>NC_081189.1:101633056-102233056 GCF_902713425.1 Acipenser ruthenus | reverse complement strand
TACTGTAGAAGCCAATGCAGTATTTGGAATATCTGTTTACAAATGTAAAGATGCAGTGTCCCACAATTATTCTTCCAAGCTATATTTCACCATATATTATTTTTTTATACAGGCAGTCAATTTCAAATGTAATGACAAAGCGATTTTGTAGATTCAAGTAACCTCCACAAAGAGTGCTAAGTGTGCAGAAACCTGTGTTCCTGGGGGTGGCTTACCGATTAGGCAAAGACTAAATTAACATGACCTCATATCCCAGACAAAGTTACCTTCCAACATCCAAGCCGGGCAAGGGCTTTTTATATACATTTTCCCAGGAATTTATTAAAAAAAATAAAAACATAAATTATGAAAATGTTTTCTGCTTTGATATCAAGAGATGAACACTGAGAATAAAAATAAGTCACACTACTTTGGTTAGTACCTTCTTTTTTACAGGTTTTTACTACATGCAGGTTCTAATTTAGTTAATTGAAGCTGCTAAGAGGCAATTAACTAATTTACGACCTAGTTGGAATAAAGACCAGGACTGGAATGGGTTTCGAGAGCCAGAGTTGAGTACCACTGCTCAAGGGTTTTTATTTTCACTTTGGCCATGTTTGATCTGATATCATATTGAAAGTGAATGCAGAGACTCATGGTGATATTCAGAGTGGAATCTTTTACTTTCAAAACAATTACACAGTAGTAGTTCAATAATATCAGACCCCAAGATTCTATTTTATTGCTGATTACTGCTGCAATCTAGTGCCTTTTCTGCCTAAGAAACTGCATCTTCTCTCTTTGTTTTCCACTTTCCATTTTGCTCTCTCTCTATGCTATCCTCCAGTCCAATCTGCAAACCAGGCCCTTCCTGTATGAAAACATTACATATCTCAATATTGCTATTTATTAAATGGTTACTTCACAGAATTTTTTTTTTTTTTCAAAATATTTAATTTATTACCATTTAATATGCAATGGTATTTGTTCTGTATATTTTGTCTTTTGCAGTTTCTGCTTGGATCATTAGTGTGCCGTGATTAATAGATACTAGGATTTTTTTTTCCCCAGCCACTTTCTACTATTAAAATATTACTGTTAAAGGTGATGAAATGTGTTAAATATCCTATCTTTTGACTGTTTGCAGTAAATGAAGCCCACAAATCAGTTTTGTTTAGAAGCTGCCCTGATTACAGAAACAGGAATTTCCTTGTGAAGAAGTAGTTATTAAGTATTGTTTTAAACTATTTGTATCATATACAGTACTCAACTATCAATGTAAACATAGTTTTTAAGAAATTAAATGGGCACCTGGAGCCTGGAAACTATTGTATTTCATTATTACTAAAAACAACATAAAATGTATACTAAAAGAAATAAATGTTCTGAAACTTTTAAAATATTTTTACACCATGAATTTCACAATTTCAGGTGAGGATATCCACCAGTTAGTTTTAGCAACAGTCAGTTGATAAACCCACCCTCAATTCTCTGTGATCGGTTGCAAATATGAACGTTGACTGTTCAGTAATTCTCCAGATTTGCACGGCGCTGTACAGTCGGTTTTTAATGCTACTGGTCGTTCAACCTTCCCTCAAATGACACATCATGTCATTGTACTGTAATAAGTTAGATATTGTAGTAACACTGCAGCCTGCATGAAAATACAATATTCTGTTACCGGCTCAATGATGCTCGGGGGGGGGGGGGGGGGGGGGGAACGGGACGGGACGAAATGAGCGTCCCAAGAAAGGTTCTGGGGACATTGGGACCAGTATTCCAAAAGTGGGACCATCCCGTCCAAAGCAGGACGTCTGGTCACCTTATAACAAGAAAACGAAAATCATTTTATGTTGCAACAAAGCTGGAAACTATATTGATTGTTTAAAAAAAAGCCATATCTCTGTGTCGTGAATATAGATTTTAAAAAGCACAAAAAAAATAATTGTTTGGCTTGTTCAGCAACCATGTGGCAAAGCAAAACTGATTGGAGAAAAAACAACAACAAAAAAAATCTGATGAACTTTTCATGTCGGGTTGATTTGGAATAAAAACTCAGTTTGGGATTCTTGCATGTTGGATAAGATTTGGTGCACTTTGAAACGATTCATGTCAGATTGATTTTGAAGAAAAGTTCAGCTTCAGTTCGGGATTTTTTGCTTTTTGCTCTGCATTTTATGCATTGCATACATGAGACAAACAAGTACATTCTACTTTTATTCACAAGCTCATCTCATTAACTTACTCCAACAGGTTATCCTTCATTTTGATTGTCCTTTTGCTATAACGAACCCCTTGATATAACAAACAAAAGGCTTGGACCCCAACAGGTTCGTTATAGCGAGAGTGTACTGTAGTAATAATAATATACCAAAGGGTCAGTGTAAGGCTCTTGTCAGTTACTTATTGGGGAACCAGTAAGTTCTAAGAGTTAAACAATTGATCTTTAATTTGGCAATCAACTGGATTCTTTTTTCTTTCCAATGCATTTATTTATTCTTACAACACACATGACATGTCTCATTTAACAAATCTTGCCCAATTAATTATGGTTAAGAGATTTCCGAACTATACAGGGTAGCATTTTAGGTGCGGAGGCGAGCAACACATCTTCTGCCCCTCATCAGTAGACCACCCATATAAAACCCATATTGAACTTTAAGAGTGTAATGAATTGGCACCTCAACCCTTTGAAGGTAATGGAAAGGCAAGGGCTGGACGTGTACTGTAAACTATACGGTTCAAAGATGAACATCTTACCATTCAACTAAAGCTAACACTAAAAAATTTGAATGCATCTTGATGAATGGTATCCTGTTTAGGAATGTTTTTTTTTTTTTTTTTCGGTCAAGTGGCTTTTTAACCAGACCACGTTTCATAAGAAAGCACCTGACTGGAGGACAATCTAAACAAACAAATCAGAATCAATCCAGAATCCAAGTGTCACTGCAAACTGGTACTGAGTAAAGACTGTTTTTACTAAAAATACTGCAAAGAAAAAAAAAAAAATAGCCCCACAGGCCCTTCGCAACACATTAATAGATTATCCATCTAAAACCTGTGTATTAAACTTGAAAAACTACAGCCAAGAAACAGCTACCACTTTGGATTTTTTAATAGCTCTGTCCCACTGGGCATGCAGTCCGGGATAGAGATAATTAGTCTGCATGTAAAAGGTCCTTTAAAAGGAAAAAGAACTGTAATAACTTGTTAAGATTATTAGGACTATAAGAAAAACTCTACCGTAAATTAGCAAGCTTGAAAACTCATATCTAAGAAAGTAATGGCAAATACATGTATGAATTTGGAGATCATGGGCAAATCCAATATAATTTACAGTTCCCAGATTGAGGGACAACCCTTACCTGTGTGCTGCTGAATAGACATTTTGCAAATCTTTCACCACATGAGTAATGCAACTTGCAATCTTGATGGATGCCAGCAATTGCTTGTGGATATTCTCTCACAGCTCAAATTCTTTATTTCCTGTTGGAGGAAGGGCCAAGTATGCATCACCCAAACATCATTAACATAAGTAATCTGACTGCAATGCAAATATTTCTGTTCCACAAAACAGGTCAAAATCAGACAAAAAGGAGAGAGTATACAATAGCTGTACTATACCATTTGACATATGCATGTTTTTTATTTAATGGACTAATTAAAAAGATTTGTTGAGATATAATTATATATATATATATATATATATATATATATATATATATATATATATATATATATATATATATATATATATGCCGTGCAATAGTCTTACACGTTGCATTTTTCTACTCTGATGCATTATGAGCATCAACCATTTACTCTAGTGTTTTCTACTATTATAACAACCTTGGCATTGAGTAAAATAGCTCACATCACTTGATTTTCAAGGTGTTGTATTTGAAGCATAATCAACAAGTACAGAGAAACATCATCTGTAATTGACGAACCCAGGACTGGAAAACCCCAAAAGCTGTCTAACAAGGATGAGCAATACTTGAAGATAATATCCTTAAGGAATGGAAGTCAAGCGCTGAATTGACAACAGAACTAGCAGAAGGCACAGGTGTTGTTGTCCATCCATCAACTGTCCAAAGCACATTTGACCATTGTTCCATAGTCCAATTTCTGTGTTATTGTGCATATTTTAGCCTTTTAGTCTTGTTCCCCTTTCTTAACAGAGGTATTCTTACTGCAACACATCCTTTAATTTCTGATGATTTGATGGACAACGACACCTTTGCCTTCTGCCAGTTCTGTTGTCAAATTAAAAAACACAATTCACAAGAAAATTATAAAACAACTTTTATTTCATCATTCCCCACAATGAGGTGCATTTGTTACAAAGGTAAAGAATACACTTTTTTTTAACAAGAAAAATGAAGTTATCGAAACCATTACTGACTTTACGACACATCAAATACTCAAACTGTAAAAAAAAATGTTGCTATTTCCTACATAATTTCATGCACAAAATGTACAACAGTTCTTTTCATCATTTTATGATTGATGTAAATGCAAACATTTTTGCGAGCTGAGCTAGAAAAAAAGAAAATAGAAGGTTGGAAATGAAGTATTTCTTTTTTCATTTTAATATTGGTGTGTGTTTATTGATCTGGCAGAAAAAACACACACACACATTATATATATATATATATATATATATATATATATATATATATATATATATATATAAAATATAATATATATGCATGCATGCATGCCTTTTTCACTCATTATCAACTTTATTCTTTAAACCAAACCGAGATGTTATCAGCCTAGTCTAGTTGATTTTATCCAAAGTTTTTGTCTTTCCTATATTACTTAATACCTTAAATCACTTTCGGAGATATATATATATATATATATATATATATATATATATATATATATATATATATATATATATATATATATATAGATAGATAGATAGATAGATATAGATATATATAGATATATATAGATATATATATAGATATATATATATATAAAAACCAAAAAAAAACACACCTTGTTTACCTTTACTTAGTATGAACAATGAAACTGCTCTGCAAGTTAAGCTAATACATGAAGGATAACGTAAGTCCAATAATTAAACAATCCAATAAAACAAAGCACTTTTTTTATCATGTCCATATATTTTTGATTACAGGTCAAACAGTTCTATCAAACACATTTACACATCCTCTGCTTTGCTGGTGCAGTACTTTCTAGTGCAGTGTAATTACACAAACTTGTCAGTTCCTTGTTCACTTAAAAACACATACGTTTTTCTTCTGAAACGTTTCATTGTATGATATAAACACAGTAACAATATGGAATAGATCAAACCCTGTTTAGAAGCCCGGTGTTACAAAGCACCTGAGGGGAATACTGTAATTCCATAAATATTTGCGACCAGAATATATTTGGCGAATCACTCCCATAAAAACTAATTTTGCTTCAAAAATGTTGTCGACCTGTTGCAATATACAAAGTATGTATTGTTAGTGGAATTTGGTATTTCGTGCCAAAAAAGTTTGCTCCCCCCAATACATAAAAATGCATAATAAAAGTCTCACAAATATTTATGGCTTTACAGTATACTACTGTTGTTTAAAGTAAAGATTAAGACAATGTGGTAATTCAGTGCAAAAAATGAAAAGTATGCAAGCCAAACCTAAAACAAAAACTATACCTTTTCATGAAGTCCTCTGAAAAAAGCTGCTTACAATAAAATATTAGAAATAGGCAACATAATTACGTTCATCTTCCTATGTAGGATTTCTTGAATATTCATATTATCTCAACAAGCCTTATAACGGAGTATAACGGAGTATAATGGCAAACAGCAACAATAAATGTTCCTTGACTTCAACTTGGAATTCATTGGAAAAATGTGTTTAACTCAATGTAAAAATGTCAGGTAACAGGAAAGTATTCTTTGAGATTATACACACACACACACACACAGTGCTCACCCTTTATAACACTATAGTGGGGAGCCATAGTTACCATGCTATTTGTGTTCCGCCTTATAATGAGTATAAAAGGGCTACTGTAATGGCACTATGGAGCAAAGGGGAGCCACAACCCTACAATGTTATAACCGATTCCACACTATAACGGGTGAGCACTGTGTGTGTGTGTGTGTGTATATATATATATATATATATATATATATATATATATATCTCCTATTCCAAACAGTGTAATACCATCTTGAACTGCAATATTTTTCTTCTACTTTTACAATAATTTGAAATAATTACTAGGACAGTATTCTGAACAGATAACGTTCTATAGTGATGCAAGGGGATTTAAAATGCATTCATGTTGTTTTTTTTTAGTTCATTGTCCTAGGCATGTCCTTGTATATTGAAAAAAAAAAATGTGAACAGTGTGTGTTTTTACTGGAAACACCTCTTCAAAACACCGCCTTCATCTTACTGACTGGATTAAAGTGTCATACCCTGCTGGAGTTCATTCAGTGGCGTGGATGAGCCAGACCAAGCAAATGTTTTCTTCTTCAAATCATTTACACGCCCACGAGACTCTGAATTCAACCAAGTGTTTCCAGACGTATTGTGAAAAAAAAAAAAAGAGCAAATAATGTTTATTTTAGTCGACAATAAATTATCAGTATTTCAATAAATACTCTAGTGCCATCTTTGGCAATTGACGTTGTTGGCAGTATATTGTTTGCCATGCCAAAACTCCTGAGCAGTTCTGATGGGAAACAGAAAGCATTAGTCGATCCGGTTTCCACATATTGTGAACCTGTCTATCTCTAGCAGATCCTTATTTGAAGCTCTGTGTTTGAGCTCCGACCCATCTTGCGTTATGTCCTTCTCTTCTGCATCTGGGGTTGTGAGGAACTGGTCAGAGTTGCTGTTTGGGAGCAGAGGGGACGTGCTCTCTGACTGATGAACAGGCTGGCTGGTGATTGAGGCAGACAGACTGTTATTTGTTGGAATACCTGTCGGGGAAAGAGAATGGATTAAAACATTAAATAATGTTAGATATATAAATACATGTGTGTCAATTAAAAGAATATAGCCTCTGGAAAACTATAGCCTATGCCTTTCAAGCTCACACACTGTTACTGATATTTTTTTTCTAAGTAATAATAAGTAAGTGGATGTTCTCACACTGTAAAGTAAAGTATTTGTGCCAGTCACCATTTGTACATTTTACTTTCTTCTCTACAGTAATTTCCACTTTTTTCACTGCTCTCTACGGATTCCACCGACAGCTATCCTAGTAAACTTGATTTAACCTTCTTGTGGAGCAATTCCTTGAGTGTGTCACAAACGGCATCTAAAACTACTTCCTACAAGGCAGCAGCTTTGAAACAACTGTCTGAAAAGTCCTCATGCATGAGCAACTTACATTTTTGTGGAGGGTTTAAATTTACATGGCTTTCTCAACTTAAAAGAGAGAAGCTTGCTTTATATATGCATCACTTAAACTTTTCAGACCACCTTAAATACAGCTCAGTAGAGTGTGTAATTGGAAGCTGCAAGATTTAATAACATAATACAATTGCCGTGCATATTTGTATTCTACACATTTACTACTAAATACTTTCTCTGGTCCGGGTCTAAAATAACTGAAATATAATTCAATTACATGCTCACTTCTATACATTAAATAGGGGAGTGCTATTTTCATTGACCTGTGTGAAAGGAACAGACTACCTAGTGTTCTCTTGCATAATGAAGCCCAGCTTTTTGTCTGCTTTAATAAGCTCAAATTTAAATCTGTATATTGTTTTACATTTTATTGTCATTTTTGAAGTAGTGAAAGGTGTGTAAAGGTAAAATTGCGAAGGAATATCATTCTCTTAACAGTCGATCAATATAAAAAGATCAGCAGGTGCTTTTATTGTTGCTTGGATAGCAGAGGGGGCATACTGGCTTTTATGTGGCATTCCCAAATAAGGTATTCCCAATTGAGGTATGTAATTGCCTTTTTTTGACCAGCTTCCAGGCAAACTGAACAATAATCACTTTATGATTATAAACCCACAATGATCATGTGAGCTTAATTGATTTTCAATTTATTTTTGATTGATTTGATCCCTGGGGATAATATACTTCATGGACATTATAAACAGAACCACAAGAGCAAACTTGTCCATTCCCTTGTTATTTACAACAGGAAAATCAGCTGTGCTGCTGCTTTCAAAATTGATATTAAAGAATCCATAACATTCCTCAGTAAATCGGCAAAATTACTGGTTCCGTTTATTGACATGCATGTTACTTTTGGAAACAATAAATGTGTGCTCCTTAAAGTTTGACTTTAAGAGAAAACCAAGCCATTGAAGCAATCATCCAGTCAACCTGATCCTTATCATTATTCAGCTATTCTGCAATGCAGACACCATGACTAACAAGCCCCTTGAATTTCAGCATGTTCCCTAGGTTTTGGCAAGGCACAATGCTGAGAGAACAATGAGGCCTAACTGTCCGGAACTCCAAGGGCTCCAGCTGAATGCTTCAGAGAGAAAAGATATGCAAATAAACTCAGTGACCAGTGCACCACAGGGTGAAAACTATCAGCGGCTACACAAAAACTGTTCAACTTTGTCACCAACAAAAAACAAAGACCCATTTACAATGATGCATTCTTTAAAATAGTAACTTCAATCCCAAGGAATAGTTATTACAAAAAGACACACACGTTGTATATTACCATAGACACACCTTGCAAAATAATTAGAATAACTGTCTCTTCAAAATAATCATGTTTATGCAGCAGTGTGTTCATATTTGCCAGAATTCTGTAAATACTGTAAATCTTATCTGAGACTAGATTTTCATAGGCTGCACTGCCTGGGAAAGTTTCACTCTTATATAAACTGCAGATGAAAGGGTCATTTATCTGTGTCAGTATCTGGAGATGTGGGATTCTCATCACTATTCTTAAGATATTAATGTCTTTTAAAGAAAGTGTCTTAACCATTAGAATAGAACTGATGTTTCATGTGTCATTAAGTTTTATTAAGTGGGATTTGTCAGTTACTAATGGCTTTGAATGTGGGACAGAAGATGTAAAAAAAAATTTACAAAAAAAAAAAAAGTAGTAGTAGTGGGCATACATGATTTTAAAACTGTCCAATATAAAAATCAGTAGGTATGGTATTTAATATAGGATTTGATTTAACATGCATTGTTTTGAAGAACAAAGTCTTACTTTTATTTGCTTGAAGTAAAATGAAGTGCAACTCACCTGGGGGAGCTCGGAATTTGTTCTTTGACTTGTTAGATGGTTTGCCAGGTGTGGTGGCTGGTGGAGTCTGAAACAGCTTTTCCTCCATCTTGGCCTCTTTAACATACAAACAGGACTTCCCCAGTAACACTATGCTGTTCAGGACTTTGAGCGTTATTAACCTGCGAGAGTAAAAAAAACAAATCATAAAAACAGACTACAAATGTTGCGTTTCTCTGAAAAAAAATTAAACACAAAATGAATGAATACCATAAAATAAAAAAAGTATCCTTTAGGCACAACGTTGTAAACCCACCAAGCAAAATGGAACCCTATCCTGAAGGCATGCAAACTACCTAGATATACAGTGGCTCTCAAAAGTATTCACCCCCTTGGACTTTTCCACATTTTATTGTGTTACAACATGGAATCAAAATAGATTTAATTAGGAGTTTTTGCCACTGATCAACACAAAAAAAAGTCCATAATGTCAAAGTGAAAAATAAAATCTACAAATTGTTCTAAATTAATTACAAATATAAAACAGAAAATAACTGATTGCATAAGTGTTCACCCCCTTTGCTATGACACACCTAAATAAGCTCTGGTGCAACCAATTGTCTTTAGAAGTCACATAATTAGTTGAATGGAGTCCACCTGTGTGCAATTAAGGTGTTTCACATGATTTCAGGTTAAATACACCTGTCTCTGGGAGGTCCCACAGTTTGTTAGTACATTTCCTAACAAAAACTACATCATGAAGACGAAGGAACATTCAAAGCAAATCCGGAATAAGGTTCTTCAAAAGCACCAATCAGGGGTTGGATATAAGAACATTTCCAAGGCACTGAATATCCCCCGGAGCACAGTAAAGTCCATTATTAAGAAATGGAGAGAATATGGCACAACTGTGAATCTATCTAGAACAGGCCGTCCTCAAAAACTGAGTATCTGGGCGAGAAGGGCACTAGTCAGGGAGGCCACCAAGGGGCCTATGGCAACTCTAAAGGAGTTACAGTCTTCCACGGCTGAGCTGGGAGACACTGTGCATACGGCAACAATAGCCCAGGTGCTTCACAAAACTGGCCTTTATGGGAGAGTGGCAAAAAGAAAGCCATTGTTGAAAAAAAACTCGCATCAAATCTCGGTTAAAGTTTGCCAGAAGGCACGTGGGAGACTCTGAGACCAAGTGGAAGAAGATTCTATGGTCTGATGAGACCAAAATAGAGCTTTCTGGCCTCAACGCTAAGCGCTACGTTTGGCGCAAGCCTAACACCCCACGTCATCCTGAGAAAAACCATCCCTACCGTGAAACATTGTGGTGGCAGCATCATGCTATGGGGATGCTTCTCTGTGTCAGGGCCTGGAAAGCTCGTGAAGATAGAGGGCAAAATGGATGCAGCAAAGTACAGAGAAATCCTGGAGGAAAACCTGCTGAAGTCTGCAAGAGACCTGGGACTTAGGAGAAGATTAATCTTCCAGCAGCACAATGACCCCAAACATACTGCCAAAGCCACATTGGAGTGGCTTAAAAACAAAAAGGTCAATGTCCAGGAGTGGCCCAGTCAAAGCCTGGACCTCAATCCAATTGAGAGTATGTGGAAAGAGTTGAAAATTGCTGTTCACCAAAGGTCCCTATCCAACTTGACGGAGCTTGAGCAATTTTGCAAAGAAGAATGGGCAAAAATTGCAGTGTCCAGATGTGCAAAGCTGGTAGAGACTTATCCAAATAGACTCATGGCTGTAATTGCTGCCAAAAGTGCCTCTACCAAATATTGACTCAAGGGGGCGAATACTTATGCAATCAATTATTTTCTGTTTTGTATTTGTAATTAATTTAGAACAATTTGTAGATTTTATTTTTCACTTTGACGTTATGGACTTTTTTTGTGTTGATCAGTGGCAAAAACTCCTAATTAAATCCATTTTGATTCCATGTTGTAACACAATAAAATGTGGAAAAGTCCAAGGGGGGTGAATACTTTTGAGAGCCACTGTATATACACTGATATTAAGATTTTTGCGATTACTTGCCAGTTATTAGGATACTAAATCATAAAACAGGCAGCAAGTACTTGTGTCTTCAGCAATCTGGTTATCAAGTTTGTTAAAAATTGTACCTAATGAACAGGTATAATGCCTATTGCAACAAATCTGTGATGGCTAAATATCGACCTAAATTACACTGACAGAGATTGGAGCTGTTACAATACTGTTTATGCTACCTGACCCTTGAAGTCAAAACATAGGAGTGGTGAATTTTCTATTTCAGTTAATACACTATGGACCAATGTTTTGCATTTCACATTGGGTGTTTTGCAGTGCTATCTGCAATAACTCACCATTAAAAGCCATTTGTTTAATTTCTTGCATCTGTAGTGATGCCGCCAAGTTAAAAAGTATTTGTTAACAATAATGAAATGTGCAGTACAAATGTCTATGGGGACAATGCAGCAGTGAAAGGGGAGCAAAATGAAACGATGCTTCATTTAAAATACCATGGTACAGACTAAATTTAGTAACAAAATTACAAGAGCAGCAAATGACTGTCCTTCAAAAAGGAAGGACACCTTTTGCACAATGACTAGAGATTGTATTTCATATGTTTGACTCTACACCAAAAAAGTAGTAGTTATTTGAAATGAAAGCAGAAAGGCTTAATCCTCCTTCAATCTTAAGGCTGATCTCTGGTCACATTATTGTAAGTGCAAGTATCACCAGTTCAGTCAGGTAAGTACCAGGAAAACAAAGTATTTTCCTGGTACATGGATATGATCAATCTAAACAAATATAGTAGCAATTTAATACTCCCTCTTAGCAACCAACAGTAGTAATACCATTTTATAACTACCGAGAGCAACTAGCCGTCAATAGACATATTTAGGGGTAATGTATGAAGCTGTCAAAACTGGTTTTTGTTGTTTATGTTGCTGTCAGGTAATACAAACTTGTTGATAAAGATGAACTGATGCAATGCTACTCACTGTCAAGCATTTCCTATTGTTTAGTCATAAAAGCCCTCGCCTGATATTCATTGTTAAAAAAACAAAAAACAGAACATGAGGTATTAACACCTTTTCACTGCAGAGTCATTAGATACCACCCTTGGGAAAATAGTACATTAACATGGGAACTGAGGTGAGCTGAACAACCTTGTTTCAATCATGTCCTGTGTTCTCACGGGAATGCATTCATTTTCATATTCTAATAGTCACTCTGGCAGTAAAATTACAGTTAACTAGAATTCCAACAATTTAGAAGGGGCTACACTTTTTATGATATGCACAAAAAGAAAAATCTGCCACTTAAAATAGAATAGGCACACATCTTTGTTCTTGCTATTTGTTTAATTAGGGCATTTGAACTAATCTGTAGAGTCTGCTAAGAATACAGAATTAGCACGGATTAAATATTTCAGTTTCTCTTTCACTTCTAAATCAGTTGGGCATTTACCATTTATATCAGAAATCCCTGGCTACACAGCTAACCCAACGCGTCTATGTTTTGAGTCCTTAAAAGATCGCTTATACTGCACATGTATATGCCGGAGAGTGTATGAAGACTCCTCTTTAAAATGTACTAAAGAGCATTATAACATAAGTAGATTAATGTGCTTTCATTAGGATTCCCAGTTATTTCAGGTTCGAGTCTGCTGTTCTAAAACACTGACCTGTTCGTTCCAACAGCTGTAGGGGTACAGTAGCACCAGCCGAGTTAAGGAAAATATAAAAGTGAACTGATTTAACAGAATATTTTTTCATACTGTATTTGGGGTACTTTGGTACATCATTGACTTGTTATCAAGCTTACATATTTGGGTATACTTGGTTACTGACAGGATTGGCATTAACCCATCCATAACTAAACCACTGACAAAACACACTTAAGATTTACACTTTTTTTAAACATTTTAACATAATCCCACTGCCAAATCGGTAGGCATAGAATCATTAGACATATTCCACTTCTAGATTTTTTAGTATAGCTCTATGGAAGGGTGGTGGGCAATTCACTGACACACATGGGAGACAGAAGTTTAATTTGCAACACCGCACTGGTGCCCAGTTTTATTATTTTCTTTTGGTTTTATTTTCTTTAGCCCGCAGAGGGCGCTGTTGTCTGTGGCCTGAATACTGACAACCGTAGTCAGGTCCACAGTAATACCAATACAGGTACTGGCAAGTGCTCTCACAGGTACTCAAAAATAATAATAAAAACCAAAGGCGAAACGAAAAAAGGGAAAATAAAACACAGTAATAAAAACTACAAAACAAAAAGTGCTACTTCCGCAGTGCCCCCACTGCCGCTAAGCCGGTCAGTACGGGCCTCCAACCTACGCTCAGCTATTTATTTCTATATACTGGGGTGGCCAGAGTTCCCCGTATAACTACACACGTCAACAAAAAAGCCAACACACCCTCTTCCCCACCTCTCCGTGTCACTGCCATGACTGACAGGCGGATCTACGAGGCTGCTGCACCCTTCCTGCAGTACCACTCATGCGCCAGATAGTCAGCACAGATCTCCCCCATTAGAAGCTCACAAACGAAATCATGAATAAATGAAACATTGTATTTTAGGACATTTCTAATTTCACAAGTGACATTTTATTTTAATTTCAGAAAATAAAAGCCAAGGTAACTTACTTTGATTCAGAAAGGTCAATACATTGTCTTAATTATAATGTATATTTAAATTCTACACTCTTTGGTACAACAAACATTTGGGTTATATAAATCATAAATTGATAATTTGTAAATGTTATTCGGATACTATCAATAAAATGTGCTACAGAATGTCCTTAGCACGTTTCACCACAATTGGAAAAGCAGCACAACTGTAAAAAATATGTTAAATTTGGCATTTGTGTCAAGAAGCCTTGCTGGTATGGTTATTTGTGTGCATAATTTGGTGTGCAGGTGTCAACAACTACACACAAGTATTTTTCTGAAATAAAAATGACTAAGAAGTTAAACAAATGGTCTTACCCCAAATAGAAGAGTAGTACACAGACGAAAGCCAAGGATCCTTGTACTTTCACAGAACTTGTGACAACTCTGGTTAGCTGTTGAACAAATAAAACATCAAAGTTGATGAAATGCCAGTCGCTAAATAAAGTATTTTATTTGTAAAACTGACAACTATTAAATACATTGGACAATTCTGAAGCTTCCTAATTAATTTCTGATCATATTGTTTCCAATATAGTATGCACAACTTAATTTTTCAACAATTTGCAAATATATAGTTTTTATAATGTATTTGCGCACTACTTTGACAAAACAAAACTTTTGTTACATAAATCCTTAAATTTAAACTGGGACTGTCTCTCTAGAAATGCTGATCAATCTCTCCTAGTTATACAAATGGTGTCTTAAATTTGATATAACACACAGTGTAAAAAAAAAAAAACACCACTTACTATCACAGCTAGAGGAAGAGGAATGAAACCCATTCTCCTGGACACCGAATCACTGTAATCTGTGTATGCCTATAAATCATAGGAATCAATTTAATACACCTTGCTTTCACTTTACTGTAGGAAATTGAAGCCTTTCCATGCCTATGTGCTCAAAACATTGATGAGAAAAGAATTATAAAAAGACAAAAACGTGTATGCTGTGACAGAGGTTTGGGGTCTACTACATATTACACATAATACAAGCAAAATTGTGTAAATGAATGGGGGGGAAAAAAAACAATGAATAGATGAGACTCCTATTAGATTCTCAAATCACACAGGACAGATAGGGTCTGCAATAGAGAATGGAGAATGTAAACTAAAGTATCCCATAATTACTCTAGTATTATAAAAACCAGTAGAAGTAAAAAGTTACAAATTAAGCTGTATGTTATTTATCAAAATTAATTTGTAGCCAGATGATTTCCTTTATTTGCGATGCAGAACAGACTCAAGAAAATAAATGTGTATCGTAAGTTTATATGTAATAAATAAAACATATTCTATACAGTGCTTTCTCCCAGGTGTTGTAATTCAATGAATACAGGGTTGGTTAAATACTCCTGGGATACATTATGTCTAATATTATGCCATACTACTATGCACTTTTAGAACACTTTGGGCTTCAGAATATACAGTACATTTAAGCATGAATTTTAGATTAATGCATTATGCTTACGATCTTTTGCTTACATTTTTCTGTCGACTGCTTACAAGGTCAAAAGCAAGGCTGGCTCTGTATTCACTGTATACCTGTAATAAAAAATAAAATAAGCATCAACTTCATTACATTGGTCTGGATTAATCAAAACTATACGACTGTAGAGTAGTGGGAGAAACTGTCATTTTACTAAACATAATACATGCAATTAACCTTTTGCCACCATGCCTCTGTAGTTGGTTCTTTCTTGGAAAAAGATCTGTAAAATGGAACTAAATAGATACTCAACGCAGGAGGTTAATTTAGATCAGGTGTTTAGAGTCAGTTTAGAAGTCAACACGCTCGTATTCTCTGACACACATTAAAATACAGGACTCGTTTGAGCTTCGGACACATTTTAAAATAGGGTCAAAATCAAATCTTAAAAATGTAAAATCATTGGCTGAAAAATCACACTGCTATATTCAACTCCCGGTAAGCATCAATTTGCTTCAGGTTTCACCACTTATTATGCCTTTGCTGTTTCTGACAGATGAATTTGTTTATTTTGTTGGAAATCCCTAATCCCCATCAAACATCTCTTGCTCTTGCCTTACTGAAATCCCCTGATGTTACACTCCTGCATCAACAGCAACGTCAGGGGCAGTCATACAAACATTCCTCTGATGTTCAAAGAGAGGACAAAGCTTAAATAAACATTAGTGCTGTCTCAAATATAAATGACTCATATAAAATGACTGAGTCTAGTTTAAAACATTCATAATTGAGAGAACAGAAGTAAGAATCTAGACCTCCACATCATAATAAAAAAAAAAGCCAGGCAGGATTATTAAAACAGTTTGAACAAAATAATTTGACAATGAACATTGCAGTGACAACGAAACCAAGGTGATGTGTACAGTATAAAATGGCTAAACATGGCAGAACAAGTTCTGACGATGAACAGACATGTGTTGCACTACAGTTTTAAAGCAGAGATTAAAAATGAGTTATACTGTAAAAGACGGTAAGTAAAGAGATACACGAAAAGCTGCTGGAGTAGAGACTCGGGTGACAAATCTTTCTGGTAAGAACCCAGCTGACAATAACCCTGTAGCTCTGTATGAGAAGTGTAAAGGATTTAGATGTTGAATATTAAAAGCATGTCTATGTACTTTTGATACAGGCACTTCAGCTTGACATTGACAGGGGCTGGTGGCACAATCACCATAACACCATGTCAAAAAACAGCTTTACAAAACAAACAAAATGTGTTACGTCCATCTACAACACTCGCCATCTGTTTAAAACTGGCCTAAAAACACACACACACACACACACACACACACACACACACACACACACACACACACACACACACACACACACACACACACACACACACACACACACACACACACACACACACACACACACACACACACACACACACACACACACACACACACACACACACACACACACACACACAGAATAGAAATCGAGTTCATTTAAAATCTAGGGAAGACAAATGTACCTGTAGTGTAAAGGGACCCAACTACTGTGTTCTCAAGAATATCCCTGATCTGATGTATAAAATTTCCACATTGCCATACAAATAAATTATTCAAAATAAATTAAATTAGATAATTTTGCAAGTGTAGGGGCTTTGTAAAGGCATCATAGTAACTCTCTGCCATTGTTATTGAGATTATGGTATACTAGATCTCTACTGATCTACAAGGGTGAAAAAAAAAAAAAAAAAAAAAAAATAACCATGGGCACTGACTGACTGAACAGATTTCATAGATAAATCAATAAAAAAAAAAGCACCTTTATATAAAACAGCACAGGAATGACTACAGGTAGATTATATTTAATATTTTTTTCTAATGTGTTGTAGTGGAGAATCACATTGCAGAAATTACTTTAGGTGCATGCAAATCTTTGATGTAACGGAATATATATTTGTTATTGTTCTACTCATGCCGTCCTTCCCTTCTGCAGTAGATATGATCAGGATTAGAACCATTTTTTAAACTTAAATAAATAAAATATACAAATGGGATGTTTGGACATTCTTAGATGGGCACATTTAAATGCTTTACTGTTACCCCAGTGTTTTAAGAAACTTTTTTATTACAGGGGAAAACAGATTCGCGACTCAAGACTGCTGCTCTTTCACCTTATATCTCATAAAGCAACACTGTTTTCCAAATAAGCACATGAACATATCCAGAGAACATGGTGTCAAAGCAATACCTCAAAGCCTAGTTTAATTCATAATTTTAAAAGGGTTAAAGAAAATTCAAAAAGTATTTTAGTGAACATCTGAACTGGACTGTATAAAGATGTGTTTATGACCGATTTAATTATTAGAACTCTAGGTTTTGTTAATTTGGTTGCATTACACATCTACCTGACTGTAACACTGAATGTACTTTATAATGCCCTTTTAAAAAGCCTAATCTTTAAGTAGGGCATAACTATTATGGTTAAGTAACTACGTTTTAATGCATTAGATATCATGCACGTATAGTATTAAACAGCAGTTATAACTATGTGCTGCTTCTATTCAGAATCTTACTTTGAGAGATAGAATTACATTGTGTGAAATAACTGTGACCCAATTTAATGGAACTACATCACAAAGAATACATCAGAATGGAACTGCATCACAAACAATGCATCAGCCAAGCCTTCGTTGGAGATCAAGATTCATTGATTTATTTTATTTAGCACCGAACATCTTCAGAACCTTTAAACATGGATAATTTGGGAAATATTCCACAGGAAGTGTGATTAAAATATATATTTGCTAGAGTTTTTTTTTTTGTATAACCATTGTCAATGTATAGTAAGTTTCAACAAACAACTCTGCAATTCCTTATTTCTTATAAATACACTGTATCCCCCCCCCCCCCCCCAATGATTATAGTTTTAAAAGTCTGTGCATATTTTTTGTAGGTTAAGAGGAGGAGACAATAACATGGCTAGCCCTCTCATCAAAAGGACTGACAATTAATAAATAAAACCACAAATAAATAAATAAATAAAGTCTGGGTACTAGAGGAATCAACCTTATTAGCTAGTTCAAAAGGTTACTAGAAATGAGTGACAAGCCAATCTTAAACTAATGAAATGCAAACAACTTCAGTGGCTCCCACCAAGTGTTTAATTAGTTAAAACATTACTGTTAAATTTCTGCCTCCGCTAAATCATTTAAGAAGTGAAGCTAATACAAATACAACTATTAACGAGGGGATACAGTGCAGGCAGTCGCAAGTCACACTTTACAGATTTCTTCATACATGGAAAACCACATATTCAATTGTCATAAAACTTGGTATTGACTGACATTATGTAACTTGGAGAGCCAATATTACATCCAGATACATTATAACAATACCTTTAAGATGTTTTGGTTCTTGCTGTGCTGTTTCCCACATCAGTTGAAATAACAAGTAGCACTTTTTCGGCTGGTATGTTTACATTTTTGGCTGCAGTCTTCATTCTTTCTGGTAGGCTTTCGGTTGTTATCTCGTAGGCTATTTAGTCATTCATTCAAGTTTTAAGTTACGGTAACATTACTTTAGTAATAGAAAAAAAAGACCTACAAAACACACGTTTGAATTATTAAAATATCAACAGACTCTGAAATGTCCCTAAAAGTATCTTTCTGTATATTGTGGCAGCAAGAAATGAGAACATTTTCTTTTGTTTGTGAATTATTATTATTAGGGCTACATTATAACTGCTGCTTTGACTAGCGTTTTATTTTGCCTAGATGTATCCTCTGATTCTCAACTGTGGTCAGGGACAAGGCACTTGAAAATATACCTCTTAATAAAATGTTAAAAGCTAACCCGAGTGTCATTCTCCTCCACTGATAAGGGGGCAGTATTTGACTGACAGGTTACTTCTTTTGCAGTGAGCAGATCCATCGATTCCTGCAGTCTTTGGTCTTATTTCAAGTTGCACTGTGACGGCTGGAATTTTATTTCCGAGATATAAACCGGAAATGCATAAAAGATTCACTCAGGTAACCAAGCAAGGAGGCGGGTCTCTCTCCGAAAACAAGAGAACGGCAAAACAGCACAAAAACTTTTTTCGGGCAAGGTATAAATTGAAAAAATAATGCATGTACAACACTGTAAATTTAAAAATCCTTATCTAACCGTCATGCAACTTGGTAATTCTTAGTGTATATTATTCTGTAAATACGGATAATATGTCATGGTCATCAAGTTTCTCATATTACCGATAGCTCCAATCGTACTTGTACAGCAGTGGCAGGGGATGTATGATACGGACACACTTGTTAGATCATGCCCACCCAATCTATCACATGGTTCCTGCATCAAAAATAAAATCTACAAATACAGTAAAGCAGCAGACAAACCAATATACTTACATCAGCTGTAATGTCATTAAACTTTGTAATGAAAGCATGTTTTACAACATCCACAGCAATCTCAGAGGCAATTACCATACAGACATCAGGAAACAAAACCCACAGGTGATCTAGAGTTTAAAAGAGAAAATAAATTTGCCACATAATAATAACAACAACAATATTAGCTTATGACTTCATTTATTTCTTGTAGAAATTAATATGCTGAACAACTTGTAACAACTGTAACCATTTATGGATGGGCCATAAAAAAACATTACCAATACCACACACGTTATTTTATAATAAATATACAAACACATACTAGTACACTTATTTACATTATCTTTCATAATACATTTAACAAACACATCTGGGCAGGGCATATATCAAGTTCTAAGACACATCTACAGCCTCCACCCATACTTTACTGGGTGTCAATTCTAGAGTGCAGTGGAATTAGTATAAAGTTTTCCACATATTGATGCCTAGCTAATTATTTAGCTCAACACTGATATCTAGAAATTGATATAGAAATTGAGTTTTTCTTAATTACATTTAAGGCGATGCTCATGTATTTATTCATTTATTTATTGTTACCTGGGTTCCACGAAAACTGTTCCATATTCCTTAGACACACTATCAGCAGTAGTACGTAACTTGTAAATCTCTCTTTGATATCTGCAATAAAGACTTGTCACATTAATCAAAATGTATAAGATACTAACAAACCACACATTAACAAGTTAGTGCCACTATAAAACAAAGAGTCTGGCACATCACTGAAGACACTGTACACTGTACAATCCATCAGCTCTACAGAAAAGAGCTCAATTATTTGCTGTCCAATGTGGTTGACTTGCGCTCAAACAGCTATGGAATGATAAATTTGGGTGTTTGTACTCTTTGAAGATAATCATTAAAATGAAATGCTACTTATTTCCTGTGTGCCTCATCCTATTTTACATAAACTAGACTGCTTACCATAATTCAATTATACTTAAGATTTTAAGTATGAATGCTATGCTTTATAATTCTAATAGCATTTATAAAAATACACATGTAGAAATGAAAAACAGCGGTATAAACAGCAACTGTTAAATCTGCATTTTTGATTTGTTAACAAAATTATGCATGGCTATTAATGCTTTTATTTCTTTCTCGGAGATCAATAGTATATTCTATATATTAGAAAGTGATAAGAGAAATATAAACATGTAACTGTTAGGACTTAATCTAAATAGATCTGCCAGATAAGGTTAGAGGTCAATTTCATGATCAAAACATTCAGTATGCATAGTTTACATACATCAAAATGGTTTCCGAGAGACGAGGCTTTGACACTGCCGCAGCAGCAGGGTTCATTTTTCTTTCATGATAATCATGATTAAAATGTACAGAGCGAATCACAAAACACCAATGAGTGCAGAACATGACACCAATATCTCAAAGCCTTAGACTATCATTCGGAAACCAAAATGCCTGCTTAATAATAATAGTAGTACATACTATATTTAAGCCCAGCAGTTAATCTATTAAATGTATATATATATATATATATATATATATATATATATATATATATATATATACATACATACACACACATACACACACAGTACTGTGCAAAAATTTTAGGCAGGTGTGAAAAAATGCTGTAAAGTAAGAATGCTTTCAAAAATAGACATGTTAATAGTTTATATTTATCAATTAACAAAATACAAAGTGAGTGAACAGAAGAAAAATCTACATCAAATCAATATTTGGTGTGACCACCCTTTGCCTTCAAAACAGCATCAATTCTTCTAGGTACACTTGCACACAGTTTTTGAAGGAACTCGGCAGGTAGGTTGGCCCAAACATCTTGGAGAACTAACCACAGTTCTTCTGTGGATTTAGGCAGCCTCAGTTGCTTCTCTCTCTTCATGTATTATTTGTTTATTTAGCAGACGCCTTTATCCAAGGTGACTTACAGAGACTAGGGTGTGTGAACTATGCATCAGCTGCAGAGTCACTTACAATTACGTCTCACCCGAAAGACGGAGCACAAGGAGGTTAAGTGACTTGCTCAGGGTCACACAATGAGTCAGTGGCTGAGGTGGGATTTGAACCAGGGACCTCCTGGTTACAAGCCGTTCTCTTTAACCACTGGACCACACAGCCTCCTGTAATCCCAGACAGACTCGATGTTGAGATCAGGGCTCTGTGGGGGCCATACCATCACTTCCAGGACTCCTTGTTCTTCTTTACGCTGAAGATAGTTCTTAATGACTTTCGCTGTATGTTTGGGGTCGTTGTCATGCTGCAGAATAAATTTGGGGCCAATCAGATGCCTCCCTGATGGTATTGCATGATGGATAAAGATCTTGGACAGCACATCTGGAAACCCCTGTCTGCCTTGAAATTTCTGCCTGGGAGAGACCTTGCTGATGCAGTATAACTACCTTGTGTCTTGTTGCTGTGCTCAGTCTTGCCATGGTGTATGACTTTTGACAGTAAACTGTCTTCAGCAACCTCACCTTGTTAGCTGAGTCTGGCTGTTCCTCACCCAGTTTTATTCCTCCTACACAGCTGTTTCTGTTTCAGTTAATGATTGTGTTTCAACCTACATATTGAATTGATGATCATTAGCACCTGTTTGGTATAATTGTTTAATCATACACCTGACTATATGCCTACAAAATCCCTGACTTTGTGCAAGTGTACCTAGAAGAATTGATGCTGTTTTGAAGGCAAAGGGTGGTCACACCAAATATTGATTTGATTTAGATTTTTCTTCTGTTCACTCACTTTGCATTTAGTTAATTGATAAATATAACCTATTAACATGTCTATTTTTGAAAGCATTCTTACTTTACAGCATTTTTTCACACCTGCCTAAAACTTTTGCACAGTACTGTATTACACACACATATTATATATATATATATACCTGTGCAAAAAGTCTTATAGACATGTTGCGTTTTTCTACTCTGATGCATTATGAGCATCAACAATTTACTCAAAGCCTCCACTAGTGTTTTCAACTATTATAACAACCTTGACTTGCATAAAGAAGGAAAAACACTGTGAAATAACTCGCATTACTCCATTTTCAAGGTGTGGTTCAACGCTTGTCTTTCTATTCCTTCAAGTATTGCTCAACCTTGTTAGACAGCTTTTTGGGTCTTCCAGTCCTGGGTTTGTCAATTACAGATAATGTTTCTCTGTACTTGTTGATTATGCTTGGGATACCACACCTTGAAAATCAAGTGATGCAAGCTATTTGACTTATTTACATTATCAATGTTTTTCCTTCTTTATGCAAGTCAAGGTTGTTATAATAGTAGAAAACACTAGTGGAGGCTTTGAGTAAATTGTTGATGCTCATAATGCATCAGAGTAGAGCAACGCAACATGTCTAAGACTTTTGCACTGCAGTATATGTAATTTATCAGTCTTGTTTAAAAAAAACTGACACTGTTCTATAAGGTTCTAGGTAACCCCACAACATCAATTGGAAATCTTAATATCAACGTTAAGTTCAAAGCATTATTTCCTGTTACCATTTACATTTCAAAAATAATTACCTTTAGACTTTCCCCAGCACACTTCAAAAAGAATAATTTAATTTAATTTAAGACTGCTTTCAATTGCTGATGCTTATGAATTCTTCAGAGGCTAGTGCATTTTCTTTTAACCTGGGGGAAAACTCCCAAGAGCTTTAAATGGAGCAATGCACCGTTTCATTTAATATTATTTTATATCTTCTAACAAAGAAATAATTCTTTGTTAATGTTTCCATTTTAGTATGAAAAATGCAGTCATCAAAATGATAATACATTTTCTTTTTTTTAGGATTGAGTCTACACTAGCTCCAAGTCAAACGTCCAGTCCAGGGGCGGGGCTACCCCACCACAATGGATTTATTCACATTTGTGGTTGGATTGTGCAACAATGTTGTGTCAGGGGGATACATTTCACCATTTAGGACTGGTATATACTTTATGAACTGGTTCATTGTTAAAATAAATAAAATACTTACCACTATTTGACATCTGAAACAGATTGTTCTTCTCAAATTTCTTGAAAACACTCCCTTTTATTTCCACAAACTGCAAAACAAATATACATACAAAATGGGAGGCAAACATTTAACATAATAAAATCAAAATAAACAGTTGCTTAAATAATTAAATTAAAAAAAGTTTGTGTTATTTATGAAATAAATCTTTTTTAAAGAGGGGTTGGGTTTTGTTTTGAGTTTCAAGACAGGCACTACAATGAAATAAAAAGTGTACATAAAAGATAACATATCTGTGAAACTCTTATTAGGGGCTAAAAGGCACCAAGTCAAAAACAAAACAAACAAGCACACACACACACACACACACACACAAATATTGCTTTCATTATTACCCAGTGCTAAATTCCTGAAACAGGTCATCACACCCATTCACATCTTCTACAAAACAGATTTTTATTTACTGCCCTACTAATCTGAATGTATGGACATATAAGTATATTTGAAAATATGCCATTTTCTGTGTTACTTCATTTCAACACTCTCTGTGATAAGTTAGTTTGTCTCCCCCAACAAATAACTAAATACATTTTAACTAGGGCTTCCGTTTTTCGGTTTTTATTAATTTCATTTTTCGGGGCTTTCGCTTTTTATATACCGTATGAAATTAGTGTTTACAGTTTTACTTTCCAAATTTTTTTCTGTCAAAATATGTATAGTAGCCACTCCACAGTAAAGGAACACTTAAGTTGTACCTTCTTTCCTTTAGTGTCTTCTACAAAGAAATCCTTATGGTCAAGGGCACATTCTTCTTGGGTTTTTGTGTGTAGGCATTTTTTTACATTTCGCCACAATTTGAAATTATTTTTTAAATCGTCTGTATCTTAACTGTAATACATCTTTAAATCCCACAAACAAGCCTCCATTCCTGATTGTAATCTCGTAGGACTGTGCGGTCATTCAGTAGTTGACAGATACAAGTCAGGAAGGAGAGACATTGCACAGCTACACTGGGAAATGTAGTTTTTTTGTAGTAGTAGTTTTTATTTTTTAATGGGAAAGGGGTGGTGAATTGATTAACCATTTCCAGTTTTTCCGGTATTTATTGACTATACACAGATTGTAATCTGGGTGTTATGGTTTTTGTATGGGTTAAAACCAAAAATCAGAAGCCCTAATTACAACATACTGTTCACAGTTATCATTTTGAGACCTTGCAGCTCAGTAAAATATATTGTTTAGGCAAGTGTTTCTGCCTTGAATACTTACATTATTTGACATCATGATGGTGAGCAATGACTTGTTATGGGAGTTAAAGGCTACATTGAGAGTTGTTGCTTGGACCATTATAAGAATGGCATGCAGGACTGTAAAGGAAAAGCTAAGGAAAAAAAATGGTTGAAGCACACTCACTGTATCAAATGCCACTTTGTCAAAAAAAATTTTTTACAGTGCAGTTTGGAAAAAAGCATCATAATACTTTTTGAGGATCTTATGAGAAAAAAAGGATCTTCTGAGATAAACTAAACAAACACATATTATGAGTAATTGCCTTTCCTCTGCACTTGCTTCAAAATGTGTTTAATATCAGGGAACAGATAAATTAAAAAAATACAGAATTCCAAAATGACTCCATATTAAGATCTGAACATACTGACAATATGATCATAAGAATGGCCATTTCACCAATCAGCAGCAGCCTTTGTTCTTTTTCTTTTTAAAGGATACACACATAAAGCACAGCCATAAAGAAATGGGGAATCACTCCAATGTGTGCTCGCCTTTTTTCTTTAGGTTCTGTTGCTGTCCAGTACAACGCATCCAAAATATCCTGCCCAAAGGACGAGAACAGACGATCTGCTACCTAGAAGACATCATAAAAACATAGAAGACACTGTAAGAAGCAGAGCAGTAGTGTCCACTCAAAGTTTCATTTTTTGAAAATCAATGTGTCAAACAAGCCTATATCAAAAAAAGATTTTCCGCTCAGCTGGCACTGACTATTGAACAAGGCCTGGAATAATAAGCTATGTTGGTGCAGAGAATTGTAACAGTGATCATTGTTCTGGCTCAAAAGTCTGATATACAGTTTAAGATAAAATAGGCATTAGAAGAACTATGCTTGAGTTTATTAGCATAGAAACATGCTTGAATTCCAATAGTGACTTTGGGTTTATGTTTGTTCAGCATTTTTATGGGTATCCAGGGGCTCCTAAACTTTGCTATGATTTAAAAATCAACACCTCAAAAGAAGCTTTTCATATTGTGAAAGTAGCTTGCTTATATTGAATGCACAGATTATTAGTTCCAGTTTTAGTGGAATTCCTTGTCACTCCATCTGTTCACATTACTGAGTTTTTTAAAAAGGCTGTCTCCATAGCCACCAGCTTCATAAGGTACAGTACATAAAGCGATTTTTTAAACAGGCATATACACTGTTGTATAAAACGGTTACTTTCACTGACAGGCCTACGGGTCTACAAAGCTGGCACCCACACAATTCTAAATGCAATGTTTCATACCTCCAGCATGTTGTAGATGATGTAAAGCTTGATGACAGACTGCCCTCGGATTAGATGGTACATCATGGAGTAGTCTACATAGTGCATCATGAAGTAGCAGATGACCATAATAAAGCCCTTTAGGACATCGCATACTTGGGCAGGCTGTAACAGACGAGTGCCACTGAAAAAAAAATAAAAATCACACTAAGTTTTTCTGATCTATAGAGGGAAAAGCCTCCTTGAAAACACAATATAAAACATGCATAAAATGCTGCAGCCATTTTACATCAAAAGCTGAAAACAGTCTGTTACTGAAGTTAAATCAGAAACCTCTAATCTAAACCTGGTGCAAGACTATAATGAAGAACATTCTGCCCGTCTCATTTCACTAAACCCTCTATAAAGCTTTGCCTTAAAACATCAGCACATAGAGTAGCATAAAAATAATACGAAGAACTATGACTGCTGAATGCATTAGAGGAGATAGAAAAAAATGGTACATGGTTACAGAAAACTGACTATTGTAATTAAGTCTGTAGTGCGCTGCAAGAGCCTATATTTGTCCCTTATCCATTTCTGCATGCCTGAAAAACACCAAGTAACTCAAATAACAAATAAACTTTTCATTAAAATTGCAAATCATAATAAAAAAAAAACAGCCTCAATGTTTTCTTAAGTTAAAGCCTTTAAATCAGTAAAAATGAACTTTCTTGAAAAGTTCACTGCTTTGAGTCAGAACATTGATTCCAGAGGGGGTTAACAAATCAGTTGTGTTGATTGATGTTCCTTTTTTACATACAGGGTAACACTTTTACAAGGTAAAGACAGATTTAAAACAAATTGTACTCATTTTATTGTTGAGGGTCTGCTGCCATGCCCGTCTGTACTTATATGCTAACAGGTGTGTCTCCTTGAAACATTATCATAACCCTGGTTCCCTGAAACAGAAATGTAACCATTACCTTAAAGGTATTTACCTTCTAAAGACCCAAAACCTGAATAAGGTATACCAAAGCTACTCTCGACCCTGAGGGCACAAAAGGACCGTGCTCACAGATCATCGTCATTTTATCTTCAAGCCTGCTGCAATCATTGACGCAGCGACCTTGAAGGTTAATGGTTACATTTCTATTTCAGGGAACCAGGATTGTGAGAATTCTCTCTCAAGTACAAAATGTAACCATTACTGTATGGGTGAGTGTACCTATGCCGTTGCAATGCTACATGTCGAAGCCAAGAAGCTGTGCTTTACCATACGGAACCCCAGTAACAAGTAGCTAGGAGAAACTCACCTCTATGCCTGTTGTGGGAGGGTCGTGGGCAACTCACTGACACCAGGAGACAGTATTTTATTTGAAACGCCGCTCAGGCGCACTGATTTATTGCGTCCAGGAGATGGCGGTGTTGTCCGTGGACTGGATACTGGCGACAGTAACCAGCACCACGGCTTGTACCACAACAGGTACAGAAGCAAGTGCTCATAAATAACAATGAAAACCAAAGGCGAAAGAAAAAGGGAAAATAAAACACAGTAATAAAACTACAAACAAAAGTGCTGCTTACGCAGTGCCCCCACTGCCGCTAAGCCGGTCAGCACGAGCCTCCGTCCTACGCTCGCTTGCTTTACACTGGGATGGCCGGAGTTCCCCGTATAACTAACCCCGTCCCCTTGGGTGTGTAGCTACGTATTTTGATTTCACTTTTAATTATTTCCAGGCCGGCTGTTATCCTCAGCCAGACTTGCCTCGTTTTCCTCCTTTTTTTTTTTTTTTTTTTTTTTACACCTGACGTCTGCGGTCAGGGTCACGGTGTGTTCCCCAGTCCGACCACCCGAGTGCACCTAAAGCACCGTTTTTAAGGGCCGAGCAATCTCCCAAGGCCCCCCTCTCAGCCACTCAGAGAGAGGGAAAGCACACACACACTCTTCCCCACCTCTCCGTGTCATCGCCATGACTGACAGGCGGATCATAGGAGACTGCTGCCCTCTACCTGCAGCAATACGCATGTGCCAGATAGTCAGTCCAGGTCTCCCCTGTTACACCTGTGTTATAAGAGTCGACTATGAAGCCCACATTAACACTCTAGTTCCAAAAACAGGGTTTTGAGGATCCACGACATTAAGTCTGGAGAACCTAGTAAAGGTAATATATAGGGAGTAGCCCACACTGCTGCATTGCAAATGACCTTGATGGATGTCCCCTGGTGGAATGGGCAGTGAGCTTTTCTGGAGGGGGCAACTTGGCCAGCTCATAGGCAGTCCTGACCGTTTCTGCTATCTACTTGGACAGCCGCTGCTTAGACAGGGACTGACCATGGGACATCGCCCCACAGCAGACAAAAAATAGTTCGGACCGCCTCCAACTTTTCGTCCCGTCAACATAATACACCAGGGGCCACACTGGGTAGAGCATATGGAGCCATCGTTCTCTGTCAGACTGGAAAGGTTGTGGATGGCAAGCCTCAAATTCCATAGACTGTTTGACATGGAAAGCCAAGATAGTCTTCGGCAAAAAGGCAGGATTGGTACAGAGTGTAACCTTTGTCTTGACCTCATCAAATGTAAATAGT
The DNA here is from genome assembly GCF_902713425.1 of Acipenser ruthenus. Taxonomy (NCBI): domain Eukaryota; kingdom Metazoa; phylum Chordata; class Actinopteri; order Acipenseriformes; family Acipenseridae; genus Acipenser; species Acipenser ruthenus. The sequence goes on along the minus strand of NC_081189.1, from coordinate 102,204,313 downwards.
AGCCTTCAAATTCCACGCATGCTAGACCTTTTTTTATATTTATATTATGTATTTATATTATGCTCCATTTTAAAACAGAAATAAATAATTTAATATAAATTATATAAACATCACAATAAGTGCGTTTCCTGGTATACAGTGCCTTGCATAAGTATTCACCCTCCTTGGACTTTTCCACATTTTGTAGTGTTACAACCTGGAATTAAAATGGATTTAACTGGGATTTTTACCATTTGATTTACACAACATACTTAACACTTTGAAGGTGCAAAATATGTTTTATTGTGACACATCATCTGGATCCTGCAATTATTGCCCATTCTTCTTGGCAAAATTGCTCAAGCTCTGTCAAGTTGGATGGGGACCGTTGGTGAACAGCAATTTTCAAGTCTTGCCACAGATTCTCAATCGGATTGAGGTCTGGGCTTTGACTGGGCCATTCTAAGACATTCAGGTTCTTGTTTTTAAACCACTCCAGTGTAGCTTTGGCTGTGTGTTTAGGGTCATTGTCTTGCTGGAAGGTGAACCTCCGCCCCAGTCCCAGGTCTCTTGCAGACTGAAACAGGTTTTCTTCTAGAATTTCCCTGTATTTGGCTCCATCCATTTTGCCCTCAATCCTGACCAGTTTCCCAGTCCCTGTCGATAAAAAGCATCCCTATAACATGATGCTGCCACCACCATGCTTCACCGTGGGGATGGTGGTTCTCAGGGTGATGAGCAGTGTTGGCTTTGCGCCACACATAGCGTTTTGCACTAAGGCCAAAAAGTTCAATTTTGGTCTCATCAGACCAGAGAACCTTTTTCCAAATGTTTGTTGTGTCTCTCACATGCCTTTTGGGAAAATCCAAATGGGATTTGATATGGGTTTTTTTCAGCAATGGCTTTCTTCTCGCCACTCTTCCATAAAGCCCAGCTTTGTGGAGCGTCCGGGCTATAGTTGTCCCATGGACGGTTTCTCCCATCTCAGCTGTGGATCTCTCCAGCTCCTTCAGAGTTACCATTGGCCTCTTGGTTGCTTCGCTGACTAATGCCCTCCTTACCTGGTCACTGAGTTTTGGTGGACGGCCTTCTCTAGGCAGAGTCGCGGTTGTGCCATATTCTTTCCATTTTTTAATAATGGATTTAATGGTGCTCCGGGGGATGTTCAAAGTTTGGGATATTTTTTTATAACCCAACCCCGATTGGTGCTTCTCCAGAACTTTATCCCGGACTTGTTTTGATAGCCCCTTGGTCTTCATGATGCTGTTTGTTTAGATATGCTCTCTGACAAACTCTGGGGCCTTCCAGAAACAGGTGTATTTAATCTGAGATCATGTGACACTTTAATTACACACAGGTGGACTCCATTCAACTAATTATGTGACTTCTGAAGGCGATTGGTTGCACCAGAGCTTATTTAGGGGTGTCAGCAAAGGGGGTGAATACTTATGCAATCAAGACTTTTCCTTTTTTTTATTTGTAAATAATTTTGAAAAATATGTAGATTTTTTCCCCCACTTTGACATTATGGACTATTTTGTGTAGATCAGTGACAAAAAATCCTAATTAAATCAATTTTAATTCCAGTGTAACACTACAAAATGTGGAAAAGTCCAAGGGGGGTGAATACTTATGCAAGGCACTGTATTTCCATGTTGACAAAACAAGTTAATTGTCATTAAACTTGGACTACCTGTAATATACATATGTGGATAAAAGTGCCTGGGGTCTGCAAAAATAGGGAGAAAAAAAGGACATTTTTACTTTACTTTGGTGACTTATTTCTCTTACTGTATGACAGGTATTAACTTGTTTTTCTCAATTTCACCTAAGAGTGTTGGGAAATACAAATTAAAAGTGAAAGGGTGCTTTTGTCCGATTTACTTTTGCTGTGCCAATACCCTGAAAACACCTAAACTATCCTTGCTGTATAGTCTGGCAGTTCTCATCGATAACTTGACGCAAGGAACTACTGTTCCTGTCAATAGGAGTTGTACAGTTCCTGCCTCAAATCTGCTTATAGACACCAGTTTGGTATATTTAACACTGGGTCGCTACTGGTTCATAACCTGGTTGGCACCAGGCCGGTTCGGTGTTTTTTGCACCATGTAGGACCGGGTTGCTACCGGTTCGGTGACTGTAGCACCAGCTCAGTACGGTACTGGGTCAGAACCGGGTAATTACCAGGTCGGTGATTTTATTACTGGGTCAGTATGGGTATGGTTCGGGACAGCACGGCACCGGGATGGTGACCTCGGTACTGGTCCACCAGTTCGCAGTCATCGCGGGTGGCAACATACAGGGATGCCCACCTGTACAAGCCACTGGCAACACTCTCAGTCAGTACCACACATGCCTGCTTGTTTGATGGTACTAACAGCCTTCGTAATGGAGATGCTAAAGCGGTCACCAAAATGGCAGCAAGATACTGTGAAAGAGATTGCAAACAATCACTGCCCAGCAGCTGCTCTCACTACACGTGTGTTACAGCACCATGTTGCAGACAGGCACACACACCCACACAGGAGAAAAAACTCAACAAATACAGTAATTTAACAATTACATAAATAATATAAAACATCTCATATTTTTAGCCAAAGCCAAAACGAGAAATAAATATTTTTGCAGTATTTTTGCAGATTTTGACTTGATGGATCTTAAGATGGGATCTGACAGCTGATGAAAACTGGCACAAAATTGTGCTCTTGTCTACACCTAGCGGAGAGCCACGTTTTCCTACACTTGGCAAGTTTTCCATTAATATGTTGGCTTTGCCACACAGTACTGCAGAATTAGAACAAGGTTTTTTCTCAGATGAACCTTGTAACAGACGTAAGAAATCAATTGTGTACAGACATTCTGAATGGAATTCTGACTATCAAGACTGCTGTTAAAAACAGCACCAACTTCAGAACAATGAAGCAAATGATCCAGTATGTGTCCATGCATGATGATCAAGAAGTAACTCAGACCTAAAGAAATTTAAGTACACAAAACTAGCCTATTTTATAATGTATTTTATTGTTTCTATTTTTTTTTATGTCAGTAAAAAAATACCACTGTAAATCTGTGTCAGTAAAAACAAAAATTATAAGGTTGGCAGCCGTGACTTGACTACACGACAACGTACAGGTATGTGTTTTTTTAATATTATTGTGGACTATACAGGGGACCTACAGTTAGTGGACAAGAGTTTGAGCACCCTCCTATATAGAAGTAGCAATCAACATATGCTGTTCTTGTATTCGTAGTTGTATTTTTATTCAGTAAATCGGGAAAGGTGATTATCAAGCTCTGCTATGGTATTTGACACAGGCTTCAGGTTTTTCTGAGTTTATTTAGAAATGCATTTAGCACAGAACAGTGCATGAAACTTTCATCAATTACTAGAATTCGGCATAATTGACCGTTTCTGATCAAAACCATGTATAATAACAAAAAAGAAAATGATACCTTTTGCAAATTGGTGCAGCGCAAGTTAATCTACATGTAATCATATATTTGTTGTTAGCAACCACAACTATCCAAGGTAAAATAGATTTGGTTACATTGTTTACCGTCAGGAGTTTAAGGATGATTTTATAGTGCTGCAGATTCCCTAGTTGACTAATGAGCTAATAATATCTCAGAAACATGCACAACAATTTAAGATGTTGCCATAATGAAGAACAGTATGTAGGAGTTTGACAAAAGCAGGGTCAACTATTTCTCAAACTGACCATTAGGTGAAAGCAGAACGCATAGAAATAATTGGAACTTTATTTTGGAAGAGTGCTGGTGAGAAAAAAAAAAAAAAAAACATTTAGGGAATTAAATGAAATGCCCTGCAACTTACTTGATTGCAGTAAAAAAACCAAAAAAAAAAAAAAAAACACACACATTCACTAAATTTAGCTCTCCGATTGTGCTAATGAAAATATCAAAAATGTATTGAAATGTGCTTCCTGTGGTGTATTTTAAAGCAAATAGTAGCACAAACTCGATGCAATTTAAACTTGTTTTTACTGAAAAATAAACACGTAATCATAAGGGCTGTCTGTGTTCCATGCCCTCAGATCAGGGCTTCACTAATACCGAGCATGGGAGTTGCAGCATGCTGTTTCCCATATTACAAGTGGACACAATTAGAGGTGCAGTCACCAATTCCACACACATTGCCTTGATGCTCAAAGTCCATTTTTCTTGTTGATCTTGCCTTGCTGTGAGCAGTGCTGAAATAAAGCTCCTGCACTGCATGAATGGAGTACTTTGTCAGACACTACACGCTGACCACTACTAGTCTAGCACATGCTTAAACAATGTTAATGCACAATCCCTTTTTAAAAAAAACTTCCACTGATAACCCCCCCCCTCGGCTACACGGCTCCGAGATGGGTGCCTCTTACTACCTTAGATGTGCCACGTGCTATAAAACTAATTGAAAACCCTGAAATTGTGTGCCGTGATACGCAGCAATTAAATATTGTACATGCAAATGCAGCAGTAGGGATGAGTCAGTATACCGGTTCTGTGGTTTACTGCAGTTTAGGTATATTACAGAATTGACAATTAGCTTGGGACAAACGACTGCAGCGGGATAGCCTACTTATTCTCAAAGTAGTTATTGTTTACAGTATTCCATTTTTTTTAAGTGAAGGATCTTTTTTTTGTACAAGCACCATGTGTAATAATCATTTGTAAACAACATTGGAAGCTTACTTGTGCAATGTCACGTGAACTGTACATATAAATCCAATAACATACATCTTAAAAAATGTTTTTAATGGTATTGCTATACGTATTTGGGACAATTGCAAAATATAAGTAACTTCTCTGCTCTTAAATAACCTGTATTAGTAAATGTTTGTGTTTTAAGCAATAATTTCATACATATATATATATATTACACAACCGTAGGGCGTTCTTTTCAAGTTCTGATTGTCTTTAGAAAAACATTAAAATTGCTATGCTTTTTTCAGCTTTTAGTCGTAGTGAAATATAAAACGGAAGGTTAAAAACATTCAGTGAAAGGTATTGTGATTTGTACTGTGTTATGTTTGTGAATTAGAGCAATTTAATTAATTTACAGTATTTCTCCATTTTCAGTAAACCTTCATTTTATAACTTGCATTATGTATACTGTGATATGAAGAATACCATTGTATTTTTTTTTTTGACTGTTATCATCCCATGGAAATTTTATACCAGCCTATTCCAAGTCCAGTATATAATGTGGTTTTACTGAAATCACAGAACTACAATTATATAAATAAATAAAAATATATAGGATTAAAGTCTGGCAACGTATTTAAATGTATTTCAAAATGCAGACTGGGCAAAAAGCTTTCAAGTGGATCACAGAATCCTGTAAAGTTCTACTGTACATCTGTGCATACAGAAATTTAAATGTGAATAAAAAAAATGTAAATGACTGAAATGTGCTTGAGTATGTTGGAATTAGGGAGGAGTTCTGTCAGTTTAATTTTTTCCTGAAGGAAAGCAATGCAGAGGAAATGACCGAGATCCATCTTTAATTAGATCAGGAAGAAGTATCAAATAAACATGAAACCCTGGAATATTGATCAACAACAATATCAAAGTATAGCCTTTTTCTTTAAGATATTCCAAAATGTTTCTCAAATGTATCCTTGAAAAAAGACATACGTAGTTAATTGCAGCCTATTGAGTGAGCATATGATTACAAATGACTATACGCAAATTACACCGTTAGCTTTTTTAATATAATTTAAAATGTAACTTTTTTGCTACAGTTGAATATCAGGGAATACTGTTAGTGTCTTGGGTTATGGGATGCTGCTTGCCTGGTTTCTTTGGGAGCACCTGTATGGTCTGCTTTTGATATAAAAACCACCATTCAATTATTCTCATATTGTGCCGTGAGGATTGTTCATTTTTTAAAACAAACTTAGGTTTACATTTGTGCTGTTTTTAAATACCCGTTTAAATTATACCCCTAACATGGACCTGTGGGCCACTTTTTTGAATCCCTGTATATGGGGAACAACTCCCTAGTTGGTCAAAAACTACGACATGAATCCCTCCAAAAAAAAAAAAAAAAAAAGATCTCAAAAAACTAAAAATGCTTATAATTTAGACAAGTTCCAATATACTACATAATAACCATATGGGAAATTATATATTTTTCTAGTCTTGATAACATGGTTAGCTATATAAGAGTTGGTAGGTTTGAAAAAGAATGTTGGCAACCTTGCAGGCAACAACATGATACAACTGAATGAAAAATCCAAAAGCAAATGACATCAAACTTTTCAATTGCTGTGAATTAACACAGAATAACTATTAATAAATGCAAGATAAGAAATGTCCTTAAACTTGCACCCTAAGCCTGGGACAGATGACCGCAGCATGGCACCGCTGGGCATTTTCACGGTGCGATACCGCTAGTCCGCACATGGGCACACATGAGCGGTATGCACTACGCAACTGACTTCTTACAATATTGTAGAAAAATTTAATGGTACAATACACTAGTTGTCAGTACCATGCCGTAGTAGAATATCAGGATGCAGACCCCCCCCCCCCCCCAAAAAAAAAACAACCAACACACACACACACACACACACACACACAACACTTTATGAACATAATATCATGCAATCAAAGAAACTACAAAATGATATCGCAAAAGTCTACCGGAAACTACAATAGTAGTACAGTATTTCATGTTAGATTTTGAAATGTCATATTTTTCAATTTCTGGAACCCTACAAAGCGATATGTAATTCAATATGTTAACGTAACATTCTTAATTCTATAGGGCGTGATGCAAAACATTTGGCCATAGCTTTAATAGCTCTCATATAATCTACTAAATAAAAACACTGGTTTGTTTATCAAAGTTGTTTTTCTGTCATCTATATGCAGGTGTATGAAATGAGCGATCAGCTTAGCAAAGAAACTTACAATACAGAAATAATTGGGAAAAAAAAAAAGAAAGTCAAACTGGCTACAGGAAGGACGCTGATCAGGGGCGATGTATAAAATGCTGACCTGTCTGAAATATGGGAGTGATCATTAAAGCATTAAAGCAATGGCAGCGATACAGGTGGCTGTCCCCGGGATTTAGACTGAAGAACTTTACATCCCTACCATTTGTGTAAGCATAGGCTGGTCTGATATCATCAGTAATAAACAAGCCCCACTTTCAAAAAGGATCAGCTTTCTTTCAGAAATAAATTATTTCAAACTGTTGATGACTGCGTAGTTCAAATGACTAATACTCTCACCCTATGGTTCACCTGCTTAATGAGTTGAAACAATTACAATATGCCCAAGTTCCATGATTACTCAAGCATATCATGTTCACTCTTTTGACTATACATAGGCTTTCAACATTGTTAAATGTTACAAACCCAGAAAAAAAAAACCTTAAGGATTGCCAATCCTGGGGACAGCAAAATGAATTAAATAGTTTTTAACTCTTAACCAGTCAAGTATTTTTATTTAATAAAAATGTAGTATACAGTGCTCCAAGGGCAAACGAAGTAGAAAATGGCACTTTTATAGTTAACTGTTTAAAAACAATAGTCAAATTTCAAATTTACCAGTTGATACTGGCAGAAAGGGCACAAAGTATTGCATATATTAATAAAAAAAAATACCAAAAACTTAAAAGTAAACCAATTTAAAATGCCCAGTTTGAATGTTACCTCAACACTGTGACTCAGACCCACTTACCCAGCAGTCCAGATAAGCTGCGTACCTGTCGTTTTTACACATCAAAAATACACATTAAATTTAAATGTAACACGTAAAAATATGCATAGCAATTTTGCTGCACAGCTTGTCTGCCTCCCCTAAAACTTCCACTAACAACTACATCTCCCAGAATACAATGTCTTCAGTTACAAGGAAATTGTACACAAGAAAAACAAACCCAACAAACATCCAATCTCTGGCTAGCCCTTTTGTCTTTGCAGCCAATCACAGTATGAATAAGAAAAATTCGAAGCCACACAAGTTGAAGCATAAACACCCCAGTCCAGCTACAAATCCAACTGGAACCATCGTCAGAGGCAACCGCTAAAAAAAAGGTGCCTATAATATTAAACAAACTGTTTTATAACTTATTAATGTATTTCCTTTTTTTTTATTTATTCATCTGTATGGCTTTATATTGATGTTTTAACATGTTTCACAGAGTTTAAAAATTTTAATGTTCAAATATAAGTAATGTAATTAATTTGCAGTCAGTGTGATACCTCGAAAAAAAAAAAAGCGTGTGGTGTAGTTCAAAGTAACATTGCAGTTATGAAGTAGAAGGCTCTTTTTTAATGCCTACCCTATTACTATTAAAAGACAGTACAGTATTTATCAAGATGACGCATGACTTCAAGGTAATGTTGCATTTTACCCCCTGAAAATACATTTTACTCTTTCAGTATTAAAATTAGAGGGTAAGTTACTCCCAGACCCCAAACCTTATCTGGAGTGCTGCACTTATGTAAGTTCAGGAGAACTTAAGATTAATTAATGGACATCCTCTGTTCATGCTGTATAGCTGATCACCTCTTTTCACCAAGTGAACCTGAACAGCAAATGTTACCTTGTAACTGAGCTCTGGATAATAAAGTTTAGTTTGGCCGGTCTCTCTATGATTTTTTGTGTGTGGTGAACCACCGAGCATCCCCAATGGAAGCCATTCTTGGTGGCTATTTTAAGAAGTTAACTGTTGACTGCAGCCCCTCTATGACACATGGTTCTAGTGGTTGACCTAAAAACGAGTTGCCCATCATTGACTGCCTCCACCTGACACGTTTCTTTGCTCTACAGGGATTTAGGTTTTTCACAACAGCATTTCAAAGTGGTTTTACAATAACCCTTAAGAACAAATCTGACATGCAGATGACAACCCAATTTGCATATTAAATAATATTAATAGAAAAACTGCACAAACATTTAACATGCTTCAGTTAACATGCACATTTAACTGCAAACATCAATAGGGTATCTACCGATCCAATTAAACCTGAACTAAGATAAAACAAGCCACTGCCACAAATCCTCTTAAGGCCTCTACACACCGGACACGACGTAACAAGCAAAATTGTCGCACAACACACCGCACCACAAAAAAAAAAATGTATTTTTTAAACAAGCCATTCACACTGCCTGCGATGCAACGGGCGACACTGAAGTGAAGCGAAAAAAATAGGATTGGTGTCTATTTTTGCGATTTGGTTGCACGGCAGCTAGGGAATTGACCAATGAGAAACAGCTTCCCTTGCATGCCTTCAGTAAACGATGCCAGAAGAAAAGATAATTCTTGCAGGATCAAAATACCCGGTGCTGTACAATAAAGGACACAAAAATGATAAAGACACAGCAATGAAGGAGAACATCAGGGAACTGGATATAGCTAGTGTGTATGATTAGTTCACCTTTACTGAAATAAGTATTCTAAAAAGCTTTTATGTATTCTACATTTATATTAGCTGTATAACAGGACTATCATACATGTGATTTTTTTCTAGTTCAGGACACAATCTGAGGAGAGTCGCCTATCACATTGCTTGCACCTGGTCGGGTGTGCAAGGAAGTGTTGCAGCAAAAGTACCATTTTATTGCAGGACAAATCGCATCGCCACCCTCTACATTACACACTAATAAAAACACGATACAAGTCTCGAGTTAAACCACGATCTACTGTGGACATAGTATAACTGCTTTAACAAAATAGCCCATTTATCCTAAACTCTAGAGTGAAAACACAGTTTTTTTGTGGAGTATGAAAATGTATATTGTACTACTAGTTTGTATGGTCTCCTATAAAAAGTTGCCTTTCTTCCAGGTCAGATTTATTTTTATTTATTAAACTTCTGCACACAAAAAAAATATACTGAGGAAATGTCAAAGCACTGATTCTACGTTAATGAGAATTGATGGACTGTTTAAAAAAATAATACAAATAGAGGGATACACTATTTCACAAAATGTGCTTAATTCGTCATTAGGGCATGTTGAAGGTCAGCTGTACATGTATAATACTTCAGTCTCACAACTTCTGCACCCTTCACTGATACACAGTCCTCAATATACACATTTTAATGTCAGATAGCAAAATAACAAGGAAGCACGATACACATTGAGAAGTGAAAAAAGAATCCTCATTAACATATTAAATATGTTGTATTGCAAGCCAATGTCTTCAGCCTATAGCACAAGCTTGGGGCAAAGCCACACTGCAATAATTCATCTCCGCATACCTGCTACTTTGTCTCTTTTTGCAGAATGGGCATGTATTTGCCCTGAAGATGGAAAAAGCAAGAAACAAATCTTTAAGAACACCACGAAATATTCCAATTCATGGACACATCCGCACTTGACAAAGCCACAGTATGTATTGTATTACTCAGTGTGTAACAGAACATGTTTTAAAGTATTTGCTATTATTTCAGAATAATCTTAAAGAAAATAGCCACCCCCAAGTTCCCAACAGGAGTATGGTATGAAATACTTTTACATTTGCCAACCCCATCTACAGCAAGATTGCCATTCTGGCTGAAAAAGTGTAGGGTTGAACATAAAACAGAAGTGCCACATGAAGTTACAGCACACCATAGCAGTAGCAATTGCAAGACATGCATCTCATTTAGGCTAGTATTGTATTCAGAACATTTAACATCAACTGCAATGTCTTTCCTCTGAAATGTTTCCACATGTTAAGATGTAATCCCTCTATACGTCCACCAAAGGGAGTAAAATGGTCTAGTACCTAAAAAAAAAAAATGGGTCCAAATAGAAGGGAATCTTCTTACAGAGTGGTCTCAGAGTTGGTCTTTACATGGTCTCAAGGAGGGTGCTTATTATAGTATTCCCTCTGTGCAATTCCAACACACTGACTAGGATTACTTACTTTAGTCCACAGCATGGCAAGGTGATGAGCCTGATCAGGGCAAGGACGGCTCGCAGTGGAAGCAAAGTGAAGACGTATAAAAAGGCATCGAGGCACAAACAGAATCCGAAAAGCATTAACTGAAAAACATCAAAAAGAAAACAGAAGTTACACAATATTTCTCTCATGGTTTGTACTGAACAAAAGGCATTGACGGACTGTCTCTCAGTTAATCAACTATACAGTCCCATCTGTTTCAGAGAGTCCAAAAATGTAATGTAATATACCATTCTGTTTAACAGGTAATCTTTGTATATTCAGTATGCAATGAAAAAAGAATATATAATCATTACAGGCAGATAGATGCACATTCAGTCTTGTCAAATTTTTAATCATGTCAAAATCTGAATCTGCCTATTAGAGCTACACTTTGATTCCATCAAATGTAACAGTTTTGAATAATTGTTTTATTTATTGAAATGTGCTTAAGAGTGTATTCAGGCAACATAGGCTCTCCCCTCAAGGCCCATCTATTTTAATAAGCACAGCACTATCCAACTACAGAGTTCATTATATTGACTCTGGCTCCCTCTGCAGGCGTCATAAAAGAAACACACAGGGCCTGCGGCACTTTCAATTTAACCAGGTGTGGCAAAGTGGTTAACACTTGAACCGCTGGGTTTATGCTACTACCTAATCACCAGCAGTAGTCATTCTGACAGTTACATTTTAAACAGCTTTGCTATGAAAATTTAACACAAACTATCAGATACAACTCAAAAGTTTTATTTATGAACATCATATCTAACATTTGCATTGCAGAAACATCGTATTTAAATGAAAAAATTAACATAAATTAGCGCATATAATGCATGACATAAAAAAATGAAAAACTATAATAAAATAAACATTTCAAAAGAAGATATTGTGTAATCAGGTGTAAACTGCTATATGTACATACAAAATTGTGAAAACAAAGTAATTATTTACAGAAATAACATAAAAGCCTTTTTTTTCCCCCATTAGCCTACTGCATAGCACGACTTCAAAAAATGAAAAACTATAATAAAATAAACATTTCAAAAGAATATATTGTGTAACCAGCTCTAAACTGGTTATATCTAAACCTACATACACAATTGTAAAATCGAATTAATTATTTATAAAAAATAACATAACTCGGTTCCCATTGTGTAACGGGTATTCGCATTCAGGGAAACATATTTCAAAAGTAGCCCCCATATTAGCACAATCTACACAGATGTAACACTTATCAACTTGTGTGCATTTACCACATACTGCTCTTACACACTGGGCACAGATATCAGAAGTTTTATTTTTATTGCATTTAGTTACCTGGCATTGTTTTCTGTTGCGTGTGTTGCGCACTTTAGCCAGGTTGAGCTGCATTTCCCTGCCACTTTGCAGTTTTCTGATCGAAATGTTTCTGCCAAAGTTCCGTGTCAGAAGAGATCTCGCCTACTGATATTTTCTCTGGTGCATTCATTGTACAAAACTAAGGAATCGATGGCTGCCATGTCCAGTACATTGTAAAATACAACTGGACACCGGCGATTGCTTTCATGGAGTACTAAGTTTTGCGCAGATGGTGGAAACGCTCTTCTTCTATGTTTACTGGTGCAACCAGGCTGTTTTTTTTTCTTCTTTTAACTGTTTTGCTAATTACAGTGAAATAAAAAATATATATATTGGTAACATTCATCTCTTTTCGTAAGCAGTTCTCCAAGGAATTGATAGGATTACAATAGATACTTGGATAACACATGTAGACGTCAAGAGCAATATTCTATTCAAATACATACTGCTGTAAACTCAGCGGAGGTAGAGATAACAAACTGGCTTGTATACATATAAAAATAGCATATTGTAGGTTATACTAACACTAAAAGCATGTATTGTAACAAGCCGTTTTGATTCTTGGTTTGTTTTGGATTGGCAGGGAGGGGGTTAAATTCCTCCCTGTAAAAATGCATGTGAGAATGTGGCTGGAGCCTTAAGTGTTTAATTGTTAATTATTAGTTAATTGGGCTCCAGCCACAGACTATAAAAGACAGCTGAAACCCTTTGTTAAGGAGAAGATTTTTGGGGTGAGTTTGTTTGTTGGTGTGCTGTGCAGTTTAGTTTTGAAAAATAAACTGTAGTGAAGGCGAATGCCCAGCCTACATTTCTGTATTTTGTTTAAACCTTTTGTTTGGGCCCTTGTGCCTATTTATTTGATTATTTTTTGTTTAATAAAGATCATTATTTTGCCCCTTCCACTGTCTCTGAGCCTCAAACCTCTGTCATCCTGCCACAACGACAAACAAAACTCACGTTTCACAGCACAGGTTCTCCTTCTGGTCATTTAACACAACCATTCACAAAGGAACAGATCACATCACTGTGTCCCCTTTTTATAATGTCACCCATGACCCCTTGGTCAACGAGCGCATCCGCTCCTCCAATGCGTGGATGCCACGCCGTTTCCCGTCCAGGTCAATGAGTTTGTATACCGTAGCTTTGCCCCCTTTCTAGATGGCAGACTTCCACCTAACCCTGGGAATAAACTATCGTGCCACTTAGTGCAGGGTATTCTGTTCCCTTTATGCAGCTGCCTCGCAGGTCGGGAAGAAGATCTAACACCAAGAATCTGTACTGTGATACTTGAAATGTATTTGCTTTCGATTGTAAGTCGCCCTGGATATGGGCGTCTGCTAAGAAATAAATAATAATAATAATAATAATAATAATAATCATTCGATCTGTGTCACACCAGGCCACAATGTTTTCATTATGCTTTTCAATAACTGGCACTAAACAAAATAATAAACCATTTTTTACGATTAAGATTAATTTTATAAACCATGCACTTTAGATTTGGTGAACTTTTAATAAACCCCAATAATTAAAAGAAAAAAAATTGGCATGGTCAAATACAGTACTGTATTTACCAGGATGGTGAAGGCTAAACTAGACAGTGAGGAGCATCAAGTGAACACAGGTACTGGTGAAGTAGAAAAAGACAGTGCTTTCATTTTTAAAAGGTTTATACATAAATATTCTGTTCTTTACACACAGCGTTTCAAATGCTTGCTGTACACAAAAAAATACTGAAGTACCATTTAAGAAATACACAGTAATAACACATTGCATTTCCACCACAAAAGTATAGTAAATGTGTTGTGACTAAAGAAACTGTTGCTCTTGTCACTGAAGGAGGTTAAAGAATATGAAACTTGGTTACCAGGATAAACACAATGGTAACCATTTTAGTAGAGAGACTCCTCTGCTTCCAGTATTCACTGAAGCACAAAAACCCCCAAGCTCCATCTTAAATTTTCATCCCTGGTTTCCAATTTCTATTCCAAAATTGCTTTGTGGGTTTTTCAATGCAGTGCACCCAATACTAAACCTGCAGGATACTGCAAAGTCATTCGGCATCTTATTGCTCCAGCAGAAGCCAAAGCCGGATTAATTACAAGAGATGATCCAACTATCTACTGTAAATATGCCTTATTGTTCATAACTGCTGCTTAATGCAACCTAAAAAGTCAAGACTAGATTTATTCATAAATTCATTCCAATTTTACACAGTACATTACTTTGGAACTGAACATTTTTTTTAATTAACTAATGTCATAAAAAAGATAAAACTTACTGGAACACATTGTAGAGTGGACAATATGTATATTTTATTATTTTTAAACACATATTTAGGTCCAAAGTCAAATGGCAACTTCAGTCAAGTGTACTTTTCAATATTTTACTACTTCCATACAGAAGTCAGCTGAAGCTTCCCTAGAAGCATATTATAGTATTGGACAAGAAAAGTAGTCCCCCCCCCCCATATAGCTTTAAATAGAGTATACACAAGTGGATCACTCAATTAATCAATGAGTGTGACAGGATGGTTGAGTGGTGATGTCACAGACCAGGAAGTAACCACAGACAGGCAAATGCGTTTGTTTTTTATTAATAAATAAAATATTTAAACTAAAACAAAAACAAAAAAGGCAGTGGCCAAAACAAAGAGACAAAATAATCAACAAAACAAGTACCATGCTGGAGATAATTCAGCACAAGTAGCAATTGTATTTTATATATTTTCAGTTCTTACTTTTTATGTTCCTCCTCTGAACAACCCAGCCCCAGTCAGCAAAACCTGCTGGTTTTTATATCGTGGTTGAAGGATTAACTGGCTATCAATTACCTAGTTTATCCCTCAACCACATTCTGCACAGGGTTTCTCATACCCGTGGTCGACAGCCAATTGTCAATAAATCATTAGCTGTCGACCACGCATTCTGACGAGTTTAGCTGGATGGGGAATTTTACTTATCTTCTCTGGATCTGCGGCCCGCAGTGGCAGCGCTGGCAGCAGAAAGGATGACAGCAGTGGGCCCCACTAGCAGCGGAAATGCTGCATCCTCTAGATCTGCAGCGAGCAGCCCACTCCAGACCTGGCAACGCTGGCAGTGGCAGTATAGTATAGCACAGTAGTGATGCGTGTATTAAAATCACCAACAAAAGACGTGACTGTCCGAGTACACAAAACAGCAATGTGACTGACTGCCTTGAAAAGACAAAGACGTCTGCCCGAATACATGTGCAGCAACGTGACTTACTGCTGAGAAAAGACTAACCAAAACGTTACTGCCCGATTTTGAATCATCCATGTTATACAGGCAGCCATTTACAACAGTATAGCTGTGTGGTTTGTGCAAAAATGTGTTTGAGTAAAAGCTAAACTCGGATCCAAACCTTATTGTGATAACCAGCAATGACATACCTTTTCTAATTCTCTTGGTATCCGCATGCATGTGTAAACTCTTTCTCTCCGTTCTGTGTACTTTGCCTCATTGTGTTCCAGAAAGTATCCTCTTGTCAGCTCAGTGCTTATGAACCTCAGCAACGAAAGATCTGCATTTACAAAAAAGACAATAAGTTAAAACACTACAAATACAAAACTATGCATGATTACTGTTTTCATTGTAACTGTTCCAGACACATTTGTGGCATCCTATATTGGGAGAGAATAAATAAAACAAGCAACATTCTGCAGGCTGTTTTTGACACAAAAATTTGACTTCCATATAGTTTGAGAAACAAAATAAAAAGGTAAAATATCAAATTGGATCGGACCAGTCCTGACAATCCTGGCATAGTGAATGGTGTCAGTTTCAGTACAAAGCGGCTATACAGAATTCTATTTTATTTTAGGTCCCTGAGGTCCTTGTGGGGGGGTTGTGGGAGGGAGGGGGGTAGCCCAGGAGAGGGTAAAAAAGGAAAATGAGTTCATTTGTTCATGTTTTTGTACTATCCCCAATAAAAATATTTCATCCAAAAAAAAAAAAAAAAATCTATTATATTTAAAAGGTGGCCCTAATTTATTTCTTTTTTTAAAATTGAAATCTGATGTTCAGTAAATGTATGTTTAAATTTCAATGCCTACAGTCCATTCCTAAAGAACAAACTGTCCACCTTAGCCACATGACCACCAACTTCACATCTGCATAATAAAGATAAACTAGACTACCTCTGAATCAAAAGAATAAAGCCATGTACCAAATTTGAAAATTAACTTAATATCTCAAAGCAAGTGGTGTCTATCATACAAACACACTGTCAGCGATATAAGGTGTTTATATATAACCTGCAATTATGAAGTCTATTTCTGAGATGTACAGTCTCTTGACTATTGAAAGTGTAAATCCTTTATGTAAATAGAGCAAACAACTTAATTCCAGGCTACTATACATTTTTACAACAAATATCACTTTTTAGGTATACATTTACTGTGCACCCAAAATTTCACAGCTCAATTCCAGCGCAGGTTAGTACTGTCACTCAGGTGACTAACCCCGCTCCAAACGCACAACCCTCTTTACAATTGATACTGTAATCATGTTTCATATTTTTAAAACCTATTTTAGAACCGTCTTGTAATATAAGGTTTTAAAAACAATTTCATAAGCATTTAATGTTTGTTCCATTTACTGTGCACTTGAATCAAGTTCATTATTCATTAAAGCTACAGTGACTTCCAATAAAAGTCATAATTTACAGTCAATTAAATAGGCAACCTAAAAAATGAACAGATTAGATTGTCAATATAAAATCATCCTTCCCTCACTTGAACATGTGCCAGTGTACTGTACGTAAAAG
This sequence comes from Acipenser ruthenus, assembly GCF_902713425.1. NCBI lineage: Eukaryota > Metazoa > Chordata > Actinopteri > Acipenseriformes > Acipenseridae > Acipenser > Acipenser ruthenus. The sequence goes on along the minus strand of NC_081189.1, from coordinate 102,187,314 downwards.
ATTTAATTAAAATGTCACTTACTACATTTACCTTTTCACAACCCATTGTCATGTTTATTCCTACAACCTATTTACAGGTGTATTAAAAGGCATTAAATGTCCTACAATATCCTCAATTCTCAAATTTCACCCTTTGTTGTATAAAATAAACCATTAAACTAAATCATTTTGCAAAACTGATCATCATATACTTCCTGTTTGAGGCATATTGGAGCAGAGTTTAAAAAAAAGAATAAAAAGAAAGATCAATAATCAAGAAATGTAAAGATTTTCTGTGAAGAACTCAAACTCTCACATCCTCACTTGTTTTCAATGTTGACTGTTACCCCACTGAAATACAATGCAGAGAAGTAGAACTGTAGCATATGCAGGTGTACAATTTGTATCGTCCGACGCCTGGGACAACAAGATTTGTGTGAAGGACAACAAGATTTGTGTGAAGGACAACAAGTTTTCCCGTTATACTTTGCCAGACGGAAAAGTAGTTTTTATTTATTTATTTTTTCTATGTTCGTTCTGTTGCTAGAAAGAGAACCACGCAATTTTCAGAAAGCTGAATTGCAGAAGTGTTTACATCCCACCCCTATCACTTCTGATTGGCTAGCTGTTGAAGAAGCTGATCTTCTATTGAACATAAGAAAGTTTGGTTGTTAGTAGCTTATTGATCACAGAATTTCACAAAGCAGCTTCTTGAAGGATCCCAGGGTGTCAGCTTCAACAACATTACTGGGGAGTTGGTTCCAGACCCTTCTCTGTGTAAAAAAGTGCCTCCTATTTTCTGTTCTGAATGCCCCTTTATCTAATCTCCATTAGTGACCACTGGTCCTTGTTTCTTTTTTCAGGTCAAAAAAGTCCCCTGGGTCGACATTGTCAGTACCTTTTAGAATTTTGAATGTTTGAATCAGATCACCGCGTAGTCTTCTTTGTTCAAGACTGAACAGATTCAATTCTTTGAGCCTGTCTGCATACAACATGCCTTTTAAACCCAGGATAATTCTGGTTGCTCTTCTTTGCACTCTTTCTAGAGCAGCAATACCCTTTTTGTAACGAGGTGACCAGAACTGAACACAATATTCTAGGTGAGGTCTTACTAATTAATGCATTGTAAAGTTTTAACATTACTTCCCTTGATTTAAATTCAACACTTCTCACAATATATCCGATCATTTTGTTGGCCTTTTTTATAGCTTCCCCACATTCTCTAGATGAAGACATTTCTGAGTCAACATAAACTCCTAGATCTTTTTCATAGATTCCTTCTTCAATTTCAGAAAATCCCATATGATATTTATAATGCACATTTTTAATGCCTGCGTGCAGTACCTTACACTTTTCTCTATTAAATGTCATTTGCTATGTGTCTGCCCAGTTCTGAATGCTGTCTAGATCATTTTGAATGACTTTTGCTGTTGCAACAGTGTTTGCCACTCCTCCTATTTTTGTGTCGTCAGCAAATTTAACAAGTTTTCTTACTATACCAGAATCTAAATCATTAATGTAGATTAGGAATAGCAGAGGACCTAATACTGATCCCTGTGGTACTCCACTGGGTACCTCGTGGGGGGTGAAGCAGGCACCTGGCGATTCTGCCTGTGGAGAGCACTCTGTGCTGCTCATGAACTTTGTTGTTTTCAACTTGCTGTACAATTGAATACTAAAATCAGTGAAGCACAATCTTTCTGCATTTTTTAGAAGTATAAATGCTCCTGTAAACATAAATAATAAATCACAATACTCGTACTTTCCGTTTCCTGCCAATCAAGCAGCGAACATGCATCTACTTACTCCAGAGCATTAAATCATCCAAATCACATCTCCTCATCACCTGTAGCAAGGCCCCTGTTACAGTGTTTTACAACCTAGTTTGAATGAAAGTTGCCTGAGTTGGTGATGTTTTTTCGGTAACATAGCATGGGGCAGGTTTGTCTGTGAGAATTTTTATTACTTAATGCAGGACTCTAGCGTGAGAGTAGGGTGAAAGCTGCAGGAAAGCAGGGTGGTGGTGGCGTGACCTAGCATGAATCACGCTACATTCACGCTGGATGTACTGTATAAATCAATGTGGCAGTGAAAGGGTTTTTTTTTTTTTTTTTTTTACTGGTCAAACTAGTAATGGAACCGAAGTAAGAAAATCAAAGAATACATCTGTGTACCAAACATTACATCAAGTCAAAGTGTACTGTCTCTTTGCAGCTGTGACTTCAAAAATCTCATGAACCTCAACATGGCAACCAAGTTAGGTCAGAGGTGCATTTCACAAACCAGCAACACATTTAGCATCATGGGTTTGTATAACCCTGCAAATATGAAGCCACTACTTCAAATGGTTTCTGAGATACAAGGCTTTGGCACTGTCAGGAAAGGGTTAATTTTTCTTGTAAAATGCCTACAATCGAACTTGACCAAAGGAATCACAGAAAACATGTGTACCAAGTATGAAACCAATATCTGAAAGCATTAGATTTTATCATCCAGAGCCACACATTCACATGGAGGTTACCTTAGGTCACAGGTTTGAAGGTTGCCTTTAGATTTTGGTGTGATGACAAACTCAAACAAGCTCCCCTCACACTGTAAACTGGTAAATGTTGTGTTGTTTGTACACAAAAGAAAAAAAAGGTACTCACTCCACTAATCTGAATCCTAGCAGTGATACCCAAGTTTTGCCCACACAATTTCTTCTGTGACTGAACATTTCTGAGGCTGAACCAAATATTCAAACTCATTTTGGTAGAATTTCTGTTTATTTTCACATTGGTCTTTCGTAAAGGTTTTAACGTATGCAAGTTAGTATACTAAAAACAATATACACAAGAATCTCAGTTTGAGAATCTCACCACCAGCAGGGACTGAATCAATATTTATACTGTTGTATGCCAAGTAAAATGTGGTTGTGATCCAGTGCTGGATTAAACTGGGTATTACAGTACACAAGGAGTCTCCGGGGTATTTTTATTAGTAACTGACGTCAGCGTTGTACACATGATTAATGATGACCATTATGATCTTAGCCAGGATCCTTGAGAAATGATCCTACTGAGTAAATGCAGTTTCAATTTAGCTGGGCCATGCGTTTAATATGCAATACACAACCAAATGCAAAATGTAAATGCAGCATAAATCAATACATTCACTGTAGCAAAAAAAGAAAAAAAAATTGCCTTTGCCAATGTCGGCAAAATAATATGTAGGCAGACGTGAGGAGTGCAGAGGTTACATATTTTTTACATGCCAAGATTGCTTCAGTCACAGGGTAATTCATGACTACCTCAGCATCTCTCTAGAGGGTTCACTCATTCACAAGAAAACAAAGTAAAGGTGTCCTTAGGCTTTATGAGACTTCACTGTTGTAGTCTAAAATATAGGCCTATATATTTACCATACAAATAAATAGGCATATATCTCAGTTTTTCATCGGCAGTAGATCAAAGTTCATAATCTAATTAAAGAGAATAGCAAATGGTAGGTATACTGTATGTGGCAACACAAGACTATACTGTACCATTTTAGGCATTGGATTTCAGGCTATCAATAGGGTAATTTGAATCACCTAGGCCAGCGTTCTAGATAAGGCTTTGGGTCATTGACTCTCAAATTGGTAAACTGTATTTGGGCGAGTTTTTTTTTTTTTTTTGCAGTATATGTTTTATTAATAAAACAAAATGGCAGATTGTATTACTTAATTTAAAAGGAAAAAAAATTGTTGAAGGTAAAAATCAAAAAAAAAAAAAAAAAAAAAATTTGGTCCTTGAACCCTGGTCCCAACTGTTTAAATCAAGAGTTATAACTGTATCATCGTTTTTCAAAGCACTGTTTAACCTAGGGAATGTTTATCAACACTTAAAATAAAAAATCCTTATAAAAGTTACTGTGAAAATAATCCAGTGTTTTAACTTCGTGAACAAGGGGTCACACAATTATATTTACCCTTTCAAGGGAGTAATTTAGAGCATGCTGAACCATTTGTGCTAGAGGTGAAATACTGAATTGGTTATTATTGCACTTCTAAACATTTCACAGTCAAAGTGAAACTCTTTGTCATTGACACTTCACAGAACGAGGTTGACTTTATATCAATATGACAGTCTAAAACTAGTTATCTGTTGATATTACAGAAAAACACGGAACTGTGTTTAAACAAATACTAGTAATCTTTGTCAAGGTACCGCCGGTGTTGTGTAATATTCTGCATCCCTTGCTTATTGTACTACATGCAATCAGGCTGTCTGGCGATTCGTCTTCCGCACTTTCGCCACGGTTTATTTTGTTGGAATCCCAAAGTGAACTATTTTTTCTAATGTTAAGGTTAGGTTAAGGGTGAGGGTTAGTCTATATTTGCATTATTACGGTACAATGTTTTTTACTAATCAAAAAACACCTGATTGCATACAATACAATAAGCGGGGATGCAGAATATTATTACACAACACCGGCAGTGAGCGAGGGACCAGTTCAGAAATACAAGTGTACAAGTACTGCCAGCCGTTACACTACTGTAACTCTGCAGGTGACAAAATACAAAAGTTGTGCATGAATGTCGGCTACACTTGTGAAAGTTCACAGATGTGATAAAATACTCTTATTCCAAACATGTAAACATTATAATGATATAATGGACGACTGTGCCGAGTTACATTGTTTACAATATAAAAACAGTTCTTGGCTGGAACCAACAAGTAAAGCGAACAGAAAACTGTAAGCCGAGTTTAACCACACAAGTTTAACACTTTCAGAAAATGCTGCGTATGCATAAGAAATGTAACCCTGGTTTAGACTAAAAAAAATATGTTATGTCAAACAGGCCTTAAAGTACCTGTGTCAGTTTCTCTCACTATGTGCTGAGCGTCAGTGTGCAATCGGTCCTACCTGACAGGCTCCTTTTCCTCTCCTGGTTTACCTTCCTCTCATAAAAGCCCAGGGTTTCAGTGATCTCTGGGGTGCTGTTCAGTTTTTCCGACCCCGTCTTGATGTCCTGTGCTTGTTCCTCTTTCTCTTTCCCCTTCTCCTTGTCCTCTGTCTCTTTCTCCTTTTCGCCTCCCAGCCCAGATGCTACCGTATCCGCCATCTTCACTCGCAGCACCAACAAACACAACATTGTGACGTCATCACTCCCCACGCAAGGAGAGGCTTAGAGAACTTCAAATCATACAATGCAGTGCGAATGGTCAAAACGTTTCTCTTTGAAGAATAATTTGTATTTACTGTTTACCTGCTGCTGAAGGGACATCCTAAAACGGTTTATGTGAAAAAGCTTAACGTGGCTTAATGTACAATCCACAAGTTTGTGTAGGGCTTAAGATCGTTATATTCTGTTAATGAGAACCACGCTTTTTGGAAAAGTGTTAATTGTTAAGTTATTTGCAAAGTTGTTATGGGGATTGTTTTGCATTTAAGCACATTAAACCACATTAACTGCAGTTCAAATTAAGTTTTTTTTTGTTGTTGTTTTTTTTTTTTAAATAAGCCGTAACGGAATTATTATATCGTGTATGTTAATGGAAACCCCTGTATTTTTTATCATAGTACATGTATTGGGAAGTGCCATTTGCTAAGTTTCTAGGGGGTTGAATTTAAACACATTAAGCCACGTTGTACTTAACAGGTGGCATCTGCACCTTTCACAAGCGGGACTGGGATATACTAAGATCCTGTTGTACAAGGTTAAGTATAGCTCAGTGTTGCAAAAGACTAAAATATGGGGTTCATATCCCATCTGAGAAGTGACCGAGTATGAACATTGGGCATGTCAGAAATCCTTCCTACTGTTCAGTCCTTCATAACTGCAAACTAGAGAGACGATTGTCTATCCTGAATAATCCATTGTTTTTAACAGGTTATTATTTTAATATATTGTAGCTTTAGATGCCACCTTTCTGGTGACATCTTTATCAGTGACAGGTTTACCACGAATTGTTGGCTGACCAATCGCACGACTGAACAAACAGATTAACCCATTGATATTTAAACTTAAAATGCCAATATGACCTCTAAACTATTTTTTTTAGCTATTTATAATTAATCCTGTACTACCTACAGCACTAATACAAAAATAAACTTTAAAAAAATAATTGGGCAAATGTTTAATTCCAATTAGTTTACAGCATTGAATCGTTCCTACACTTTAATGTAAGTGTGAGAGACTTCAGAGGCTGGTGTAGTTTGGTTACTGCTTAATCTTTAACATTATAGGAGCCACTAGGTACAGTTAAAGGATAAGAACAGCACTTTGCTGCTCAAGAAGCTTTATATTTAGAATCGCATCCCCTTTAAGGATAATGAAACTGCACATCTCTGGTTAATTTCAACACAACCCCACTCCTCCTCATATATGGAAAAGGGTTCAAGAAGGGCAGTTTCCACATACAGTGCATATGATTAATAGTTTTACAAAGGAAAAACAAATACCATACTCAATAAAACTGCTAAAATGATTGTAGTTCATAAACACCTGTAGGCCTGCTCAGCTTGTGCCACTCCACCCGTCCCACCAATCACAGGCACGCATCGGTTTCCTCCCCTCCGGTGCACCTTATGTAACCCACCATTCACTTACACTGGGAGCTCTCTGCATGCTGATGACTGGTGGTCCTTAGCTCTGCAAAGCTGAGGTTTGATGTCCCCAGCAAAACAGTCCAGCAGGAGAAACCCCAGCTACGCACAACCTCGCGGTGCTTGGGGGCAGCTGCACCCTATAAAATCACCTCCCCGGGGGATCCCTTCAATATGGATGGGGATGTGGCATAAGTCTTCAACCAATGTTCTCCCCACCACGACCGCAGGCTCAGTTTGCGCCAGCAAGCAGACAGCGGCTTCTGGGGGAACTGGGCCAGTCTCCCCCGACTGTTGGGTTGGATCCTCCCTGGAACCAGCAGCGGACAGCAGGTGGCAGGAGGAAGCAGGGAGGCACGGTCAGCTGCTGCTGGGGGGAGCTGGGCTATGCTTCCCCAACTGTAGGGCTGGGCCCATCTTGACACTGGCGGCTGGAAGCAGGCTGCACGGCGCTGCATGACAGTGCTGTCAGCTGCTTCTGGGGGGAGCTGGGTCATGCTTGCAGACTCTAGGGCTGGACTTTGATGCAGGGATTCTAGAGTGGGACCCATGATGCCCCAGTTATGCGGGTAGTGGAGGCGGTGGTTACTGGTACTGGTGTTGTAGGTGCCCAGTAGTGTCCACAGCTCCAGGACAGGTGGGGACGGCAGTGGAGTGGCGGCCGGTCTTGGGTGGTGGCCGTCCTAACAAGGGCGATGACTTCTGGGAGCCAGGCAGGTGCGTCTTGGTTTATCCACCCCCCGGCCTGCATGACTGAGCCTGGCTGAGACTGGTCAAGTTTCTGCTGTCTTTGCACTGCTCAACCGCTCGCTGGCCCACATGTTCTCCCTTTCCGCTGTCGGCTCGCGTGCCTTCCATAGTGCTGTGGCCGAGCCAGGCAGACCTGGGCAGGCAGTTCACCGGCTCCCAGGACTTCCAAGAACTGATCCCTGGTAAGCTCTCCTTGCACTTCCAGTGGCATGTTGGCGTACACACTGCTGAACTCATTCAAAAGCAGCCTGGGCTGTTGGCTGCTGCCAAAGCGGTTTTGCTGTGCCCTAGCAAGGGGTGAGGGTCAGAATGTGTCCTCCATCAAGCAGCTTGCTAACTGGAGAGCCTTCTCTTCTACAGTCCACCTCCCAGCTGCGCAATAAGCTCAAACTGAGCTTTGAAAGCATTGCAATCAAGTTTTCATTTAAATTTCAGTGGCTTACCACCCCTCTCTTTGTTACTTTTTCTGCCACGTTCGCTCCAACTCCATTCTCTATCTCCAGCTCTCAGAAGCTCCTTTCTTCCGCTGCCGCCCTGCACCCGACCAGTGGCAGAGCCAGTTTCAGTCGCCCCCTGATATAGTAATGGAACAAACAAATTGCAGAAAACCATGCCAGTTATTTCTTAGTCTTCCAGAGTTCTTGGAGTATGAGAACAGGAGTCAGTAACTATGATTAATAAAGGGTGCTGAGGCCAAAGGGTTAATTTCTAAGACACCAAGAGCTTCTACTCCAATTACCAGTTGTAAAATACTTAATATTTAAAGTTAGCTATAACACTTTATAAGCAACTTGAACTCTGCAACTGTTTAAAAGCTGAAAACAATTATAAATGTCTAATTAAGCAAATTATCAGTTCAATTAAGGGTCTAGTTAAGTAATTGAGAGCTCAGTTGAAATGAAAACCAAAAGACACAGTGTGTCCCCAAGACCAGGATTGGGAAACCATGCTATAGGGATGGGGCTGTTCTGGAGCAACTGTCCTGGACATTTTTACACTCCTAATCATGGTATTTTATTAAAATACTAAAATTACCAAGTAAACTCCTTGGATGAATTTAACTCCCTGAATACGATTTTTAATAAAATCAAACACAGGGATTGCACAAAAAATAAAAATCTCTCCAGTGTAAATTGCCTGAATGTTCCTTATGAAAATCACATATACCACCATGTTTGGTGTGATGGGAGATCAGGTTTGTTCACAATTCAATTTTCCAGGCACTGAAATATTGATAGTTTCTTATATTCTCAAAATGCTTAGTTTGTTGTTCCTTTAAATATTATATATAATTATATATATATATATATATATATATATATATATATATATATATATATATATATATATGTTCCATTTCTTTTACATTTTTTTTCTTAACCATTGTGCATTTTTAGAAGCAAGTGAAAAGGAAGATTTTCTTTCCATTGCTCCTCTTTAGGAGTTTAGGGGATAATAACAGGGAGACAATTCTTTGTTCTACAAAGCAGATATTTGAGGAAAGTACATATTGTGGGCTGCTGCTCGTCACATACAGGACTGCATTGGAATAAAAAATAGCCTCAAACACTTTCTTATGGTGTTTAGTACAGTTTTAAATATCACCTTTTTTTCACAATGAATGCCCAATTACCATTTACTAGTATGCTGGTAATTACAAAAAGAATTGCAGCTGTATCACTTTTTATCCTACAGTATATAAAATGAAAGTGAGCTAAGAAAGGAAGGATAATAATCACAGCTTTGTTTATCAGTGCATTGTCATATCCCAAGAATCACAGCGGGGCCAAACAGCTGAAGGTGACCAAGATGCCAATGCATCTCACACATTATTTCAAATGGGTCTGGACATCCGCCAGGGTCCTGTGTTGATCAGAGAGAAGCACATAATTTCACGGTTCTGTGCATCGGTCTCCCTGACAAAGAACAATGGAATATTTAATTGAAAACAAAACACAATTTAGACAGGACACCAGTGGCTACTGGGGAAAGAGAGGCCTTACATAAAGTTTTTTGGCCATCTTGGAACCATTTATAGTAGATTTGGGAATACATTCTAAGAGGTGAACAACGGGAGTTAACACTGAACGCTTACGACATCAAGGGGGAAATTTACAAACCCACTGGAGTAACAGAATGTAAAACAAATCAAGAAAAAGCAATGCAATGAAATACATGGAAGTTAAATGTACTATTAAGTTATTTCTTTTGTGTTTTTCTATTTTCTTCTCATTTCTAAATGGTGTTTATAACACTTAAAAGACTGCATCACAGTTGAGGACTGACTGTCTCCAGACCCATATGTAGCTACCAGTTCCAGTTAAGGCCAAAAGAGAAGGGTTATAAAGAGTATAGAATTGTTAACACTTCACATTAAGTGTCTCAAATTACTGTGTATTTACATAGTAGTTACTTGGTGTACTTCGTGATATTAGGCATAGTTACAATGTACTTATAGGGCACGTTTACAATACTTGTTCGCCGGCTCGACCGCAGCCAGTGTGCGGCTGACGTCACGGTCTGTGCAGACGGAGCGTGGACAGCTTTGGTACCTGTGAGGGTGAAATGGGGTGCTGCTAGAATTGCAGATCAGCCAGTTATGCCCATTGTATGTAGCAAGATAAAGATAAATGGACATCTTATTTAATTCACTGAATCATATTTAGTAAAAGACAAACATATACATTAAATTGTGTTCAACAATAGCTATAGCTATTCTAAAATCACAAGTATTCAACTTCACTGAAATTGATTAAGTCATAATTTTCTGCTGGTCTAAATTTTCCTATGCATAAATCTATGCTGGCAGACTAAACATATGTATCTGTATTACTGGTGCCATTGGAAGCTTGTTTTTATTTGTAATAACAAGTTAATACAAAATACCTTTTAGGAATTGTAATATCAATTACATTTGTATAGGCAGTGATTGTAGGGGTGTACTTAAGGGTTTCCGTATCTAGAGCCGTATTCACATATAAAATGCAGGATCGGTGCCTGCACTGATGCCGCATTTTGTTTTCACCTTCACACACAACGTCGATATTGCCAGTTCAGTGTCGGCAATTTGGCGGCTTACCCCCATTTACACAGAAGGCGGACACTCTCGCGTTAACATAGTTTGCTAGTGTTCAGTACCGTGATAAAAACAATGATGCCTTTGGTACCTGTCGTGGTAGGCGTGATATTTTTCACTATACTTTCTGAACATCACAATAGACTAATGAAAAGATTGGAAGACATACAGAGATAATTTAGCTATTACTTGCTTTTTCACAGTTCCATCAAGTTGTGTATTTATCTCTTCTTTTGCTCTGATGATCAAAAGCTCCCTTCCTGCCTGAGTCACTTGCGATTTTGTTGGTTTTATTTCTTCACTCAACATGTGTGGAACAGGAAATTGTGTTTACTTAGAGAGAAAAAAATGTCCACCTCACCTTGAACGCAAAATGCTGAGGCCGTGACAGCATTGCAGTTTACCATGAAAATAATGCGCTTCAGTACCTGCACTGTGCTGCCACTGAACCAGCTCGAGAGATGGTTCAGTGGCGGAATAATGTGTGGCTGCATTCTACCGGCATTTTCCATTTACACTTAAAGTGATACCGCATCAGTGCCGCCACAGACACGGCAAGTTGTTTCAGTGTAAACATGCCTGTATGGCATTCATGGAAAAAAAATACGACGCGACTAGAAGGCGATTTTGTGTTATTCACACCCCCTGACTAGGTGGCAGTAGCAGGTTGAGTGATGACCGTATGTACTTGACGATGGCCTTCTCAAATTCAAATTCAAACTGGCTTTATTAGCATGTCAGGAGTGATCCAATGTTGCCAACGCATTTCAACACAAATGTTACATGAAATAATATATAATTCTCTGTCGGTTAGCACTCTGCTGTTTTGAAGCCGCGGCTGCTCCAGCGCAGCAGCTTTCAGGAGCCGCGCGATCTGTGCAGCTGCTACAGCTCGTGTCTGCGTGAACTCTGATGTCAAATTCGACTGAGGTCAAGCAGACGACGAACTTGAACGGGTTCTGTTAGGAAAGACAAAAGTCAGCGCGTCGTGAACGCACCCATGCTAACATTAACAATTTTATGGTACAATTGTGTACTTACGTATATCCTGCAAAAAGTTTTACACATTAAAGTACATTGTAACTATGCAATTAATATTGCAAATACGTGTAAGTACACATGTATTTATTAAGTAACTATAACGTAAATGCATAATTAGCCGGCGACACAATGCTGTTACTTATAATTCACTGCAGCATACGGGGTCTAGTCTGAATGCATATTTCCCCCATAAATAAGACACAAATAAATATGATTTCAAGCTAGAAAATCTAACTTGGTAACACAGTTGGCTTCATCGCTGCTCCCCCTAAAAAGGGAGGTCCAGCTGCAGACAGACCCTTTGGTACTGTGGTATTTTAAATCCCCTGAGTTCATTCCTATTCTAAAGGCAGCACTCACAACCTTGGTTCCACTCACCTTGATTACATACAGTTGTGTGCCTTCATTTCATCTCAGGCTTGCAAAGAACAAAGGAACTGGCTTTCCAGCTCCTCTTTCACAGTGTGTGGCCAGGCTAATTGATAATCCCTAAATCAATGAACACCTGGACACATTTCACACATGTTTTATCAGGGAAGGCTTGCTAACCCCAACCCTGCCATATGTAACACAACCTTTTTCAAATGTCAACAAACTGTATTGACAAAACTAAAGAAAACAAAATACCAAAACAACGCTCCTTACATGTGCAGGGCCTCAGCCCTGTCACAGGGTGTTTTATTTATCGAAGGTGGGTGGGATACATATTTTTGAAATAATAAAACTGACAAGCGCATTTCACAGAAGTAAAGGGCCTATTGAATTTTTCCAGGGAATGTTCGGGGATCTCTTCCTATCTGGAATATTGTGACATTAAAGGCATTAACAGCAGCATGTATTGTGGGTAAAACATGTACCACTGACAAATATGAACACTTTTTAATGTGTATAAACTATGTGACAGGGCACTTTATTAAAATAGAAGCACAGCATAATGCAGCATTACAGATCAAGCTTTAATCCATTGTAAAATTATTTTAGGAGTGTTGGCAGACTGCTGTAAATTCTCTTAATTAATAATGAAACTCATTAGCTGGTTGTCACCTTTTTGGGTAATGTTGATTTACTCAATTAAAGCAAATGTGAGTCAACCAATTAATTAACGTGATGAGATCTTCAGAAACTGGGGCATAAGGTAACAGAGCGACGTAGGAGAAGGGCTGACAATAATCTGTTCAGGAAACCTTACATTTATTTTTCAATAGAGAGTTGTTGGTTGTTTTGTTTGTTTGTGGATAAGGATTTTGATTAAAATATTTTACATGAGCTACCCAAATGCATTTATGTTTTATATCAGTATAAGTTTTAATTGTCTTTCATTTTGACCACTTGATTGTACCACAGCTGATTGTACATGAGCAGAAGAACTGATACTTTAGTGGTGTTATTTTGTGTAAACATTAAAATATTGATATTAATCAATCTTCTGCCACAAAATTAAAGAGTTATTAATTCGAAAGACAAAAATACAATAAATGTTTTTCAGTGTCACCACCAGGTGGAGCTCTGGCTCTAGTTTTGGGGCACAGCAATTCTAGGAGCAAAACTGGCTGAATTAAACCATCATATATATATATATATATATATATATATATATATATATATATATATATATATATATATATATATATAATTTATTTATTTTTTCTACTATTAATCAGAATGCTACAGCCAGTCGGTAGTTCCACTCTATCTGCTTCTACAGAGCATTGTAATGTATTTGCTAAATTTACTCTCCTCCCCTTTAGCTCCAGTGATCAATTCTCTCACACATGTGGGGTCTACCTTCTCTGGCTTTGTCGCGGTCTCCCCCTTCAATATAAATCTGTTAGTCACTAAATTTAAATCTTCTACCTGTTCCCTTGACCCAATTCCAACTGCTCTGCTTAAATCCAGTTTCTCAGCTCTCTTTCCATTTGTAACAAGTATTCTCAATGATTCCATTAGATCTGGACTTGTTACAAATTCTTTTAAAATTGCTGCTGTCACACCCTTGTTAAAAATAAATAAATAAATGATTTGGATCCAGATGTGCCTGATAATTACAGGCCAATCTCTAATTTACCTTTTGTTGTCAAAACTCCTTGAGTGAGTCGTGGCACATCAACTCCAAAACTATCTTGCATCCAATGACCTGTATGAATGATTTCAGTCAGGCTGCAGAGCTAAACACAGTACAGAGAATGATATCAGTCAGGCTGCAGAGCTAAACACAGTACAGAGGTAGCTCTGGTTAAGGTTGTTAATGACATTCTGATGGCTGCAGATGCAGGTCTAATTAATGTTCTGAGTCGCCTTGAGAATTATGTAGGCATCTCTGGTACGGTTCTTCAGTGATTTAGATCCTATTTGTCTGACAGAGAAGAGTTTCTGGCAATGGGGAGTTTTAAATCTAAAAAATGCATGTGCTAGCTGGTCCCTCAGGGTTCTGTTTTGGGACCTCTCTTTTTCAGTATTTACATTTTACCCCTTGGTCAGATCATTCGCCGTCATGGAATACATTTTCATTGTTATGCTGATGACACACAATTATATCTGCAGGCTAAACCTGGGGCAGGACTGGATGTTTCTGTTCTACATGAGTGTTTGTCAGAAATTAAAATATGGATGCAACAAAATGTCTTGCAGCTAAATTGTGATAAAACGGAGGTGATGTTAATTGGCTCTCCAAAACAGCTTTGCAAAGCCAGTAGCGTCACTTTATTAATTGATGGTGTGGAAATAAATTCTACTGCTATAGCAAAAATTCTGGGTGTAATTGTTGACTCTGCATTGTCTTTTGAGTCTCATGTTAAAAACATCACGAAAATGTAATTCTTCCATTTGCATAATATTATTTATTTATTTCTTAGCAGACACCCTTATCCAGGGCGACTTACAATTGTTACAAGATATCACATTATTTTTTACACATTACTTTTACATACAATTACCCATTTATACAGGTTGGTTTTTACTGGAGCAATCTAGGTGAAGTACCTTGCTCAAGGTTACAGCAGCAGTGTCCCCCACCTGGGATTGAACCCATGACCCTCTGGTTAAGAGTCCAGAGCCCTAAACCACTACTCCACACTGCTTCCCCATTGCACATTTAAGACCGTCTCTGTCCATCTCAGATGCAGAGAAGCTAGTTCACGCTTTTATTTCCACACGCAATGATTATTGTAATGGTCTGTTGGCTGGGGTGTCTAGCAGGGTCCTTCAGAGACTCCAGCTGGTACAGAATTCAGCAGCTCGTGTTTTAACTAGGACTGCTGGATCTGAGCATATAACCCCAGTCCTGGCCTCCCTCCATTCGCTGCCAGTGAGGTTCAGGGTCAATTTTAAGATTTTACCTCTTAATGACTTCTTAGCACTTAATGATTTGGCTCTTAAATATCTAAAAGACCTCTTACATTTTTATGCCCCCTCTCGTGCCCTGCGATCAGCTGATCTAAATCTTTCAGTGGTTCCTAAAGCTAGGCTGCGGTCGATGGGTGACAGGGCTTTCTCTTGTTATGCCCCGTGCCTATGGAACTCACTGCCACTCACTGTAAGGGAGGCCCCTTCTCTTGACGTTTTAAATCTTGCCCGAAGACGTACTTTTATAGTAAAACTTTTTAATTTATTATTTTTTTTAATTGTATTGGTGTTGATTATAGTTTTATTTTGTTGGGTTTGTTGTATTGTTACTGTTGCACAGCACCTTCAGATCTCTAGAAAGGTCCTTTATAAATTCAATAAATTAATTATATATATATATATATATATATATATATATATATATATATATATATATATATATATATATATATCTCAGTGTGGTTTTTCACTGTTAAAATAACTGCCGAGGGTGACAGTCCTAATATTGTCCCAGTACATGTTGGAGGGCATTAATACAGGATATTGTTTCAGCTCAGTCAGTGCTTTATAGTCGAATGGAAACTGGAGTCAAGGACAGGACAAAGCTTACACTGTGTTTTTATTTTACAATTCAATCAACATTTTCTGAGGTTAGGCAGACTAATTATGACAAAAGCCTTTCACCTCCAAAGTTCACAACTGGAAGGTTATTTTGGTGATTTCTCAGTTTAGCCCCTTGTACATATCAAACCACAGCATACACCACTGCGCTGTTCAATGCAGTTTGCACTAGGCTGCTTTTCAGGCAGTGTAAAAAAAAAACAGTGGCTAAGGACTGGATTGACATGAAGACTGAAATGCCCCTCCCTCCCTCCCTCTCCTCCTCCAGGGAAGGATTGAGACTTCATTACCATCGGGGGAACATTAGGCTGGCTGCAGATAATCTATAGATAATAAGGATCAGTCTGACTAGTTGAATTGTGTTGGGGTAGTGAACCATAAGCACATTTACTACCAATGTAAGTTTGATAAACCAGTGTAAAATTTACTGAGCATACATGTTTAAAAAGATATTCTGAGGGTGTGGTCATTTGTCACTTTTTAAATTTGAAATACCCTGTAAACGCAGTAAGTTTGTAAAAGTGAATAGTGAAAGGTTTGCTTCTTGTACACTTTCATTCACACTGAACGTCCCTGGAGAGACCCTGATGCTCCTCTTCACAGCACTGTCATTTGCACTTCAAATATTCTACGTCAGTTCAGACAAGGTGCTCCTGTAAGACTCAACTGTAAATGCTGTATGTTATCCTATAGCATAACGGGTAGGCATTAAAGATTTACCCATAAAGCATTATGTCAATAATGGAATTAATCTATCTTGTTGGTAACGTTTTTATGCGGTCTGGTATTTGTAACTCACATGGGTACATAATTAATACATCCCTATGCTTTACAAGCAAGACTAGTAAAGAGATTAATAACCTTTTTTTTTTTGTCCACTTTGATGACATTTTCTGAGTGTTTTTTTTGTGCCAATACATTTTGACTTGCTCATTGTCTATGTGAGGTTCTTACATTTTAAATCTGGCGACTGTGACTGTTTTTTAGGATAGGAGAGTATATGGGAAACAAGATGCCACAGAACAGGGTGTCAGTTAGAGACAGCTATAGTGAAAATAATAAAAACAGAACATTGGAGCAACAGATTTCAATACCACTCAGAACAATTCCAAACATCTTGAAATAGTTAGGGAAAAGTTGAAATAAACACCCTACATTAAATGGCATTTGAAGCTATTGCACTTGTAGCAGGAAAGCATACTAGTTCAAAGTTGAATATATCATACAATGAATAAATGCATTGAAATAAAATACTCAAATCGAAACATTCAAATAAACAAACAGCGGTTGGTTCTTTAAAAATACACACATCTCTAGCACCACTTCTAATACAATACACCCTTCTTTAAAGCATTCAGGCTGGTTTACACTATTACATTAATGAGACTGGTTCATTTTCATAATGGTTGCAGTAGTGTGAAGCTCTAAAAGCAGATTGTGTTCAGATGTTGAGCCGTATTGTCAATAGCAACGTGAATGTGAAGAAAAACCATTACAATTTTAAAGAAAAATCAATGAAAACAATACAAGAAAATAAATCTGGCATGTTAACGAGGAAGCAGAATATATACAGTCAATTGTTTGTTATTTTAATTAATCCCATTTTATTGTTTTTTACCTAAACATAATCATTTATAGAGAATTCTGCACAGTGCAGTATGTGATATGATAATTTAATGCCCACCTGAGGGATGGGACACTACATAAACCCTGAGGGTGATGCCTGAGGGGTTTATCCAAGCATCCCTCCCCGAGGGTGAGTATTAAATTCTCATTTATCTCACACTACCGCATGCAGTGTTTTTTTATAATCTGGTGACCAATTGTCCCAGCTGAGAAGCAAGCGAGAGAAGACAGCAGCTATGTGAGGTTACGGTTGGAATGCCTTTCAGTTTGACAGCTTGTGCTCCAGTCGCGCACCAGTTGCTGGTGTTAATGAGCATGTGTTTCCCATAATAACCGTCCAGTATGGGAAATATCAAGTGGATAAGCCCATTGAAAAAATTGCTCACCAGTTATTATATTCTTGTAACACACCTTATAATATGAATGCACACATTTTCCTTTAGGTCAAATTATTTCTGGAGTGCCAACAAGTACAAATCAATAAAAATGTATTTGGAAGTATCATAGTTTTCTGTATACAGAACTACAGATCCCAGGGGTTATCTCGCTGCTACCCAGACCTCCCAATGCTTCGTAAATTATTTCTGTATTAGTAATGTGTAGGTCTGTTTTTATTTATTTATTGTATTTTACATAAAATATACATGCAAGTATCAGTGGAAGGTCTATGTACAATAATATCAATGTCCAATACTTTTTCAATGCACAGTAGTCAGAAGACTATTTGCAATAGATCCATAATAAGAATTCCTGATAAGATGAATTTGTCTTAACAAGAACTGAATGTGTGGTAGTCAATTCCAGTGTAAATTACTGTGTAACAGAATGAAATGTGTTCAGCTACAGAACTTAACATGGGAAGAACCTGGGTTACTGCAAGATAATAATTCTATTATTTTTATATTTCCATAAATACCTAATGCATTTCACATCTCAGGCAACAAATACTAATGTCTTTTTTCTTGTTGAATCTAGAGCTTTTCTTGAGAGGGAGAATGGCACTGACTGGATGCATTCAGACATTTTGCCGACTGGTGGAATGAGAGCTTCCTCTTAAAGCACTGTTAGCACACCTCAATCCTGACTTAAACACCCCCTGCTAGATTCAAGCCTCTTTGTGAGCCTGTATTCATGCATTCTGTTTCTACAGTAATATAAAGTGCTGTGTATTTCCTCTTTAATATAATTCTTTTTGTATTAGAATTAGCAGTTTACTCATATAAACCCACTGAAGGTGCATCACTGTACTAGCCTTAAAAATACCTTTTTATTAGTTTACCATTGCCGTCACGTTTCTGCTAACCATTGTGTACAGTAATTGAATGGCCCTCTATTTTTTATTTATAGTTGTGGTATTTTAAATGTGATTTATGGTCACTCTCACTGGATTAAGATAAGAAAAAGGTGCAGAAAGCAGATTTTCTACCTGTCTTGCATTTTATAAAGAAGACCTGAAACTGACAGGAGTCAGAAATTGTATATGCCTGTATATAAATCCAGAACTGGACTCAATCTATGGAATATAAGTAGACCTGTCTAATTAAACAGAAACACTGTAAGGTTTGTTATATTGAAAATAAATATATTAAAAAATAATAATAATAATAATATAAAATGTGCCATTGATGAATTTTCAAAAGGTAAGTATCAAGTATGCAAAACAAGCAGTTTTAGAGTAGAATCACACTACTAGGTGGTCTAAAAATAAATAAACAAGGCAGAATTGTCTAAGTCTAATCTTTGCAGATGTGCTGGATGAAACCCAGCTCCTCCCAGATATTAGCAGTGAGCTACTTTACCTCTCAGACGGTAACTCAGGTCCTGGGGGAGTGAAAGATTTTTTTTTCCCCCAAGCTTTCCTTTCCACATCTAAAAACAATGCCCTGTTCATTTTAAGTAATTAAAAAGTACCCATCTTTTATAGCTGTATTATAAATCTTACAGGCTTTTGATGCCATGGTAACCACACATTTATTTCTCTTTAATTCTAATGTCTTTGTGATGTCACTCACTAAATAGATAATGATGTAATGATCTACTGTTCCTTTCTATTTAAACCTTCAGGCATTATGGTATCTCGTCTATTTATCCATTTATTTTCTTTTATTATTCTATACTGTACATTGTTAATTTTTTTTTTAAACCACAAACTTTAGGTCCATGGTGTGTCTGTTCCTTTTAAAGTGCTGAACTATTGGTTCATTTATTTTTTTATTTCTTATAATTTGATTGGTGGTTCTATATTTAAGCTATAGTGCCCGTCGATGATGGCTCTACCGTGTGATTGAGGTGAGGGTGCTAACGAAAGTCAAGGTCAGCTATCACATGGTAGAGCCATCAGCGTCTCGCTTTGTTGTTGTTGAAAGATGCTGTGTCTGTGCGCCAGTCAAGCTGACAGGCTGTGATTGGCTCTCTGCAGTTGGAAGTACAGGATTGGTTGCTTACGTCAATGCAAAGTATTGATTGGCTGGATTTGGTGGATAATAAAATTAATTTGATCAATTTTGACTTTGTTTAGTATTTACTATACAATAGATGTGAACAACACTTAAAAATACAGCAAGTCAAAAAGAAAAAGGCAGCACTTGCGCGGATTGATTCACAGTTGATGCTGAGACGTTCCAGTGGGCATCTACTGTCTAGTGCCTGCTAGAGCTGAAAGCCGATTGGCTGACTCGTTTTCTAATCTTTTATATGATGATGTACCTGTCTCTCCTACATATTTTATTGCATTTTATGCAAACTATACAAGGTTGCTATCCTTGCATGACAGATTTTTTAAGACTGAATATTTATTTTCTTTATTTGCAATTTCACTTTTGTCTTTACCAATATATTGCACATTTTACATTGGCTTTTACAGCTGTGTACTAAAATGTCAGCCAAATTTGCATCCCTTCTTAAATCTACGATCGGTGCTTTCTGAAATATTATAAAAAAGTATATGTAAATGCTTCCAAACAATTTTTGAAATGTTGGGTAATAATTATATGTAATTATTAATGGTACTCTCTTAACCCTCTCTTCCCTTTTTTAAAATCAAGTAGTTCATAACTATTGAGTTTACATAGATACTATATATACAGCGTCGTAACCAGAGCTGACATTCTACCGTACAGCGGGGTCCCCTGACTGGCAAGTTCAACCATGCTGTGAAAGCTTGAGTAACATACTTGGTCAAAGAGGAAGGGGCACTCACCAACCTGCCTGGCCAGCATGGTGAGATATGACCAACCCCCCCAAGATGAAAGCACAGACAAAAACATGGCCCTCATTCCCTGGAGGCTGGATTGCCACCGACCAAGGCAGCGGCCGGTTAGGCATGAAGGCAGAGGGTGCTAAGAATCACCGGGATATGATTTTAGGCTGCCACAAGAACAATGACCCTGGCCACATACAACTGCAGATTTCTTTCAGGTGAAGAAAGACTTCAAGAGTTGGAAGAAGAACGTGGAAGAATCAAGTGGGGCATCGTAGGTCTAAGCGAAGTATGGCGAAAAGATAAAGGACTACTAGAACTCAAGAGTGGACATCTTCTCTTCTACCGAGGCACTACAGATGTACGAACAGGAGGTGTTGGATAACGTAGTAGAGATTGACAGCATGTCAGAGAGGTCTGAAAGACTGATAGTGAAAGTTTCAAGGAAGTATCAACTTCAGATCATCCAAGTATATGCACCAACAATAAGCTATTCAAATTAAGAAATCAAAGAAGTACAAGAACTACAAGAACTACCCGAAAATGGAAAGAGTCACTATAAGTTAATCATCGGTGACTTCAACGCCTAAATAGAAGCCCAGCAAGAAGACGAGAATTCAGTCTGCAAATCTGGACATGGCCACAGGAACGACAGGGGCGAAAGACTAGTCGAATTTGCAGAGAAAAAGAACTTATTTATCATGAACACCTTCTTCCAGAAGAAACCCATCAGGAAATGGACATGGATAGGACCCAACGGAGTGAAGAACAAAATTGACTACATACTCACCAACAAGAAGCACAACATACAAGATGTCTCATTACTAAACAATCACATACAAACAAATACTACAGTGTTCATTAACTCAAAGCATGAATTGAAAGCAATAATACTGTTCTTACATTCCACTTAAAACAAAACATTAATTTTACTTTAAGGTTTGCTTATTCTTGAGTTCATAAGAGGATTAAAACACTACTCATTGAATACTTAACGGACGTGCGCTGCAGCTCATCCAGCTGATCCGTGTCTTCAACAACACAGGCGCTCGAAGGCTCTCCTGCTGGCAAGGACAGGTCCAGGTTTCGGAGGTCTGCCTTCCTCACATTTCGTCTTCAGAAAGAAATGTCTTTGCAAAGAACTAGAGTCATTAACTATTTAGGTATTCCACTGAAACAGCAATTCCTCCAGCAATATGTGCACTCTTCGTCCGGTTATGTCTGGGATATTCCACCGCAAACTCTGGCACTGCTAGCTCAATAAATTGAACATATTTTAATTTATGTCGACTTCAAATATTTATCCAACTCTTTCTCCGGTGATCAACTGGGGCTAAGTTAGAGATTTGATTACAAGTACTTTTATGATTTTAGACATCTTACACAGAGGACTCCCACACCAAGGCAAACACTAGAATAGTTATCTCTTATTAGAGTGTCCGAAAACGGTATCTCTGTTCCAGCTGGTCGCAGGCTGGATCTCCAGATTGTCACAGTTCAAAGACTGGTTTGTGTATCAGAACTTTGGATTTCGTGTCGGGAGCCCTGTTTGAGTGTCGTGCTCATACTTTTGTAATGTTCTCTTTACCCCTGTGATTGGATAGTTTGGTTATTTTGGGCGGTGCCTGAGTCCACATGGAGTGTTACTCATTGGTTGTTCTTGTTCCGATGCAACCCCTTGTTCTCCATTGGTCCGCTATTCTGCCCCGTCGGCTGGATTTATGTGATGGACTGGTTCCTGTCTTAGGTGTCAAAGCACCCAGAACTGTCTGGCTTTAGGCGCCAATGGAGTCATTCAGCGATCGTGAAGGTAAGCCATTTGTTCAGCAGTTAGTTTATGACTCTTTTTAAAAGCATTCTTTGTCAGTGGGGGAGTTTGTGACCAGAAACCAAGAAGACACAGAGAATGGTTTAAGATTCCCCCTCTGTGAGTGACGCATCCAGTGAAAACACTCGCATAGAGTGCAGGATGCACCCTATAGTCTGGACGTCTTCGGTCCGAGTCCAGGTTATTCCTTTGCCGACCGAGGATGTGAGCTCCCAGGAGGTGGCGCACAATTGGTCGAGCGTCGCCCCGGGAGGAGGGAGGGTTAGGTCGGCCAGTGTGTTCTCAGATCACCGTGCACCAGCGACCCCTGTAGTCTGGCCGGGCGCCTGTGGGCTTGCCTGTAAGCTGCCCAGAGCTGTGTTGTCCTCCGACACTGTAGCTCTGGGTGGCTGCACGGTGAGTCTGCAGTGTGAAAAAAAGTGGTTGGCTGACGGCACACGCTTCGGAGGACAGCGTGTGCTTGTCTTCGCCGCCCCTGAGTCAGCGCACGGGTGGTAGCGGTGAGCTGAGCTAAACAAAAATAAATGGACACTATTCAATTGGGGAGAAAACAATAAAAAAAAACTAATTGGCGACTACTAAATTAAAAAAATAAAAAGATTCCCCCTCTGTATATTCCAATTCTGTTACTTTCACACACAGAATGATATTATGACCCACTCCGACCTACATAAGCAAAAGAAAGTGCCAAACGACTGGAACAACGCATCTGTGATACTGTTACATAATAAAGGACATAAAGAAGACCTCAAGAACTACAGACCTATTAGATTACTTCCTATAATCTACAACATTTTTACCAAGATACTCACCAACAGACTTCAAGATAAATTTAACTTGGCACAATCAAATGAGCAAGCAGGATTCAGGAATGGACTTAGCACAATGGATCATCTTCAAGTTGTATGGCAAGTGATTCAAACCAGCAACGAGTACAAACTACCACTTTGCTTGGGTTTCATAGACTATGAAAAAGCCTTTGACAACTAATTGAGAAAACGTACAAATTGAGAGACTTGATCAGCACCCTATACAAAAATGCAACATCCACAGTAAGACTCCATAAAAACAGCGACAAAATCAAGATTAAAAAAGGAGTTAGTCAAGGACATACAATTTCCCCAAAGCTCTTCACGGCCACCCTAGAAAACATTTTCAAAACACTGGATTGGGAAAAGAAGGGGCTGAAGATCAATGGAGCCTACTTGAATCACCTACGATTTGCTGATGACATCCTCATATTTATAACGTGCCCAGAAGAATTAAAAAACAAGAATACAAGAACTACACGAAACTAGCATCAAAGCAGGTTTGAAAATGAACCTGAAGAAGACTCAAGTCATGTTCAATAAATATACAACTCCACAGGCAATTGAAGTCAGTGGGATCAAGCTTGAAGAAGCCAATAACTAGGACAGTTAGTTTTGGCAAAGGAGAACCAGGAGTTGCTGTTAAGTGTACTGTAGTTGGTTTAATTTTTTTTAGGTATTGAGACTATTCCAGATTTATAATCTTCAGTAATTAATGCCTTGTTTATTCACTGCACTTGCTGGTTGTATACAGTAGTATATCTTTAAAATATTTTAACCGGATATAAATAACTGTACAAATAGATCTTGCCTTGGGAAATATTCAATATTTAACAAAGGAGAAACAGAGAATATGATGTCCCAGGACAGTATGGTTGTGTAGTACAGTTAAATATTTGAATGCCTTTAAAAATGGCTTTTCAATAGATTATAAGAATGTGGGATGGGTAAAAACAATTGATAAAATAAAAAAAGAAAGATCAGTAACAGGTATATCTCATGTTACCACAGTTTATTGGCACACATAATGGCAAAGCATACATAAAATACATCAGTAATATGACACAAAGACTATATTTTACATGTTGTGTTGAACAATATTAATACATGGATGAAACAAATTCTGAATTCTGTTAGTTTCCTTACGAATGCTCACATAAATACACAAGGATAAAAGAATTTAGTCAGCTGAGGTTTTTTTTAATTTTAATTTTAATTTTTTAAATATGAAACATGGGATAAATGGTAATAATACTACATGGGATAAAAGTAATAAAGACTCATAAAACATCAAATCCAACTTAAGTACAATAAAAACACAAAAACATTTTGTATTTCAGCTGCCTACTAAACAATGAGTTCCATGGCTTTAGAATTTCTGGATTACTAGCTTATTTACAAACCTTTAACCCGTAACCCTTTAGTGTAAACCACACAGTTCCATTTACAAGAGAAGGAATGAATGCCAGTCAAAAACAAACACTACAATCAAATGAAATTCCCTCCGAGAAGCTGTCCAGCAGTTGTCACTTCCAATGCCACCCCACTAGTTAATATACAGGTCTAGTACAGTGGGGTTTATTTAATACATCCCAGGGGCAGACACAAATGAAGCACCTCTAACACTCTATGTGAGCCTCTGGTATTTTTAAAGCATGTCAAATTCCATATTTACATTTTTTTATGTGTGTACTTCTAGCAGGTAGATAGCATGACTGTTTTACTTCTTTTGCTATTTAACTATTACTTCTTCCAAAATGTAAATGACATTACAGTACAAAATTATCAAATGGCACAAAAAACAGAAATATGCAGCATGGTTGGTTTCATAGACCTAGATTAGCACTAATCCTGGACTACCTAATGTTATTTTAGGTAATCTAAGATTAGTACCAACCAGGGTGTGACACTAGACGTGAGTACAGAGCAGCAGAGTCGAATGACTGTAGTTCCCCTCCTAAAACAGCTGTACTCCTGTGTTCCAGATTCTGTCACACTGACAGTGTTTAAATCCACTGCCACCTTGATCAATTGAAGTTACTGCTGCCAATATATTAGCTAATTTGCCACAAACGTGTTGTGTTCACGTGGTTTAATCACATTTTTAAGATTATTTTTATGTTTAAATAGAACAGAACATTTCTAAATATACTGTATATTGGGAAAACATGCACATTTTAAATGCTACATCTGGGAGAAGGCTTTTAATTTTAGTTTTTATATCTACATAGATAGATTTTAGGATTTGGGGATACAGTACAAAATCTGGATGAAATGATAAACAAATATTTAATGTAAATATATATATATAACATATAACAGTTTTGGATTATAAATTGCTACCAGGCTAAGAATTTGGTCTTGATTAAATGCTACAGTTGTGAAAGATCTCTTAGAAAAAGAAAAAAAAAATCAACATTCAGTTTTTTTACGGAAATGCAAAATGCACTGGATACTAATTTGATTACATTATATCTGTGTCTTTTATAATATTCCTGTTTTAACTTCCTATACCTCACCCTATTCCATTTGATCTGAAAAAGTGCTTTTAACTTATAAACGGTCTTAAACTTCATTTTTCTTTCACGTCTAACTTGCCCCCTGCCTTTGGGCTCTGAGCTGAATGAAGCAGTAACTCGCATTAGCATTATCTATTCTACTGCCTGCAGGATTCTGTAAACTTCAATTAAAACCCTCTTATCTTTTTTTTTTTTTAATTAAAATGAAGAACACTAAGTTATTTAAAATTCAAAATTCATTTTGGGAGTAACATTAAAAATGGGATATTTTTTTCATTCTTTATTTAACCCTACAATGCATTGTGTTCTTTACTGGGGTCCTATTGGGTGGAAGGTTTTAAAAATATGTGCTTGAATTATTGTTAGTTCTATAACCTATCAGTTTTTATGTTTCTATTCCACTGTATTAGTAACACATTGTAGTCCATTCTACTGGACAAAATTCCTCTATTAAAAAAAAAAAATTCTTTAAATTATTTCCTTGGGTTTTGAGTAATTTTGATGTTTTGGTTTTTTGGTGTTAAAGCCACCATCTTCTAAGACAATCATCACAGTATATATCTCAGAATACTTCTCCAAAGGGTTTCAACACACACACACATTATATATATATATATATATATATATATATATATATATATATATATATATATATATATATAGTGCCTTGCAAAAGTATTCAGACCCCTGACCAATTCTCTCATATTACTGAATTACAAATGGTACATTGAAATTTCGTTCTGTTGATATTTTATTTTAAAACACTGAAACTCAAAATCAATTATTGTAAGGTGACATTGGTTTTATGTTGGGAAATATTTTTATTGGGGTTGAATACTTATGCAAGCAAGATATTTCAGTTTTTTATTTTTCTTAAAAATATTTCCCAACATAAAACCAATGTCACCTTACAATAATTGATTTTGAGTTTCAGTGTTTTAAAATAAAATATCAAACAGAACGAAATGTCAATGTACCATTTGTAATTCAGTAATATGAGAGAATTGGTCATGGGTCTGAATACTTTTGCAAGGCACTGTATATATATATATACACAGTACTGTGCAAAAGTTTTAGGCAGGTATGAAAAAATGCTGTAAAGTAAGAATGCTTTCAAAAATAGACATGTTAATAGATTATATTTATCAATTAACTAAATGCAAAGTGAGTGAACAGAAGAAAAATCTAAATCAAATCCATATTTCGTGTGACCACCCTTTGCCTTCAAAACAGCATCAATTCTTCTAGGTACACTTGCACAAAGTCAGGGATTTTGTAGGCATATAGTCAGGTGTATGATTAAACAATTACACCAAACAGGTGCTAATGATCATCAATTCAATATGTAGGTTGAAACACAATCATTAACTGAAACAGAAACAGCTGTGTAGGAGGAATAAAACTGGGTGAGGAACAGCCAAACTCAGCTAACAAAGTGAGGTTGCTGAAGACAGTTTACTGTCAAAAGTCATACACCATGGCAAGACTGAGCACAGCAACAAGACACAAGGTAGTTATACTGCATCAGCAAGGCAGACAGGAGTTTCCAGATGTGCTGTCCAAGCTCTTTTGAAGAAGCACAAAGAAACGGGCAACATTGAGGACTGTAGACGCAGTGGTCGGCCAAGGAAACTTACTGCAGCAGATGAAAGACACATCATGCTTAGTTCCCTTCGCAATCGGAAGATGTCCAGCAGTGCCATCAGCTCAGAATTGGCAGAAAACAGTGGGACCCTGGTACACCCATCTACTGTCCGGAGAAGTCTGGTCAGAAATGGCCTTCATGGAAGACTTGCGGCCAAAAAGCCATACCTCCGACGTGGAAACAAGGCCTAGCGACTCAACTATGCACGAAAACACAGGAACTGGGGTGCAGAAAAATGGCAGCAGGTGCTCTGGACTGATGAGTCAAAATTTGAAATATTTGGCTGTAGCAGAAGGCAGTTTGTTCGCCGAAGGGCTGGACAGCGGTACACAAATGAGTGTCTGCAGGCAACAATGAAGCATGGTGGAGGTTCCTTGCAAGTTTGGGGCTGCATTTCTGCAAATGGAGTTGGGGATTTGGTCAGAATTAATTGTCTCCTCAATGCTGAGAAGTACAGGCAGATACTTATCCATCATGCAATACCATCAGGGAGGCATCTGATTGGCCCCAAATTTATTCTGCAGCATGACAACGACCCCAAACATACAGCGAAAGTCATTAAGAACTATCTTCAGTGTAAAGAAGAACAAGGAGTCCTGGAAGTGATGGTATAGCCCCCACAGAGCCCTGATCTCAACATCATCGAGTCTGTCTAGGATTACATGAAAAGAGAGAAGCAACTGAGGCTGCCTAAATCCACAAAAGAACTGTGGTTAGTTTTCCAAGACGTTTGGGCCAACCTACCTGCCGAGTTCCTTCAAAAACTGTGTGCAAGTGTACCTAGAAGAATTGATGCTGTTTTGAAGGCAAAGGGTGGTCACACCAAATATGGATTTGATTTAGATTTTTCTTCTGTTCACTCACTTTGCATTTAGTTAATTGATAAATATAATCTATTAACATGTCTATTTTTGAAAGCATTCTTACTTTACAGCATTTTTTCACACCTGCCTAAAACTTTTGCACAGTACTGTATATATATATATAGACACATATATATATATACACACACACACACACACAGTCAATTCTCCTTAATACGAATGTCAAGGGACCAGGAAAGTATTTATTGCAAATGAACTGCACTTGAACTTTAAACCACAAAAGCGAGACGTCCTCAACATCAGGGTGTTGTGCAAATCGGAAACATTGATTAGTTTGGTGTTCCTAAGCCTGAATCACTGTATCCTGTTTTTTTTTTTTTTTTTTTTTTACTGGCTTACAAAGTGTTTGTGGGAATGTTGAAATCTGTAGCAACATCTTTCTTTTTCTTGTATGTAATCATAATGCACGTTTTTGCATGAGCACCAGGGCAACTCGTAATGCATAGGATCTGAAGTCTGCAAACAGCACTAAAATACAGAACACAGGCTCTAATCTGGATGCAAGTTAATACATTTCCCAATATCCTTTACACCCAGCTCTTCAAACGACGGTGTTTCGTTTTATTAACATTTTACTTCCCCGGGGGGTTCCAAAATCATTTTCACTGACAGGAAATTCGTGTTAAGTGAATTCATGTTACAGAAGTCATTTATAATAAGCGACTGCTAAACTGAGGCGGGACCTTGTAGAAAATTTGTACTATCAGGAAATTTGTCTAATCCAAGTTTGTTTGAACGAGAATCGACTGTGAATATATATGGGGCAGGGCGAAAGCCCTAAATGTAAATAGTGTTTGTGTAGTTTGTGTGTGTGTATATATATATATATACACACACACACACACTGCTGTGCAAAAGTCTTAGACATGTTGCATTTTTCTACTCTGATGCATTATGAGCAGCAATAATTTACTCAAAGCCTTCACTTGTGTTTTCTACTACTATAACAACCTTGACTTGCATAAAGAAGAAAAAACATTGAATGAAATAGCTTGCATCACTTGATTTTCAAGGTGTGGTATCCAAAGCATAATCAACAAGTATAGAGAAACATCATCTGTAATTGACAAACCCAGGACTGGAAGACCCAAAAAGCTGTCTAACAAGGATAAGCAATACTTGAACAGAATATCCTTAAGGAATAGAAAGAAGACAAGCGTTGAATTGACAACAGAACTGGCAGAAGTGGCACAGGTGAAAAATGCAACATGTCTAAGACTTTTGCACAGCAGTGTGTGTATATATATATATATATATATATATATATATATATATATATATATAGAGAGAGAGAGAGAGAGAGAGAGAGAGAGAGAGAGAGAGAGAGAGAGAGAGAGATGTAGATAATATTTTACAAACAACTGAACAAATACTGTCATAAAGATCACATTGGTTCAGATTATCGGGTGTTATAAACAAGATCTTTTAAAATTCAATAAATGAGGCTGCCTTTCCTTTAAATCAAATGTGTTGTTGTTTAACTCATTTATGTTTGAAAAAAAAAATGTTTTTAGCAAACCTATTATTACATTTTATACTGGACTTTTCACTTGTATGAAGGAGGTCATTTTCCTTAAGTATGTTCTCTTTTTGTTTTTATGCCATCACAAAAATTCCCAAGACATGGCGTCAGGCAGAACTGTGAGATATTCCCAAGTCTACAGTAACCGTGCAAGTGCCATACCAACCAAACTGTCCGCTTCAACCCCAATTGCTTCTTTGACGCCCACAACAGTGTTCAGATGGGATATGTACAGTGCTAGAAAAGTCTTCCATTCTCCAGCTATTTGTTGCACACATTATCTCATGTGTATGTAAAAATGTGTATTTATAATATGTATAGTTGCAGTCCTATATTTCACTTCAATGTTAACAAGGATATAATTTCCCACATATGTTTCTTAACCTTGTAACACTAAAGAGTACAGCGCTAACTTTATACCCACAGAGTACAGTATGTTGTCAGAACAGCCCACAAAGCTGCCCGAGGCTGCCAGGGCTATTGCTCGCACGGATTCTTTACTGGGACGGCTGCGCAGCTGTGTTTTCTGGCTTGGAATCCTGGTTATTGGGGGGCTTGCTATTCCAGGGGATGTTGTTGCCCAGTGCGGGAGAGTTGTTGAAGTCTTCCTCGTCGTCGATGCCATTCGCTGCGTCATACTGCGTGTTCTCCAGCCGCGTGATGAGTCGCTCATCTTCGTCCCCGAACTCCCCTCCCATCAGCGTCGGCTCACCTACCACCATTACGTCCTGCAAACAGACAGACAGAACGGGTGTGAATTCAGCTCTCTAATGAACTCCTTGTTGGCTTTTAGAACGTTTGGATATCCATTCTCACAATTGAATTGTGTTCGAAGTGCAAGCAGTAGATAATAATACATGGTAACTAGTGTATTTACATGCATTAAAAGTCCCTGTATTTCTTATTCTTTCATTAATTTATTTAAGCAAGACAGTACATTTGTGTTCAAACCTCTCGACGACATATATGATACCAATAAAATTCCATAACATCACCATATTTTGTAAAGGGTGTTTAGATTAAAATGTCATGGTCATTTTATATTTGTAACCTTCACGTGATGTTTGCAACCATGCTGAATGTTGCTTCAATAAGAGTTGTATTCATTTTTCATTATGACACAGAGCCTGTCGGCCACAGGTAAAATACAGAAACAAGTGGAGACAACAGAGATGAAAAGTCACATGATTTCTCTAGGATCGGAACAAAGCCTCAAGCTATCTTAAAGCCAATTAGAGACAGCTGCTGTAGAATTCAATATTGGACAAACAGAAACATGAACCACACTGAATCACTGCAAACATTATAAAAAGGGAGGGATGAAAAAAAAAACATTGAAATTCCTGAGTTTTGTGCATAATATGAGTGCAAAGCATTCATGCTGTACATTTGTTTCAATTATCATAGAAAAACCATGATAATCAAGATGGCCTAATGCCATTATACATTATATGGTCAATTTAGTCAATTTGGATTTGCTAATGACTTAGCCAATACCGTAATTTTTTGAATATATACTGCACTGCTTTTCTACATTTTAGAAGAATTTCTTTTGATAATATGCAAGAGGTTCATGTTATACCAGGGAAGTCAAGGCAGCTCAGTCATTGAGATTATACACAAGGTGGGTGGTATATTTAATAAAAAGAAATATGGTTCTAGGTTTTGCTGATCCAGTATTGAGTTGTTCTATTTCTACCTGTCTGTGAGTACAGTAGGTTGGGACAGAGTTGAAAAGTCCCATTGTCACATGGTGTGAATGGAATGAGGACGTTTGCTCAGTGCTAGGCAGTTATAATTCTACAGACAAGCCAAACGTTAAAACCAGACAAAAACAGACACAGGGAGCGCCGAATCAGTCTCAGTGATTGCAATGATAAAAGACAAGTTGAAGGAGGAAAAAAGAGATTTGATTTTTTGTTTAAGCTGATGTAGTACAATTGCCTGTACACTTCAAGCATTCGTCAAATTCAAGAAACTGGTCTTACTGCAGGTAACTGTCTATAGGTACAGTCTGTTTCAGCAATATTTTATTAAGTAAACAAACACACATGTTGTCAGTGCCCCAGAAAAAAAAAAAAGCAGATTGTGGCCTCACTCCTGTCAGCCGTGGCCAATCCTCTATTGTGTTGCACAATGCAAACAGTTATAGACTGGGATTCACTTCACTGATCAATCAATTCCCCACACACTCTGCACGGGAAGAAATGCAGAACAAGTTTGTTTATCAAAGACGGCAGATCCTTCTCCCTGTTAGCAAGCCAACAAATCCCCCAGCCTCCCCCAATATACTTGACGTTCTGCTATTTAATTATGGTAATTCATTTAGGTAAAGTTTTCACTATATAACAATACACATACTGATCTGATCATTTGCATAGCTAATTAAGTCATTAGCAAAAGCCTGCTGATTGCCAACAAGGCCTGAGTTTGCCATCTGTTATTGCATGGTGCCTGTCACCTACCCCAGTGTGGAAACACCCTGAGACAATATGTGCAGAAAATATAGCAGTCTGTCCAGCTGGTGTTAAAAGCAAGTAAGATTGAGAGTACTAATTACAACTAATTGATGATACGTTCAACTCATCTCATTAACAGCAGCATGTGAGCAAACATGTATTGTACTTGGGCTTGCATTAAATACATCATTAAATACATTAAATACATCACTAAATACATCTGCATGCAGCAGCCACCACTTTACAAAACTGTTTGTAAACTGAAGTCACTGCGTCAAAGGGATTAAGGAAGCACAAGATAGAGGGTGAACATGCAAGGTCAAGTGTGAAGAAATGACACAGTTTGCCTATAACAGCAGCAGCCCCTAGAGGGCACTGTTTATGCATTGCAGGTATTTTTTCCGCCACCCCTCCCACTCTCTGTTGTTATTGTAATCACATAGCAAAAGTACAACTTTCCTGACAAGGCCAGAAGATGTATGACATATGTAGTCAGCATGTTACTGTCTGCTATCATGACATATGTAGTCAGCATGTTACTGTCTTCTATCATGATCAATATCAGCATAAAAAGGTGTGTAATGCGTTGTTACTTTACAAAAGAGATGACCCAGATGTAATGCTGGGATCTGTCTGACCCACAATCTGACCTGTCATGAACTTCCATTCACTATTTTGGTTTTAAATGTTCTGAAAAACAAAACATGACCAAAAAAAAAACAAAACGGTAATGCACTTGGTGAACTAAATCTGTCTGCAAGCTTTATTCAGAGCTCCAGATCTGCTCTATGTTTGAGGAAGACTTTACATAAAACAAATACTCAGCTCCACAACAATTGGTCTAGAGTGAAAGTAGCACAGGCGATTATGACATGTAGGCATTTGAAATGTTATGCACCAAGCAAAGTAGGTGATCAGGAACAAAGTCAATGCTGAAATAAGCTTGCGGTCAACATTCTGCCATTATTAGAGGATTAGCCCAGAAGAGAAAAAGGATGCTTACAGGTACCTGACTGGACAGGCTGAAGTTGCTGGCAGGGCTCCTCTTCTTGCTGTTATTTCCGAGGCTGCTGTTGGAGGCGCTGCTCGCTGAGTTCTTCCGTTTTCTCCTCTTTGTTGTCGTCTGTCTTGTGGGTTCTGCTGTTTTGTAAAACAAATTAATAAATGCGTAACTATATAAAAATAAGAGGGAGATGACCAGTTGCACATGCAGCAGTTACACATTATAATGCCTCAAGTACATTGTTGACCTTGAAATGTGCAAATAAAAGTGTTACCCACAGCATCAGTCCCAACATGTTATTAT
Organism: Acipenser ruthenus; assembly: GCF_902713425.1. Lineage (NCBI taxonomy): Eukaryota > Metazoa > Chordata > Actinopteri > Acipenseriformes > Acipenseridae > Acipenser > Acipenser ruthenus. The sequence goes on along the minus strand of NC_081189.1, from coordinate 102,154,138 downwards.
CATAGAATGAGCATGGTTTTCTTTTTCTATTTCATCCTTTAAAAAAATATCTACAGTATTAAATGCTTTTTTTTAAATAATCTTAGAAACACAGCTTGTTCAAACTTTTTTTTTTCAGGTATCTATAAAGACTGTTAACAAATCGCTTCTCCAGTGACCTTTCGGCGCTCAAAGACTCAAAGTAACTTATTCAAAGTAACTTACTCAACTCCCTGGTCTAAAACGTGAGGGTAGGCCTCAAAGGGACTCTCTGTTTGTTGATAATGTGAGACAGCAGGGTAAACACCTCCTTTCAGCTCGATTCATAAACTATTCAGATCAATGTTGGGAGTTTAACAATGTTTGAATGTATTATTGCGAACATGTAACTCATTGACTGCCAGGCAGGTTTAGAAAAACTATTTACCTAATACAAGAGGACGAAAGGACTAAAACCTTATGAAGAGTTGTTTATTTGTCGACATTCCATCACTGAATATGCTCAATGTTAAATCAAACTAATGTCATTATAAGATGAAAAAGTACCTTTTTTGTGATTTGTTGTGAAAATTTCCGTTTTGAAGTTCTGTGGGTGTCCTGCTGAAATCGGAGCCAGAGGGATGTTTATTTATTAAATAATGATTTTCAATAAAAGTTTTAAAACACAACAGATTTGCATAATGGAAATCGATAGAAAAATGAAGATGAAATACAACTTTTTTTAATTGCAATTATTTATAGAATTTTACGGTTCATGCCAATTAAAATAGGTTTCCTAACATGAAGGACCGGAAGCTGAAACGATTTGAGATGATCTCCTATTTATTTCACCAGGCGGAGAAAAAACTAAAATGTATTGCTGATAAACATTTGTGGTGTAAATTGAGAAAGTTGCATCACTGTTTATTCTTGTATTAAAAAAAATGTAATTGATCTTTTAATTTTTTTAACGTAAGGAATAGTGAAACTTATTATTGAAAAGTTTAATTATTATTGAAAAGTTTTATTATTATTATTATCATTATTATTGATTTAAATGTGTTTACACTGGTCTTGCATTCACAGGTGTATACATTTCTGTACTTTAGAAACCCCAGAATTAAGCTTTTAAGCGTTCCTTTGAACCTAGAGGGTGATGGCTCCACTGCATACTGTGCAGAGGTTTGTGCAATTTGATTATTTTATATTTGTTGTACATACCATTAGCTTGAAACTGTACCTTTGGCTTTCCACTATTTTTAATACAGGCTTGTGTGTTTAGATTTCATAAAGACACAAACACCTTAAGAAATCAGGCCTATTGGGCATGGACTGCAGCACAAAATACTTCACACTCTGACACCAGCTGTGCTTTTCATAAATAGAAACTTTCAAAACTTTTTTCCTTAGTTTTTTAAACCTGCCTGAGAATGTTCTATTCATGGAACAACATTTATTTTTGTACAATGTGCATCTGTACTGCAAAGCTTCTGATCACCCATTACCCTGGGAGGTGAGAAGCTGGAAAGCTGGAACTCTTTCATATTTAATATCTAGTGCTGATTATTTTTAACAAAGGACACAGATATATATTTTTTTAAATGTATATGTGTATAGAGACAAAACAATCGTGCAAAATACTCAGATGCATACCATGCACTATTTGTGATAAGTGTTCTTTTATTAACAATTCACAGCACTCCACATTCAGTTGCACAGGTGCATGCAAAACACAGTGATTTCACAAAGATTCCAAAATACCTGGTGGTGCCACCATTCTTTGCCATTTCTGGAAAAGGCAAGTTTTCAGACAGTCTCTTGGGCCTAGGTTGTAGGTTTTGTGCCTAGACATCAGTTCCTGCATTGGTTCCAATATTACACACAACTGAAAAAAAAACAAACATATTAATACAATGAAATAGTACAAAGTCACATACTATTTTGAAAACATCAAGTTTTTACTAAAATTGGATGTCACAATTCACTTCCAAATAAATACTCTGACTATTAAAACAGCAAATAAATAATAGCAATTTGGGGCATTTATACTGCTATTTAAAATGTTGTAATGCCATAAGTATATCTTATTAAGAGAAACAGGCCATTAAACAGACAGTAAAGTGTACAATTTACAAAATAATTTTAAAAAGTTATTTACGCTAAAAGTAGTCCCTTGCTAATACAAACAATTGCATAATCCAAAGAAAATGGTTGTTATACTGACACCAAATACAGGACAGAAATAAAATGGAAGAACAGATACAAGTAGCCTGCTAAATCCCTCAAATCAATAACATGATTCTAGAGGCACGAGAAACTCACACTCTACACAGTTTAACCTGCGATCCAACGGTTGGAAAAGGGCAAGAAGCTTTCACAAATACTGATGGACTCCAGTGGTTCGAAACGCAAGATGTGGACCACAATAATTCAAATTCTGAATTTGAAGTCTTTAATTGCTTTTTGCAAATAAAATAAGGGTTTGACTCATACCAACAGAAAATAAACGTAGCAGGTAGGCTTTGTGTTTTACATATCTGTACAATATCATAATGTGTCAATGCAGTACCATGATCTACATAATTGATTAAAACATTGTACACATTACTAACGTACAGAGAAGTGCGCTAGGTATTCACTTGATTTTATACTGTATGTGCCTACTCTACAGATTTCTATTTTTACATAATGTAATATGTACAGAGAAGACATTAATGCTATTTCAGCGCAATGATTTATAAATTTAAAATAAATTGAGCACTATAAACCTGTGCGTGTGTGAGATTGGACTGAATTTGAATAATCCCTGCACTGTAACTCAGGCTTTTTCAGTACGGCATCCATAAATCTCCAGGATTTCAAACTGGACTGTAACACAGGGCATAATCACATTTTATTGAAGTCTCCGCAACAAACAATGGATTCATGTCAGCCCATGGAAGCACATTTTCTGAGATTTACATGCAACACACTAAGAACATGATTAAAGAAAGGATCACAATACAGTATGTGGGAAATTCCTAATCTGGGTGTTAAAAAATCCCAACCTATCAGTTGGCAAAGGGTTGGGATAATATTAGGAAATGTCTTGGATGCAAATACAAGCCAGCCACGTTGATGGTCCTTAAACAAGCCACATTGTCTTTAGTGCAACTATTGGACATAATCCCATATATCAACATGGGACATTTTTAGAAGTAGCTTTTTGTTTGTCATTTTAAAATCTGCTTTTTACTACGATGACAACTCTGGCCAATGACATTTAAAATGCTAAACTGCTGCAATTAAATACATATCGTTAATTTCCTTTAAAGGTTTGATCTGCTCTACCTTGCATTTTAAAAAGAGATTGTGCACTGCTTGGTACTATCACTTAAACGGTGACCTTCAGTTTACAGTGGGTGGATTTCACATAACCAAAAACATGTAAACATGGCAGCCTTAGTCACAGTGGGCCATCACATTCCATCACCAGACGGTTAAACTCAATTCCCTGTTTGCACACTGTACATTTATTATTGCAGCACTGCCTTGTCGATGCAGGATGGTGCAATCCCAATGTTCTTTTAAGGAATTAGGCAAAATAGTAAGCTTAATCCGCACCATGCAAGCAAAAACTGGATTTAAATGCATTGCAGAGAAAGAATTTCACCAGTTGGCACTCTAAAATTCAGAGAGACCAAGGATCGGATGGTTATGTAAATTTAATTTCTCCCTCAGGCCCCCAAGGGGGTGGTTCCGCCAGTGCAGGATTGAGACATAGTGTGGAGAAGATCACATAGCCACTGTTTGCACTATGATAAAAATGATAAAGACAAGAGGCTTCAATCACAAGTATTGGTAATCCAGTCACACACTAAAATAACAAGCAAACCTTTCCCTTTTTTAAATATGTATGACACTGCACCTTATGATTCCGTATCAAAATTCTACATTTTACATGACATACAAAATTGTTTCTCATACAATAAGATATATTAAAATCTGTACTTAAGGTCAACTGAACAACTCTTGATCTTACCAGCCACTAAACTCCAGAAAGGATTTTTTGTTGTTGTATTAAAACAGCCTCAAATGTGAATTATTTTGGTCCCAGGTAAATCAGGCTTCACAATACACATGTGTGTCTAGAAACACACCATTCATGTCATTACCTGCATTTTTTAAATTTAAAGTCAACCCTATATATCTAATGCAAGCAAATAGCAGAACGCTCATTAGTTTGGATAAACAAAGAAAAATGCAGTGCAGCAGGCAGTGCAGTCACTTAACAGGACGTGCATATGGATAAACAATAATTGATCTGTTCTGAAATGTTTGCTGCATACAAGACTTTTCAACATATTTCTGACTCCTTTCTTTCTCTTTGTGAGGATGCTGTTTCTGAGAGGTGCTTCGTGACTCATGCATAAGCCTTGTATTTTTACAGAACGCAGTCTATTTTTAGACTGCATTGTAAGAAGCCTGCAGCATTAATAAATGTAAGAGGCAAACAGAGCTGCACTGTATTGTAATGTACCAGCCAAAAAGCTTGTTTGGCTTTTAGCCAGAAAACGGCCACTCTAGTTCAGAGCAGTGAGAACAGAGTGAAAAAATACTGTGGTGTATACGGTAATAATTAATAGAATACACACCTACAAAAAAATGATATATCCCTAAAATGCATTTCAAATTCAAGGCTGTATATCCTTCACTGAATGTATCAATTTTACAGGAATAAAAAAGTACTTAAAAACCACACACATTCTTTAAGATCATTAAAGGTGTAATGTCCCACAAAGTAGGTATCCCTGCAGCTCTACTGTAATTTAAAGAAACTGCACTCTCAAAATGAACTGCTTATTGGGAAGGCTGAGTGCATTAACGACAGAACTGAGGAAGACTAACAAAAGAGGCATGGCGTTTACATTTAGTTCAATATTGAACATTACCGTGGAACGCTGCATTCAATACCAGATCATAATATAACTAGACATGGTTATAGTGCAGAAGCAACAGCTTTATAAAACCACTGGCACAAAAGGGTTAATTTAAATTTATTTATCATACAGAAAACAAAAAGCAACATGACCTTAACAAGGTAGTCATTGGATACAGTGTTGCTCAATAACACTGAAAATATAAAGTCTGGAGCGCTTTTGTTGCATCCTGCCATATCTCCCATTTGTGATTTTGAACGAAATCTGTCATTCTGAAGGGTACATGTGCTTCCGTGAACGTATTTTGCCTTAGCATTACTGCCTAAGTGGCTAAACACACCTTGTACAGTAAGTAAAGGGTATTTCATGATTTGGAGTGGAATGCAGAAAACACAGTAAATCCAAATTAACCACCAAAGGATGAAGTCCCACTAATCATTCAAATGCCTCCTGAATGCAGTTTTTTGCCTATTGTATGATCAACCTTAAATCTAAATAGGAGCTCTGCTATAGTTCAGTAAAGCCAAAGCGCTGCACTGAAATGTCATTAAATAACGCCTCCACAGTGCCAACTTTCACTTCATTAGTGAATCTTTATGAGAAGAAAGAAGCGCTTGATATAAAAAAAAAAGATACAAATTGCATAGCCAATGTAATTCATACCATGTCATTATGTGTAATAAAAAGTACAGGATGAGCAAATGAAGACTCATTATTTTATCAGACTGCATATCTAAATACTGCCAACTAAGTGGCTGACTGTATGCCCTGTAGCCCTAATACTAATATGGTAACTTACCTTAAGTATTATGAGGACATAATAGCACTCCTCTGGTGTGAGACCTCTGCCCATTATCATAGCCCAGGTGTGCAATTATATCAGTATAATGAATACCTTGCAGTAGCTCACTGTAGTAGAGTAAAGCCAAGCCTGTGTGACTACTTGCTATACGCACCTTCATTCTGAATACCGAAGTCTGTCACTGCAAAGGTTATGGCTATCCTGCACTGAAAAACCCCTGCTATATTACTGATGATGCCAGTTGTCCAGAGGCCCCCAGCCTCAATGACTATGTTTGAAAGGAATCAGCCATCCGGTTACAATAAGACAACTCTATAGCCTAGGCTAGGATTAATCGTTAAGCTTTAACATGGTCATGGTGATCCTTTATGTATTCTTGCTAGTTTCTAAGACAAGGTGTTATGTGTGTAGGAGCTAAGTTGTACTACGAAATAATTTTTGTTTCATCATGTCATTACCGGCTTTAGACTGAAAGTTTGTTAGGAACATGGGACTGTACAAAAAAATCATGGTTTGTTATGTACACACTGCACCTCATATGACATGTTTCTTTTCACAATGGTACCCCTGATATGCATTTTGTGGTAGTAGCAGAACAAGTACTAATTTGACAGAGTCAAATACTAAAGGTAGAAAATAGTCAAATTGGTTGACTAGTCGCCACAAAAAAATATTAATAAATCATGAATTTGATAATGTCTGGTGCTCTACTTGTGAATACAGATTCCTAACACAATATTTTAAAAACAGCTTAGAATATGTGTAATTTATTCATGTTCTAAAATGTAATTTATATATGAATGGATTGCAGCCACAACTGCACTTCTGTCCATCTTAATAATCATGTACCAGGAGATTAGTCGACTACCAGTTTCTCTCACTTTTCTATTTGGCTATTTGTAGCTTACCCTATATACTCCTTTAGTATATGAACTCTTTAAGGGTAGCTGGAGATAGAAAGCTGCAGAAAGCAGCAATTATTTTTCATTCCTTTTTATGAGGCCTCAGTAATTTGTGCACTCTCTGAGAGTCTTCTCTCATCACAGTTAGTCCTATTTGCATTTTTCCAGTGAAACTGGCTGGCAAAAGGGAGATGCATCTTTAATATATTACAAAAAACAAGTCAGGGACTCTGTTTGCATAATACATTAAATCAGTCATGTGAACCCTTTTACAAAAAGTGTGTACTACATACCGCAGTTGTTTTTAATTTTTCCTAACACTGGGCAGCTTTCACAACGGTCTCAGAATCACTCAATGCAATTAAACAGATTGTTCTGAATAACATCCTAACACCATTAGACCAGTAAATGATGTTACAGATTCCTGCAGCAAACCTCACTAATGTATATAGCTATGAGTGATATTAAAAGTGCGCTTCAGACAGCCCCAGTGTTTCGGAGAGAATCCACTAATGAGAAGAAAATCTACCCATATCAGCCTATTCCCTGGTGCCCCTATCTTCACAGGCCCGGAACACAACGACAAACAATGCTGCTTACTTTCCTCACACATCTGAGATTATAGACTTAAACCGGTCTTTTACAATGAATGCTCACCAAACGTTTAAAATACAGAAACAACTGCTTGCGCCCCAAGCATTCCTATAAAACAATCCAGGCGCTTTAAATTCCCATGAATACTATAGTAATCTGGTTTTGATTCAACAAAAAAGGCAGTCTGACATCAGTCTCGATTTATGTACTGTTCTGGGTATCATTTACAATTGGATTAATAACAGCCATGTCAGTGTTAACAATATGGATGCACGTAGTACGAGTGCAGCCTTGTCCGATTAGGAGGTTCAATAAAAAGGCTTGCAAATCTGGGTCAAAGAAAAATGCATGCATACTTTACATTCTGTTTTGTAAAGTAACTTGTTCTAAGTCCAAACATTTAGGCAAGACTGAGGCATATGGTAATGTAGAGCTGATTTTCTTTTAGTTTTTTATTTTATATAAATTTAGAGTGACCAATTATTAGTTTGTTTTTTATTTTCCCCCAATTTGCAACGTTCAATTATGTTTTGTTTTTTCTCCTCACCGCAGCAAGTCCCCACACAGCACTGACGTTCTGAGGGCGTATAAAGCCAGAATCACTTTTATGCTGAGCAATCCAGATTAGAAATGGGTGGGCTACCGATCCTGGAAGACAGAGATCAGCCCTGCTTCTTATCCAGTCTGAATATGCTTGGTGTCTGGCCGGTAGGGTTCGCTGTTGCCTGGCGGTTTCCCATCCCCCACCCTAGGAGTGTCAGAGCCAATGTGACGCCCCCCTCGGGGTCCCCAGCAAAATTCGACCTCTTTGCACAGCCTGGACACAAACCGGCGCTGTCCAAGCTGTGTGACTCATCCTGCACTTCCAGAGGCAGCGCTTTAACTGGATGAGCCACTCAGGGACCCCCCCCGAAAGAGCCGATATTCTTGACTACTTCTTTCTGTGTTTACTTGTTTACGATCATTTCAAAGATTCTGATTTCCCACATGTAATAAAACATATGCCTTGTATTACTTTGATTGATGATGTGTTTGTAATTACACAATATTATTAATAACAATAATTGTAGGTTGTGCTGCACAGGTACTGTAGACTGCTTGCTTAAAGACGTCTAACACTCTCTGCTCTTTCGTACTGTAGTGTGGAAGAAGTCACTTTTTGAACAACCTGTCTTCTGAAAATAATTTTGTGTGTGCTGCTGTGCTGTTTAAACAAGTACACAACCTACATAAGTAATGGGACAAATGAAAGCATGCAGAGAGCCACTGTGGGTGGGGCATTTATATTCCGCTTTACCCCGCTTTACCCCACTCAGATCACATGCTTACTAAGAGTTATTTTCAAAGCTTGGTAACTTACATCGAGTAAATCTCAGCTAATAAAGCTGAAACTTAAATACACTCAATTAGAACTCTAAGGTAAAACGTATGAGAAAATCTGTCAAATAGGCACTCGAGTTCAGAGGATGGCTCAGCAGCTCTTACCCTGAGGTAGTTGAGGGTGAAGTTGGTCAGGCCCATTCGAGTGATGTTTTTAGACAGCTGCTCCAGCACCTGAGGGTCCTGCGCCTGCAATGTTTTAAAAACAGAAAGGAATGCCATTAAACTATTCTCTGCACCGTCATGATAAATTCAACGCAAAACAAAAACCAAAATATATCAAGGGAGCCAGGAATGCATCATATATAGCATACGTGTTAGCAATTCACAGCCACAAAACAAAAGTGCCATAAACATTTGCCTGAGCAAGAAAAATGCTTTTTAAACTGCTTATTAAAAGTGTAATATTAAAAGATGCCAACAGCCAACTCTGCCAAAATAATCCATGTTAAATAAAGAAGCTATGGTTTGCCCAGTACATTCTTTCATATAGATTGTTTTTGTAGAATTACACCAAAATTGAGGTATTGCACGGATTTTAAAATTTAGTGAAGAATTTCCAAAGTTTAAAGGCACAGTTCTTTAATATGTTCTGTGTTTGAATCAATCATGTCATAGATGTTTGCTAATAATCTGGGTTGATAGTTTAGCTAACCATACTGTAGCCTGCATTGAGTCTAAACTGTGTTGGCTGTAGGACTACATTACAGATGTGAATTTCCACAGCTCTTACCAGCAATTTAGGTTTTTGTAATGAAAACTAAGCTGCTTTCTTCCAAAGACAAAGGGTTATAACAAGGTTAAATTCCAGTTCCTGCCTTATTCCAAATTACAACCACAGCTTTTCTAAATGCAGTTATAAACAACAGAAATACATCAATTTTCATTTAGTTTGAATATGAAAACATTATTTACAGCCAAAGATAAGGGGGTTACTTTAGAAAATGTACATTTCCATTCCTGTGTGTAAAAAAAAAGGGGAAAAAAACAACATTTAAACAGCATTTAATATGGGCAGGGGAATGATTTAAAAAATATATAATCATAATAATAATACTATTCTATATGTATGTATGTATGTATGTATGTATGTATGTATGTATATGTGTTTAGTAGTCTTGTTGTCAATCAACAAATCCATTTATAAAATACAGTATGTTTGTTAATACAGTACTCAAGAGAAGGAGGGGGTATTAAACACATCTTAAATCAGAAATCATCTTGCTAATGAACAACAGTATACAGCCCAGTGAATTCCTAAAACCTCTCTGGCACACTCTGCTGGAAAAGAAGAGTATTGGGTTTACACTTCAAGCTGCACCACAGGATAACCGCAGTAGACATTGACTTGCCTCAAGTTACCGCGAGTGTAAATAACCTTGTAGAGAAGCCTACCTTTGAAGGAGAAAACTATTACAATAAGCTACAGTACAGACGGGAAAAGTGAACTATACAGTATATATCTGCTTTAAATAAAAATGCTTCTTGCTATTCCTTTTGGCACAAAACACCATTACTGGGTAGAAAAACGATGAAGAAATAACTGGATTCGTTTTTAATGGTGGAGTATAAGTCACTGCGGTTTACAGTAGGTTGTGCCAGATTCAAATAGCTTAAATCCACTAAATTTCTAAAATCATATTTGTGACGTGCAGGAATTTAGGCAAACTTACCCTTTACTAAATGTAGAACATAATCTGAAACCATACATTTAAATTGTGGGTCTCTTGTAAGTATAGAAAGATGGAACAGAGTAGACACTGCTGTCTGTCCAGGTCTCTACAGACCCACATGAACCCAACAGAACCTGTACAGGGTCATACTGTCAGGCACCTCTGTCACAGGAGAGCACAACCTGACAAGGAGTAGGAACTGAATGCTGCTCTTCTGGATATCTGTACCTACAAATTCCAGGATTCAACACTCAGATGGCCAGCTCGATACCAAGCAGTATATTGTATACAGCGTATTTTTGTAATCCTGTTCTGGCTGTAGCAGACATAGTGTGCTTCTAAATGTAGGTCTCCATTGTAAAGCATTTCTATGACTCGCTCTCTTGCTCTCTTTAATTCTCTATGACAAAGTTTTTTTTTTTTTTTTATAACCGGGAGCCCTTTTTTTCAATAAGAGATTTACTGTAGGATATGCTGTTGCAGTGACAACACTCCTAATACATGCCTAAAGAAGATTTTTTTTTTTTCATAAATCTTACAATCAATTCAAAATGTACACTACAGATTTAAAACAAAACAAAAAGCAAAAATATAATAAGGGTTTCCATTACTACAAATAAAACCTATATATATATATGGGGCAGCAGTGTGGAGTAGTGGTTAGGGCTCTGGACTCCAGACCAGAGGGTCATGGGGTCAAACCCCAGTGGGGGACACTGCTGTTGTACCCTTGAGCAAGGTACTTTACCTAAAATTGCTCCAGTAAAAACCCAACTGTATAAATGGGTAATTGTGTGTAAAAAATAATGTGTAAAAAAATAATGTGATATCGTGTAACAACTGTAAGTCGCTCTGGATAAGGGCGTCTGCTAAGAAATAAATAATTATATATATATATATATATATATATACAGTGCCTTGCAAAAGTATTCAGACCCCTGACCAACTCTCTCATATTACTGAATTACAAATGGTACATTGCAATTTCATTCTGTTTGATATTTTAAAACACTGAAACTCAAAATCAATTATTGTAAGGTGACATTGGTTTTATGTTGGGAAATATTTTTAAGAAAAATAAAAAACTGAAATATCTTGCTTGCATAAGTATTCAACCCCCACACATTGATATTTGGTAGAGCCACCTTTCACTGCAATAACAGCTTTAAGTCTTTTGGGGTAAATATGTACCAGCTTTGCACACAGTGTCGGAGTGATTTTGACCCATTCTTCTTGGCAGATTTGCTCCAGGTTGTTCAGGTTGGTTGGACGACGCTTGTGGACTGCAATTTCAAATAGTGCCAGATTCTCAATGGGATTGAGATCAGGACATTGACTGGGCCACTGTAGGAAATTCACCTTTTTGTTCTTGAGCCACTCCAGTGTTGCTTTGGCCTTGTGCTTGGGATCATTGTCCTGCTGAAAGGTGAATTTCCTCCCAAGCTTCAGTTTTTTAGCGGACTGAAGCAGGTTCTCTTGCAGTATTTCCCTGTATTTTGCTTCATCCATTCTTCCTTCAATTTTAACAAGATGCCCAGTCCCTGCTGATGAGAAGCATCCCCACAGCATGATGCTGCCACCAACGTACTTCACTGTAGGGATGGTGTGTCTTGAGGCATGGGCAGTGTTAGGTTTGCGCCACACATAGAGCTTTGAGTTTTGGCCAAAAAGCTCTATCTTGGTCTCATCTGACCACAAAACCTTTTCCCACATCGCAGCTGGGTCACTCTCATGCTTTCTGGCAAACTCCAGACGTGCTTTCAAATGGTACTTTTTGAGTAACAGGTTCTTTCTTGCCACCCTCCCTTACAGGCCAGTGTTATGCAGAGCTCTTGATATGGCTGACTGGTGCACCATTACTCCACTCCCAGCCACTGAACTCTGTAGCTCCTTCAAAGTGATTGTTGGCCTCTCTGTGGCTTCTCTCACAAGTCTCCTTCTTGTCTGAGCGCTTTTGAGGGACGGCCCTTTCTTGGCAGTGCCTGGGTGGTGTGATGCAGCTTCCACTTCTTGATTATTGATCCAGCTGTGCTCACTGGGATATCCAAACACTTGGATATTATTTTGTACCCTTTCCCTAATCTATGCATTTGTATTACTCTAACTTCTGTAGAATGCTCTTTGGTCTTCATTTTCCTTCAGATTCACAGCCTGACCAATGATCCTTCAACAGTGGGGTTTTTATCCAGAAAATGTTACAGCAACTTTAATGGTTCACAGGTGAAGGCCAATGGTAAGGTAATTGTGTCCTCGTTAGGGCAATTTCTTTCATCGGTGTAAACTGGGAGCTTCCACAGCACAGGGGTTGAATACTTATGCAAGCAAGATATTTCAGTTTTTTATTTTTCTTAAAAATATTTCCCAATATAAAACCTATGTCACCTTACAATAATCGATTTTGAGTTTCAGTGTTTTAAAATAAAATATCAAACAGAACAAAATTTAAATGTACCATTTGTAATTCAGTAATATGAGAGAATTGGTCAGCGGCCTGAATACTTTTGCAAGGCACTGTGTATATATATATATATATATATATATATATATATATATATATATATATATATATATATATATACACACAGTACTGTGCAAAATGCTGTAAAGTAAGAATGCTTTCAAAAATAGACATGTTAATAGATTATATTTATCAATTAACTAAATGCAAAGTGAGTGAACAGAAGAAAAATCTAAATCAAATCCATATTTGGTGTGACCACCCTTTGCCTTCAAAACAGCATCAATTCTTCTAGGTACACTTGCACAAAGTCAGGGATTTTGTAGGCATATAGTCAGGTGTATGATTAAACAATTATACCAAACAGGTGCTAATGATCATCAATTCAATATGTAGGTTGAAACACAATCATTAACTGAAACAGAAACAGCTGTGCAGGAGGAATAAAACTGGGTGAGGAACAGCCAAACTCAGCTAACAAAGTGAGGTTGCTGAAGACAGTTTACTGTCAAAAGTCATACACCATGGCAAGACTGAGCACAGCAACAAGACACAAGGTATTTATACTGCATCAGCAAGGTCTCTCCCAGGCAGAAATTTCAAGGCAGACAGGGGTTTCCAGATGTGCTGTCCAAGCTCTTTTGAAGAAGCACAAAGAAACGGGCAACGTTGAGGACCGTAGACGCAGTGGTCGGCCAAGGAAACTTACTGCAGCAGATGAAAGACACAATCGGAAGATGTCCAGCAGTGCCATCAGCTCAGAATTGGCAAAAAACAGTGGGACCCTAGTACACCCATCTACTGTCCGGAGAAGTCTGGTCAGAAGTGGCCTTCATGGAAGACTTGCGGCCAAAAAGCCATACCTCCGACGTGGAAACAAGGCCAAGCGACTCAACTATGCACGAAAACACAGGAACTGGGGTGCAGAAAAATGGCAGCAGGTGCTCTGGACTGATGAGTCAAAATTTGAAATATTTGGCTGTAGCAGAAGGCAGTTTGTTCGCCGAAGGGCTGGACAGCGGTACACAAATGAGTGTCTGCAGGCAACAGTGAAGCATGGTGGAGGTTCCTTGCAAGTTTGGGACTGCATTTCTGCAAATGGTGTTGGGGATTTGGTCAGAATTAATGGTCTCCTCAATGCTGAGAAGTACAGGCAGATACTTATCCATCATGCAATACCATCAGGGAGGCATCTGATTGGCTCCAAATTTATTCTGCAGCATGACAACATCCCCAAACATACAGCGAAAGTCATTAAGAACTATCTTCAGCGTAAAGAAGAACAAGGAGTCCTGGAAGTGATGGTATGGCCCCCACAGAGCCCTGATCTCAACATCATCGAGTCTGTCTGGGATTACATGAAGAGAGAGAAGCAACTGAGGCTGCCTAAATACACAGAAGAACCGTGGTTAGTTCTCCACGATGTTTGGGCCAACCTACCTGCCAAGTTCCTTCAAAAACTGTGTGCAAGTGTACCTAGAAGAATTGATGCTGTTTTGAAGGCAAAGGGTGGTCACACCAAATATGGATTTGATTTAGATTTTTCTTCTCTTCACTCACTTTGCATTTTGTTAATTGATAAATATAAACTATTAACATGTCTATTTTTGAAAGCATTCTTACTTTACAGCATTTTTTCACACCTGCCTAAAACGTTTGGCCAGTACTGTATATATATATATATATATATATATATATATATATATATATATATAAAAAAAACAACATGTTACACTAACAAGCTGTACTAAATGTAAAGGGTTCATTATGGGCTTGAATGGTTTATTAAGATTGGTTTGACTTTTTATTACTCCCTTGTGGTCAAAGAGAATATATCACATTCATACATCCAAACTATTTGTTTTCTTCAATGATCCACTTATCACAAAGATTGCCTTTCTGAAATGTTTTGTGCTGCAACAAATACACCAAAAATCAATAACAACAGCAGCCAAGCATGGAGCAGAGGTTATTCTTAGGCATTACCAGATATCTCTAAATCATTTAGAGATATCTCAAAACAACTTCATTTAGAGATATCTCAAAACAACTTAATTCAGAGATATCTCAAAACAACTTCATTTAGAGATATCTCAAAACAACTTCATTTAGAGATATCTCAAAACAACTTAATTCAGAGATATCTCAAAACAACTTAATTCAGAGATATCTCAAAACAACTTCATTTAGAGATATCTCAAAACAACTTCATTTAGAGATATCTCAAAACAACTTCATTTAGAGATATCTCAAAACAACTTCATTTAGAGATATCTCAAAACAACTTAATTCAGAGATATCTCAAAACAACTTCATTTAGAGATATCTCAAAACAACTTCATTTAGAGATATCTCAAAACAACTTCATTTAGAGATATCTCAAAACAACTTAATTCAGAGATATCTCAAAACAACTTCATTTAGAGATATCTCAAAACAACTTCATTTAGAGATATCTCAAAACAACTTCATTTAGAGATATCTCAAAACAACTTCATTTAGAGATATCTCAAAACAACTTCATTCAGAGATATCTCAAAACAACTTAATTCAGAGATATCTCAAAACAACTTAATTCAGAGATATCTCAAAACAACTTCATTTAGAGATATCTCAAAATAACTTCATTTAGAGATATCTCAAAACAACTTCATTTAGAGATATCTCAAAACAACTTCATTTAGAGATATCTCAAAACAACTTCATTTAGAGATATCTCAAAACAACTTCATTTAGAGATATCTCAAAACAACTTCATTTAGAGATATCTCAAAATAACTTCATTTAGAGATATCTCAAAACAACTTCATTTAGAGATATCTCAAAACAACTTCATTTAGAGATATCTCAAAACAACTTCATTTAGAGATATCTCAAAACAACTTCATTTAGAGATATCTCAAAACAACTTCATTTAGAGATATCTCAAAATAACTTCATTTAGAGATATCTCAAAACAACTTCATTTAGAGATATCTAAAAATAACTTCATTTAGAGATATCTCAAAACAACTTCATTTAGAGATATCTCAAAACAACTTGATTCAGAGATATCTCAAAACAACTTCATTTAGAGATATCTCAAAACAACTTGATTCAGAGATATCTCAAAACAACTTCATTTAGAGATATCTCAAAACAACTTCATTTAGAGATATCTCAAAACAACTTCATTTAGAGAGATATCTCAAAACAACTTGATTCAGAGATATCTCAAAACAACTTGATTCAGAGATATCTCAAAACAACTTCATTTAGAGATATCTCAAAACAACTTCATTTAGAGATATCTCAAAACAACTTAATTCAGAGATATCTCAAAACAACTTCATTTAGAGATATCTCAAAACAACTTCATTTAGAGAGATATCTCAAAACAACTTCATTTAGAGATATCTAAAAATAACTTCATTTCGAGATATCTAAAAATAACTTCATTTAGAGATCTCAAAACAACTTCATTTAGAGATATCTAAAAATAACTTCATTTAGAGATATCTCAAAACAACTTCATTTAGAGATATCTAAAAATAACTTCATTTAGAGATATCTCAAAACAACTTCATTTAGAGATATCTCAAAACAACTTCATTTAGAGATATCTCAAAACAACTTCATTTAGAGATTTCTCAAAATAACTTCCTGTTCATTTAGAGATATCTCTAAATCATTTTAAGCTATCATGAACTAACTTCCTGTTCATTTAGAGATATCTCTAAATCATTTTAAGCTATCATGAACTAACGTCCTGTTCATTTAGAGATATCTCTAAATCATTTTAAGCTATCATGAACTAACTTCCTGTTCATTTAGAGATATCTCTAAATCATTTTAAGCTATCATGAACTAACGTCCTGTTCATTTAGAGATATCTCTAAATGGACAAGAAGTCCATTAAGAACAGAGCATGTTCACAGGTAGTCATTTAGAGAAACCTTGCAACATCTCTAAATTACATTATTTAAAGATATCTCTAAATGATTTAGAGATATTTCTAAATGAACAGGAAGTTATTGCGAGATATCGCTAAATGACAGTTTGGCGTCCCATGCTAGCAAAACATTATTTAAAGATATCTGTAAATCAATTTGAGATCTTTGTTTCATTTTTAGATATCTCATAAATGAAATTAAGATATCTTCAAAAGGGTTTGTTTACAGATCTCATATTAATTTAAAGTAGGGCTGATTGTGTGCTATGGATGCTTATACTATTATTATTATTTATTTCTTAGCAGACGCCCTTATCCAGGGTGACTTACAATCGTAAGCAAATACATTTCAAGTGTTAAACATATTTGGAACTGGAATATTTATCTATGTTGATTTAAATGTGTCTGCAAAGTTACTTGTGTACATTGTAACTGTGGTGAACGCTGTGGTAAAATCCAGCGTGGCGCATTTATCCTGACCAACATAATAAACTTGATTTAGTTATAAACCTCAGAGTGTTTTTTTGTTTCTGTGTTTGTACATTGCTAATAATTTGCTGTTTAGGGGTTACCCCAGAGTGGTTAAACAGTATGTGTAACTGTGCTACTCTGGCCCTTGGGCCTTGTGTGACTGAGTTATCAGGTCCCTAAATCTGTTTTATTAGGGTAATAGGACAGAAAGGTAACATTTGTTACATTTGCTAAAATAAAAATGGTTTTAAAAAGACCAAATTCCTATTGGGCTTTTTTTTTTTTAGAATCTATTGATTTTTTTTTTAACAGATCAACAATTTTAATAGAGTGACAGCCTTAATTTAAAGATATCTGCAAATGATTTACAGATATCTCTAAATATTTCAAGATATCTTAAAATGCAATTTGAGATAGCTCTAAATGATAAGTTGGCTTGTCTGAGTGTGCCAAAAAAGTGTCCAGTTATATTTTCCACTGAAGAAAAGGACTATGAACTAGATGTATTCTGTAGTCTGAATGTTATAATACACATTTTGCTCATTGCTTGAGTAGCATCATCAGGCTACAGGCAGATCTGTTCACCTCTTTCTTTTGATGTTCTCAGTATGTTCCAACGAAGACATGAATAATACAAAAAAAAAAATTCTAAGGATGTTTGTGATTTTATTAAGTTACAAGTGCAATGATATAACTTAACCATTAATTTCATTTAATTATTATATATAAACAGTATATATATATATATAACACACACTCACACACACACACACACACACACACACACACACAATCGCAACGGCTTAGAACGGGCATGTTTATGTTAATGTGATTTGCCTGCAATAAGCGATGGACTATATAAACTCACATACCCCAATCACCAGTACAGTAAACAAATCAAACACGCGTGTATGCGGTTAAAATATTTATTAAGACACGCATTACACTATTAAAAAAAAATATATATGTTAAAACCTATGAATTTAATAAAAATTAAGTGCAAAAAATAATGCAAGTGCAGAAATGTACAGTACAGGTAGGCTACATTACTGCAAATTGTTTCCAGCAAAAAACTGCTCCATAGCACACCGCAGTGTTAAAAGCGCGGCACGCACATACGTAGCCATTCAGAAAAAATGTCCCCAGTCCTCCAGGCAGTTCTGTTTGCTGGTAAACCACAGGCAGGTGGTGAACTCCTCTAAAACAACGTGGGGTTTGCGATTTCTCAATCACATTTTTCACTACCACCCATATGTAACCCGGCCGACACTCGCGGTCGTTTGTTGCCCCTTTATAATGACCCAGGACACAGAAAATTGAGTTTTTAAGCGCTGACGTGCTAATTTTAATAAACCAAAGAAACAGAAACAAAACCTAACCTGTTTTGGAGCACTGACTACACACGTCGAGAACCTCTCTAAAACAGGACAGCTAAGCTGTTTACCTGTTAAAACAAAACACCATACAAAACAAAAACACACAGGTTTGTTCAAATAACACAACAAGGCTTTCACAGTAGCCTCTTATTACTACGATTGAGCACACTTATCAATCGTGCTCTCCACACAGCAGCCCTGAGCAGACTGACTGCTTTCTTTAAATACCCTGCACCTGGCTCTAATTTACAATATTAGCCAGGTGCAGGTGAAACAATCAAATAATCAAACAATACACATTTATAGGCAGGGAGGATATTAACCCCCTCCCTGCTGTGTTACACATATTACAGTAAAGCAGGACTGAAATGATTTCCTTTTCTCTTTCCAGCCATGCTTGCTTGCTGCTGCAGTTGGTGCTGTTTTCTCAAACTGTAAAGCTGACTGCGTAGAGGGATTAAATAGCCAAGGTACAGTACAGGGGTAATCGCTCAGTAACGAGGTGCAAACAGCCGATTGATCGATCTGTCAAGCTTTTACATCAGTAGTTGCTTTTTTTTACTGAAATCTATGTGAATGGCAAGATAACAAGGTGAAAAAGGCTAATGGTGGATTAGTAAGAGTGATTACTACAGTATAAGCAATGCATTTGTTATTTAAATCTATGTGAATTGCACATAACGAGATCCAAACAGCTGAGTTTGCCTGAAATATACGGCGTGCTTAACACGGTATAGACAATGCCTTTGTTAATGAAATCAGTGGGAATGGCAAATGGCAAACACTATTTGCACGATATAAACGGCTGCCCGCAATAATCCTGGACAGTGTAAGTGGTGGATACTCACTCTGTCTGTCTGTCTGTGTATATATAAATACAAGTAGCTTTCGAGTTAAGGTGGGAGAAAGCAGTAAGTATAGAATTATGGGTAATTGGGATATTATGGGCATAGAATTATGGGTAATCACTAGTTGAAGTACAGTTACATTGCACTGATGAGCCCCAAACAGGGCGAAACATGTATGCAGTTGCTGTACTGACTTTGAAAATGCTGTGAATGTAGAAGCCTTTTGCTGACTTTTATGTGATTTGATTGGCTCTTGTAATGCTGAAATTTGCATATGCTGTTTACACACACACATATATATATATATATGACAGGGCTGACAGTTGGAGCCTTGTCACATATTCTAAATCACTGCGCTGCCTCACAGATTTTAAAGTATCAGATGGTAGCCATCTTGCTTTTATAGTTACAGATGTACAGCTGTAACTATGAAACTGAGTGACCAATTACCTGCAAATAATCCCAAAGTAGTAAGTAGACATGCTGATTTGGATGAAGAACAATTCAAATAAATAAAAAATACCAAAAAAACAAACACAACCCCCCCAGCTATCTTTATACTCAGTCATCCCGACTTGTCACTTAAAATAATGTATTTTTTGCGGCTTGTGAACACTACAGAAAAACACAAAAAGACACTTCTGCACATTATCCACCCCCCCTGAGACACAGACCTCGAAAAATTACTGAAATGCCCAAAGTTGTTGTGTTTATTTTCATTCTTCCCGTCTGTTCTGCTCAAACAGTGTGTCTGCACTTGTCAGTGACAAGGAAAAAAAATAACTGTGCCATCTGAAATCTGCCCCCTGGTGTATCTTTTCAATGGCAATGTCCACAATATCAAAAATACATTTTATTAGCATAAGGATATTTAATTAAAACATTTCAAATCCACTGTTTGACCTGGATTATAAATGCATTAAGGCCCTTCGGGCATCCGTATACATTGAATATACGAAATCTGTAAAAAATACATCCGTGAAACAATAGTACTGGTAATGCAAGTACATAGTACTGTAGCATATGTGGAGTGGAGTGGAGTGGAAGAATATCTATTCTTCATGTACATATAATTCAATTGTCTTTTATAAAGTAGCCGACAATTCTTTTTTTGTTTGATGTTTAGATAGGCTTTCCTGTACTGGAGTCTAACCAGAATGTACTCACCTGAAAGGGAATCCTGGCCTTCGTATTAAAAGCATTCAGTACAGTAATTCATGTAAAAACGTTGAAGTCATTTCAATTACTCTTTCCTTATGCCTTTCCTTTTTACAACAGTTTTGCTTTTTATTTTTAAATACAGTACCGGTACTGTGCATTTCTTGGAGTTTCTTGGAGTTTAATTGCAGTCCACTGTAGTGCACGTGTTTTTATATATGATACACAGCAGTTCTGTGGATGCTGTATATCCAGTACAATATATGTAGAATCAATGTACAAGATATCTGTTTTGGCATATACTACTGACAAAAGAAATTCATAGTCGTGAAATTTGACCACCTTGCAAAACATTCAGCAATGCTATTAACTACATTGAGTGTAGCTATAAATAATGCTGGTTTTTTTCAGTGTGAAATTCCTATTTTTGTGATTGAAAGCTGATTTTAACAACTGATGCTGTCAGCAGAGGGTTCAGTTTTACACACATGTAAGTATAAAGAGGAAGTTCAATAACTGGAATTGAAGGTGTAAATGGAGATTAATCATTAAGTTGGCAAGAAATTAATTACCCAGACAAAAACTTGAACAATGTGTAAAATGTAAATGTAACTGTAAATGTAACACACACTGAATGCTGTCAGTTTGTTGGCAAAGGATGCTCAAATGCTATCTTGACACATCATGTATAGTATAATGGGCAATGTTTTTTTTTTTTTTTTTTTTCCGCCAATTATTATTCACTACGCTGGATTATTCATTTCAAAAGGTTTTCAAATATTAAGATTAAAATTGGCATACAATGAACAGTAAATTATGTGGCACATTTGAAATCTATTTCTGACACCATTTATTTAGCATTATCAGCAGCAGACAAAAAACAAAACAGATCTGAATTTGGACTCAAATTGCCAGCCCCAGTTAAAGTAGTGCTCACCCACAACTTCAAACACTTGGCTTCTATAACGGTCCCATTAAATAACTTTGTATTCTGCCAAATGCATTGTATTCATATACAAATGGAAGGGAACAACAGACACCCTCTGTAGTGGAGGTCTGCTCTGGCCTAAATTTAAAACCCGATCCAAACCCGACCCGACCAAACAAATCCGAACCCGACCCGAGCTCATTGAAATATTTGCATACCTGACCCGACCCATCCATCTCCACAAATATATTCCAAAGTTACGCTATTGAAACTAAGTACCTTCAGTGTAGAGTATTCCCGGTTTCCAGTTAAAACGTAAATACATTTTTAAAAAATCATTCAATTAATCACATCTCATTTACTTAATTTCCTAATAATCCAACACTGCATGACTTAAAAGACAACAACAACAGGCTTCTTCAGAACTTTGTTACCATAAATAACCACACAGAAGACACTCTTGCAAATTCGCTTATTCATTCTGGACACGTCTATATCATATCAAACCGCTAAATTAACGTTTAACAAATATTACACCATGACTATACATTTTAAAACAGCGAGGACAAACACATCATTTTTCAGTGTGCTGCTGCAGGGATGAATTTCACATCTTTTTGCTGTCATATTTCAGTAATGGTTTGTAAGATTTCCATTTACAACAATGTTATATTGTTTCCAAACTGTGGATTTAGACGTACCCTTTCCAGCAACGGAACGTTCCAATGCTACACATTCTCCTGTTGATAGTATTTTTTTTTTTTTTTGTTACTCCATCAGCTTATATACAGATGAAGACGCTTTATATCATGATTGCCTTGCAGGCATAATTTGTGATATAAAGCAGGTCATGATATAAACCGGGTTTCACGTTTGCCTATGACAGCACATGACGAGTGTGAGAAAAAAAGAAAGAAAACTAACGGTGAATTAAAGAGCAGTGTTTTAATACTGTACGTTTAGGAGTTCTTTACATTTAAACAAATGCTTACTACTGGACAAAAAAAAAGGCATGAATTGTGGACTGATGAGAGCCGTCAATTAGGCGCTGCACTTATTTATATATGTATTTATTTATTTTGTGTGTGCATTTGTTTAAAACCGACTGTGTTAAAATTAGTTTAAAAGTTGGTGTTTTGTAACTGAACTCTATCCCGTTAAGACCGCCCACGCAGCATTTGACAAAATGTCAGTTTATCAGTCGAGATGATTATTGGTTTTTAGTTGCACTGAAAATTAATTATATCCTGAGGTTACTTAGTAAAGCCCGGCGACGCAGCATTTGACAGGCTGCACAAGACGAATGAACAGGTTTGTGGGATGATATTAAGAGAGGTAATTTCTCAAAGAACCTGTGGTGCATGGCGAGTGGTTTTTCAAAAATCGTGAAGCAGGTAGTGAGTTTTAGGACACACTTGCACACAGGGAAAGAAAAAAATACTCACTTAAAATTAAAAACGCCATAATTCACTCACTGATAACACACTGACCCGAACCGAGCCCGAACTATAATATACAAACTACACCTGACCCGACCCCGGCACTTATTTTTGGGTCCCGTCAGGCTCTACTCTGTAGGTTTCAGTCTTTAACCATTCCTTTCCAATCAATCCTGCACAACAGCAACCTCAATTGAACTTGTGCAAAGGTATTCCATGGACTTAAAGTTACAGCTACCTAATTAGATACAATATCTATAAAGCCTAGATTTGGATTCCAGGAGGGATAACTTGGCTTTACACTTCAGGGCCACTCTTCTCCCTTTTCATTAATGAATGCAATGATCAAAAGGAGCAGGTTACAAAGACGCTTTGGCTTCTACACGTTTTTTGTTCTATTTTTCTGCAGAGTAGAGTTAAGGCAGATACCCTAAGGGACCAATTTAATGGTTGATAATGCTATGTGAAGATTTGATAAAATTATAGGTTATGTAGAAACATCTCAAAACACATACAGGTCTATGTAACCATCCATATCACATTATGTGGTTGGAGTTAAAGACGGATGTAATATATGAAACAACCTAAACCAAGGCGCGAAATAACCGATGGCACCGTCGGCAATTCCCACAGTGCCCAAGCCACGTGCCGCAATGCCTCTCAAATAACAAATAAAAAAAAAACTTACGGCAAAAGTCGCCGGTGTCAGTCAACACCAGCACATCTGATCTACAACCCATTCACAAACTTGCTCAACGTTAGATGACCCGTTCTGCCACAATTCAATTGAATTCTGTCTAATCTTGTCCTGCGAGAAAATGACTCATTATCGTAAAGTATACTGTTGCCATTCTTTTTACTGTGCACCTCCCAGCACTAAGCCACGAGAAAGACGTACTGTATCATTGGTTAATGAAGGGCAAACAGAGGGAGGGACGCTATTAGACTGAGCTCAGTATGACCGCACTGCAGGAATTTTCAATCACACGTGTTCAATGGCAGTGCCACTGTGTGATTTTTGCATCTGTGAGCTCCATGCTAACTCAAAAACGTTTAAAAAGAAAGAAGGAAGAAGAGCTGTCTAAATCGGCAGCGAAGTGTTCTAGGATTTACCTAATGTTCAGGTAAGAAATGGCTGCACAACAATTCGTCCCCGGCAACAATAATAATAATAATAATAAAAATAATAATAATAATAATGTGAACTTATATCAAGTACTGCTGAAATTGGCATATGTTAAAGTCACTTGTACAGTTTGCATCCCACTGTGTTTGGATAATTTAGGCAGTTCACAAAAAAAATATCAAACAGCAAAGGGTTTTCAGGCCATTTCTTTAGCAGGGCTGCAATTTGAGTTGCTTTCGATGCTTCGCTGTCCGCTATTTATACACGTGAATATCCTTCAAATAATGCAGACCTATATTTAAATTTCCTTTTTTAATTTACAGTGTGGGCTATGTAGTCCTTTAAGAGTTGAAAAGTACTAATAAATGACATTAGTTCCATATTAGGAACAATTGTTATGAAAGGCGATTGGTTGCCGGGGACACTAGATAAGGTGACATTGCGCTAGAAGCGGGCAGAGTGGATTGGGAGCAGAGCGAGTGATGTTATGTTGTATTATTTTGCTAATAAAAGTGTCGTCCCTTTTGAATTACAATTGTTTTTTTCTGGAGTTATTATTCTAAAGCAAACAGCTTCTGAACAGCCTTATGCTTAGAAGTTTTCTTAAATCTGTCCACCTCAACTCAGAGACACAACATATAGCTTAGTAAAAAAAAAACACATATAACATATACCACATTACACATAGTCACATATTCTATGATCATATATGGTATAAGGAAATCTGATTCTATGCTTAAAATTGCAATACTTTAAAATGCAACGGTGGAATACACATTCTGATTCCTTCCATGTCTTCAGTGTATATACATTGCTAATTTATATAGACATTTCAATGTTGCTGTTTTGAAATTCAGTGTTATTCCACCCAAAATGTCAACGCTAAAAATGAACACACAAATAGGTAGTAATTATTAGTTTTGCTCAAATCCTTACACTAAAAAAAACAAAACAACCAAAAACAAGCAAGTAGCTGTATGACATCGTTCAGGTAGCAGCTCCCTGCGAGCAGGAGAGATAACAGTGAACGAAACACGATATAGAAGTGGATCGATTTCTGTTTTCATTTATCTTTGTGTAATACCTTCTCGCTACCTTACGTAGTTCTGCTTTTTAACCAGTAAAACGTGTGCTTTCATGAAAGGGGTAAGAATGTGTATGCTTTAAAACAGCATACCTTTTATTCCCCTGAATAGAATTGTCCAGCAATGCACCATAACAAAACTGTAAATCCTTTGCAACTGTAAATTTCAAGAACTGTGAAACTATATAAAGTCTCTCAAATGTAAACATCTAACATTATGTGCATCCAGCTGTTCATTATTGTGATGCAGAGCACTCTCCATTGCCTGACGTGAGCATGGATTTCATAATTTCCATGAATTAGATTTTGATTTCCGTTACATGAGAGCAGATGTTAACACTTCATGCTGCTCTGAACTCAGCTCTTGCCAAGATAAGCACCGACTAAGATGTAGCTTTACAGTAGACTGATGTGATCCATCTGCATCTCCATCCATTTGCGTTTCTTTCCATCTGATGATGTAGATATCCTTCTGCCTGGTGTTGATGGCTGAAGTGTAATGCTGGCTCCAGGGATCAGTTTATTTAACCTCCCCAGCGCATCAGCACATACAATGGCTGCGATGCTGGCTCCGGGGACCAACCACAGTGCAGTCTCCCCAGCGCATCAGCATGACAACCGTCTGGATTGAGCTAAGTAGGGTACATCTCTGGGATCTTCAAGTGGGCACCGTCCATCCTCGTCGACTAGCCCACGACACCTCAAGAGGGCTCAACAGTGATTCTGGCGTCCCAGTATCACCTCCCTCCGTCCCCCACTCAACTCAGCCCAGCTTACTTACCTGTACATCAGTATTGTTTTCTTTCTATTGTACTTGAGATCCCCAGTGAGAATATTTCCGTCTCAACCACAGCCAGTTGCTGCTCCTTTCTGCTGCTTCAGATAAGTTCTTCACTGTGCGACACAACTCTTGACCACTCATGCCACAAATCCTTGACAACCCACCTCCACTGGGTAAACCCGGCATCCTTGCTGTTCCGCTTCAGTAGCTAGTTGAGCATACCAAAGTTTCTTCCTCTCATACGCCTCATCCACAGCATTCCAAGCGTGCTGATCCAGACCACAAGACAATGCCTGGTCGAAGGTTAGTGGTGGCAATCTCAAGTGGAAAAATAAGCCATTGACCAACATCTGCCAGCATTTTCCAGTCTCTAGCAGCTACCAGTTGTCCTGGGTGAGGCTTGGTTTTAACACCTTTTCTTGGTGGTTGCTCTCCTGGATGGAGGAATATTGTCTTTTGTGTGTAATGCTTTGATGGAACTGGTGGCAACTTATTGGTCATGTTATGCTTGTCTTCCAATGCTAAGGCCAAACATCGCCTGGTCATGGCGCCAAGTAAGCCGTCTTTGGCTAAGACCCACCTTACATCCTGTCAAAATGTGCCTTAATGTTGCAGGTGATAAACACAAAGGACATGAGGGATCCTCACCCACCCAGAGGTTTAGGTTCTGTGGTGATGGGAGAACATCATATGTGGATCCGATGAGGAAACTGATCCTGCTCTGTTCCATTGTCCATAGGTCTTGCCAGCCGATCTTGCATTGTTCCACACTCTCCTATCTCATCCATTCACCCTGCTTGGCCTGGGAAACAGCCTTTACACACCTCATCCTCTCCTCCTGCTTTTGCACCTCGTTGACTACCAGCTTCCTCCGTTGAGCTGGGGTTGATTTGTGCCATGTAGGAAGAGCTGAACTGAGACCAAGACCCCCTCTTCCATGCTGAACTTGTCCCATAATATCACTGTTTTGAAGGGCAGCCTTTGCATCTTCCACAGTTTTCTTTGCCGCCCACTTTCTTCCAGTTTTCAACACAGGTGCTGCCAATTGGACCTTGGCATACTTAAACTCCTCGGTTAGTGCAGAGACTGGTAGCGGCAGTATTCCTTTACCATAAAGTCCCTGATGTATGAACTGATTAAAGCTTCCAGCTTCTCTACTGTTGTCAAAGAAACCTCGTACAGTCAGTGGCCACAGCAGCCTCAGCAGTAGACCAAACTGAAAGCACCTGAGTTTCAGTTTGCCCAGTAAAGTGCTGCTGTCTATGCTCTTCAACCCTTCCGCTGCTTGTTGTCTAACTTCTCCCACATGAACTGTGTCCTTTAGATCCCCATCGTACCACCTCCCAAGACTTTTCACTGGCTTCTCAGACACTGTTGGTATTACCTCACCATTAATGTAGAACATTTGATCTACTACTTTACCTTTAATTATAGAGATGCTCCTTGATTTAGTGGGCTTGAATTGCATTCGTGCCCATTCAGTGTTATTGGTTAATTTGCCCAATAACTGATCAGTGCAGGCTACTGGTGTAGTCATGGCTGTCATGTCAACCATGTTTGTTACTGTCATCGGTACACTGAAAAAATCAAATGCTGCCCAGAGAAGTTCATGTGACACTGAACCATATGCATTAGCCAAATCCAGGAATGACACATGGAGCTCCTTCCTCTCCTTTTTAGCTGATTGAATTTATCGCCAGATGACACTGATGTGTTCTAAGCATCCTGGGAAACCTGAAATGCCTGCTTTTTGTACTGAAGTGTCAATTAAGCCGTTCTTTAACAGGTAAGTTGACAATCTCTGAGCAATAATGCTGAAGAAAATCTTGCTTTCTACATTTAATAGGAAATAGGGTGAAACTGACTGATGCTTGTAGAATCTTTTTCTTTTGGATAAAGACCCCACCTGCTCGGCACCATGCTCTTGGTACAACCTGTTTTTCCCATGGCACTTTCATCAATGTCCACTGGATTCATAGAACTCCTAAAGCACTCTTGTACACTTTGTACGGAACTCCATTAGGCCCTGGACATGATGACACCCTTGCTTTTTTCACAGCTTGCTCTACTTCTTTCCACTTAGGTGCACAGTCCTCCATTTGGTATTCTGGTGGATTGATAGGTGGGATGTCTGAAGGAAATGACATATGCTCCTGCCTTTTTTAATCTGTATGTGTTTCCTCCAAATATCCAGCTCAAACTTAGATGATTTTAGTCTGCCATTTTTCTCACTGGTGAATAACTTCTATAAAAATTTGAATGAATCTTTATAAGTTAGTTCTCGCATGCTCCTTTTTGTAGCGTTTCTGTAGGCTCTCAGCTCTGCGTAATTTTGCAAGCTTATCTTTTATGACCCTTTGTAAGAGATTGAGTCCCTTCTTCTGACTTTGTTCTGATCTTCTCCATTGCTTCCTCAGCTGCCTCCTTTCTCTAACTAAGCAATCAATCTCCTGCTGCCATCTAAACTTTCCAGGAATAGTTTGTGCCTTTTCCTTCCTTTTTTCAACTTCAAACCTCTCGCTTCCATATACGTAGATGATGTCCCCAAATTTATCCAGCTTCTTTTCAACTGTTCCACTTAACCTTTCCAACGCAAAACAGAGATGTGTTTACTGTGTCCCACGCAGTTTTCTCACAAGCGCTTGGCCATTTAACTCCAGGCTTGTGCCCGTTGAGGTTCTTTTCTCTCTTATGCTGGTTCGTCTGACCAGGTTCGCAAGGATCATTAGGTTCATCAGTAGTTGCATCCATGCAAGTCTTCCTCAAAAGGAAGGATCACAAGTAGAACAATCCAGTTACACCAGTTGTAAACCAAGGTGGCCACGATTAGGTAAATAAAATTAGAATGTTTCTAGAATATCATTCTAACATCTTGCCTGTTTAATTCATAGAACAGTTATTATAATAAGTAGCACCCAGAATATTAGCATAGCTCCTGTCTAATCATCATGCCCCCTCCCCCAACCCCTTTACACAGCACAGCAGCCTGCTCTGTGATAAGGAGAATACCAAACGCTTTACCACCCCACATAGTTCACCTCCTTCAGAACAAGACTAGGAGAAAAATACCGGATCTAGTAGAAACCAAGCTAGAGAGTATCAGAGAAACCCCACACAGTAAGTAATCTGATACAGTACTAACCAGGTAAAATGGAGATGATATAGAGAGTCAATTTTAGTTTCATGTGCAGTTTTCTGTGCTGATTAAGAGAGCTGGTATCACATTGGAGCATCCCGTGGCATTTCAAAATCATAAATTTCTGACTCATTCATTTTCCTTGGTGTTTATTAATATCTTTAATATCCCCAATATAAATCCCAATATATCAAGTTCACGTTTTTTAGCAGCATATCTCCTTTTGCTTGATTAATTGCCAGGTTATGACTAAACCATTTTTCTGTTTGTTTTTTTTTCAATTCACAATATCTTTTTAATAGTTCAAAAGGCAAAAGAGGGTTGTTGTAATTTTACCTTGAACATAATTTGAGTCTTAATTCTAAGATCAAGCTCAGCCTTGTAAGATGTAATGTAGTGTGGGATGACTGACTGTTTGGCCCAGGAACTCGCCTTCTGGACCGACAGGAGCCACCCTCTTAGGTGCGACCTCCGATGTCGGTCAGAGGTCACCAAGACCAGGTGATGGAGGACCACCGACCCCCAGAAGGGAGACACAGTTACAAAGGAAGCGGTGGGGAGGTGGAGGAGAAAGACTTGCAGAACAAGTAGTGGAAGGTGAGGCTGGACTATATAGGATAAGGAACCAATAGCATCAGCATAGCAATCTGAGCATCACCCCTATAATATATTTATCCCTGTTTGATGATTAGATTTTACAAAAACTATTTAAGAGAAGTTCATCTTTTTATATGTTAAAGACACGGTCTGCATTGTTAATGCTTTAAAAAACATGTAATATTGTGGCAATGTGCCCCGCCCCTGTGTGTATTTTTGTGTTTTATGTTGTATGTAGTGTGTTAATGTTGGTGTATTGTAGTTGGTACACAGGATATAATGCGGGTAATGAGCACGAGTGTTTAAAATGTATAATTGTATTGTTTCACTTCACGTGCATTTAAAGTATATAATAGTATGTGAGCACTGGGTTGCACAGAATTAGTTCACGTGCTGGGATTCAAGTGAATAATTAATTAGTAATTGAATCCCCGCACAACAGTATATATAGATGCACGTTTTACTCACTTGGGGTTGGGTGTTCAGTGAGTGGAAAACGGGTGTGGAGAAGGAGAAAATAAAAAGTAAAACTAAGGAAAAAGTAAATATAAGTTTGTTTGACTCACCGTGTTTGTTTGTCTGTTCATCCACTGTTTGTTTAGTGTTAATCCATTTTGTTTGTGGATTTATTTTGGCCTCGAGTGCCGTGTCTTGTGTTTTGTTCAACCTTTTATTTTTGTTTGTTTATTATACGCATTGAGCGCAGCCATTGCACTTCAGTTTCAACTCCAGTGCTGTCTGTCTGTGTACTCCTTTCTGGTCTGACATCACCACTACAGCCTGCTTGTCACAAATATATATACAGTAAATAAAACTGCTGAATACGCACAAAGTAGAATGATAAATACCATTTTAAAAAGAATAAATAAAACTGTCAGCTAAATATTTTTATTCATGTTATTTAATGGTGCTCTACAGCTAAACCATTTTTACTCATTCATATATATATATATATATATATATATATATATCTATATATCTATATATCTATATATATATCGTTGCCTTTGAGACTTAACAATAATATTAAATGTTGTGAATTATTTAGGCCTGCTTAAATATGCTGCTATTTTAGTTAGCTAATTAAAACGGCCTTTGCCTTTATATAAATTATTACAGCAAACCTGCCAGATACCCATTAATATAATTAATTTTTCTCTGATTTTAGGTTCGTGCCTCAAATCAATGTCAAAAAAACAACATAAATTGTGTGATTTCTTTGATGTTCCTTCTCCTCCAAAGAAAGAAATAGGCATTTATTTTGTAAAGGATGAGTTTCACAATATCAGATGGTCTGCATGGAGGCATGAAACACTGCTGAAAATGTGGAGGCTTTTACCAGTCAAGTTTCTGGTGACAGGGATTTGCAAGAAATTTGTTGAGTGCATTTTCAGTGTTTTTGGGGAAACATGGGAAACATGCTTGACATTGGCAGCATTTTACAATATACCACTCTCTCATTACAGCGTGAAAAACTGACCATTGGAGATTGTAAAGATGAGCTAATGGGAGTTGTTGGACAATTTACAGTTTTACTTGAAACTGATGGCAAGTATAGGAAAGAAGCAGCTGCATATGCAGATGCTGACAGGGACAAAGTGTATGTTTTAAGATATTTAATTGCTGAATTTGAAACAAGATTTGACTCTCTAGATTCATGCAATCAGTTTCTGGTGTTTGATCCTTCAACTTGGCCAAAGGACAAGCAAGACATCCACACTTTTGGCAACCAGTTGCTCAGTGACATGATTCAGAAATATGAAACCATTGTGTTACAGTTGATACAGACTATTTTGAGGGAATGGTTACGTTTACAGCAAGCAGGAAAACATCTGGCAGCTTCTTCAGTGTATGATTTGATAAATACTGTGATAACCAGCAATGCAGATTCCTCCTTACAAATTCATCAACTATTGTCTCATTACACTGCCATTAAGCAGTGCTGCTTGTGAGTGGGGTTTTACACATGTCAACATTTTAAAAAACAAATATCGATCCTGCCTATCAGCCTCGCGCCTTTCTGCCCTGATGCACATTCATATGTGTAAAACGACCACTGAAACATTTGAACCCAAGCCTGCAATTGAACTGCGGATGCAGTCAGCACATCGCAGGCTCAATCGGAGCTCCAAGCAGGAAGACCACAGCACAGCAAGCTTGGCATCTCACTTGTTCGAACTGACAGAGGAGGAGGTGGAGCTAGACAGCGACTTGGATTATGACCCCTAACCAAACCATTTCTGCTGGTACTCCTGTGAAAACCTAATGAATAAAATGATGTGAACCCCTGGTTATAAATAACAACTACAATAAACAAGATATGGAAATATGAATACGATGTGAATATCACGTCTTACGCCTTGAGATCAGCATTAGGCAGACTTCTGAAAGTTGTATATACAGTTCGACAAACACTTTTATGGATTACAAATGTGTGTCTTAAAAAAGAAACTTACATGCATTGCTAATATACTGCGTGGGACCAATTCTCTGTACTGTCTGATTGTAAAGTGCCATGCCTTAATCCTCATGAGATCATCAAATGTGAACTCCAGAATCAGACGACCTTCAGTACAGACCTGTGGAGACAAAAAAAGAAGGTTTATAGCAGCAATAAATAAGCTTTAAAATGTGTTGCTTTTTCTATTGTATGTCATGTTGAATTATTTTTTTTTTTAATAAAAAAAGAAAACAAAAACAAAGCACAGTTAAATAACATTTTATAAGATATTTCTGTGATTGACAGTGGTAACTATAATTAAATAACAAAGGGGGGATAACTAATGCAAACAAAACATAGGCAAGCTATGTATGAAAGAATCATGTTTGCTACAGAAAGAATGTTTATGGACAGTCATTGTGTTTTAATATGTATTTTAAAATATTTGGGAATTTCAACCTTGCTATAAGTTTTGTTTGCTAAGGTTTGAAGTATGATGCCTGTACTTTTTTAGTCTTCCATAGCCTTACACTTCAGGTGATTTGTGAAGGTTTAGCAGTTTAAATTATGCAGTTATGTAGCACAAAATTATATTAGAAAATCTTGTCAT
The DNA here is from genome assembly GCF_902713425.1 of Acipenser ruthenus. Lineage (NCBI taxonomy): Eukaryota > Metazoa > Chordata > Actinopteri > Acipenseriformes > Acipenseridae > Acipenser > Acipenser ruthenus. Next base: position 102,121,527 of record NC_081189.1, on the reverse strand, counting down.
TTCATTATTTAAAAAACTGAAGACCTGCATGGACAGACACTAGCATGTTTTTTTTATTATTAAAATAAATCCATCTGTCTATCTATCTATCTATCATAGATAGATATGCAACTTTTTTTTTAACTAGGCTGGTTTTAAAGACAAAGAATCTTAAATCAAAATAGTGGCCAATTAAGAAAAGAAAATTTGCTGTTTTGCTGAATTCATGTTACGGTACTCTGAGCTCTGACATTTTGTTGCCAGGGAAACTGAAATCAGCTGATTAGTTGGCATGGCAACAGAAAAGATGTAATCCCAGCAGAAACACTCTAATCAATGCCCCCAGCACAGATGGTCTCCGGAGGATCAACAAGAAAGAGGCTGGCAGGCATACAGCTGATCACGTGGTACCACTAGACCATGCTAGGAAAGAAAACAAAAAAGAAAACCCTTTTTTCTCCAACTAGTGAATATATGACTTAACCCATTCCTCTCCCATGCTCTCCTTCATAAAAGAAAATCTGAAGTTCAGAAATATACAATATATTCAGTTCATTCTCCAGTCCTGATGAAATCCATTACAAATTTGTGAAATTTCAAATACCTGGCAATATTTTATAATGAGCTTTCACTATTTCACTAAGTGCAGTGTCTGATAACTTTTTGGTGTGGGTGTCTATTTGGAAAAATACAAATTTGTACTTACAAAATGATTATATTCATACATGCACTTAGTAGGTGTGTTTTTGGGGTGTTTTCAGGAACCAGTTTGTAACTGTACCTGTTGATTCCCCACCATTAGGAAACTGTACACACATTTTCAGGTCAATCCAGAAATTCAGAAGTTATTTGTCCCACAAGCTTTCACCGAAACAAACAAACAAACAAACAAACATCTATTTTTGAAAATGTAAAATACAACTTAATTGTTACAAAACATTGATTATTTCTAGCTATGTAACATTAACATAAAATGTTCTTCTCCCAAAAAATGATGCAAATTGCATTTTGGTGTAAAAACCTTAATAAATCTGGACCTAAGTGCATTACAGCTCCCACTAATACTTCACGCAATTGAAAATTATGAAAATATAATACTAGTTTAATTAAAGGAGAGAGAGGGAGTGTTAAATGCAATTACATAAAGTGCTTATAATCCAAACTTACTGCGCTTTCAAAAACAAAGTCCAACAGATAGTATAAACAGGTGTGTTGAACTTCAGTATTCACAGACAGTCGATGTATGGAAGAATCCACACACTGAAAACCATGAAGTGGCAACAGGAATCACTATAATGCCAAATTCATGCCAGTAGAATCAATTGTTCTTTATTAAGGAAGTACAGGCAAAAAAACAAACAGTGTGCAAAAAAATAAAGTGCTGCATGCAAATGTTCCGATCAAATTGTGACCAACCTCAGTGCAAGCAAATCAAGAACACCTGTGTATTTAAGTTGTACATTTACTTAGCAGTATTATAGAAAAGGCAATCACAGAAACTGAAGACTATTCAAAGTAAAGATGGCATTATAGAAAATGACATAAAGTATCTTAAATCCTAACATGAATTTAAACATCACATCATCATATCAGTATGTAGTAAATACTCGAAATATCAATGTATCTGAAAACTAATCAATGAAATCAGTTTATATATATATATATATATATATATATATATATATATATAAATATTTAACATTTTTATAGAAAACATGATAATCCTAATTCTTCATTAATTCCTTCAGGTTGTACTGTTTTAAGATAGAAAATTCATTTTGATTCACATTGAAGTAGTTTCTGGTCAAGGTTACCACCTCTTCTAGCTTGAGATAATCTTTGTATACCATAGAGATTAAAATCCGAAATTGTATGTTTTGCATCTGTAAGGTGTCTAGCTAAGGGCAAATGAACATCTTTTCTACAAGTGGTGCTTTTATGCTCATTAATGAGCATCTTAATTGTCTTTTAGTTTTACCAACATATTGCGCCGTGCAAAATGAGGGTTACAGTCCCGAAATAATAAGACACTTTTATAATTTACACGCAACACAGACACGGCCACGTCCCTGGACAGTGGGTGCTCTAGTGCAGGTGTATGGTGAAAAGACAAAACACAGTCAAGACAGTCGTGCACTGTAGTCCGGGGTTTGGTGCTGGCGTGTAGCGACAAACAAAACACAAAACACAAAACACTCACGGTACTTTTAGTTTCACTTTATGCTCCTTGCAGTTTAACCATAAACCAAGTAACAGATCGCTGGGGCCACTTCCCCTAAATACCTTCCGTCACGCCCTCTTTCGGTGGTGCGGCCAATCACGTATCCTCCAATCCGTGACTGACACATCGCCTACTGCATTAAGGCGATGACTTCTGGTATCGTGGCCCCTCCCCCTTCCTGGATGGCCGGCTTCCGACTGACCCTGGAATGAACTGCCGAACAATCCATTTTGGGGTACTCTGCTCCGATTATACCGCGCCCTCACAGGTCGGGAGGGAGATTGTTGATAAGGCTTCATTCGCTCTCTGTCACAACATCCTATTGAAAGTACTTTTGCTGCTTTATCCTGAAAGCGTATCATTTTAAATATGCTTCAGTTTCATGAAAAATAAGTGAACTTAAACAATCAAACATGAAAAATAACATTTCTTTGGAACTTTCTAGTAAGAGGAGAAGCAGCTTTGTCATTAATCTGTAACAGGCAGCTAGAGCTTGGGCACAAATCAGCAACTGCACATTCAGAAAACAGAGGTCTACTCCTACACAAAAGCCTGACTCACTTGCACAAGTAGTTATAGATCTTTGAAACCGCTTGAAGGAGTATGAATACGTGATGACTGTGCATTACTGCCCGTTACATAAACACAGGATGCTCCTTGAACATTAGTTGAAACAGCCATCTAACCCTGAAATTGACTATCTGCTGACATGCCTATCTCTCTCTCCCTCTGCTGAGTTTCCAAGATTAATAATACAGACATTGGACATATGTTCTTCAGCAGGGACCAATTAAATGAGCAGCTAAATGTAGTCTACATAGCAACCGATCAAGTTACTCCCCCAGATTGGTGGGCAGCCAGTCTCAGAATACTTTGTCTGGCCTAAATCAACCGCAGACACAGTTCACACCAAAAACATCAAGCCAGAAGGTTATTAGATTCAAGTACATTAGGGGCTGTGCCTATGACCATTTCCTAGTGTTAGGCAACAAATATGGCAGGAGATCTATATTTTTCTGCAATTACCGAGTTTCTTTCGTGTGTAAAAAGATGATGTAGACTGTTATTGTTTTTTTTTCTATTAATAACATTGTTGCTGAAACATTATTTGTTATGCTCTTGTTCCTTTGAGAAAGAGACACGTGAACAACACCCCTGCAGCTCGCAGGCTGCCTTGTAAAGCCAACGACCTCCCAAGCGGGATACATTCATGCGAATAATGTCCCCTAAAGTCTATCCAATCAGGGAACAATTCAGGGTGCCTCGGGAGCCAATCAACACAGTCCGTGTCCCACGCCCCCGGCAGACCTGGGTGAAAGCCGCCAGTATCAGGTCTGCTCTGAAGAAGTCACCAGCAATCAGAGTCGCATTTCCTTTCCGCTACAGTATTTATAGATATATATTTTTTATTCAACTTTAGTAATGTCTAGTTATGTATCTATGTATCTATAGATTTTTTTGCAGTTCTGAAATCATTTAAACATCTTTACAAACACACACTACAGACAGCTTACGTAGGATAAAATGCACCCTTTATGGGAAATTGTTGGGGGTTCAAGTGCAAATTCTACGTACAAACAGATTTAGAAGCATTGAGATTTATTAACACCAATTATGCGTACAAAAGCTCAACGTGAGAATGATAAATCAGGATCAATTTGTGCATGCGAACAATCCTAAAAATCTGTGCGTGCGAACTAATCAAGTACTTAATATATGCACATTTAATAAATATGGGACCTGGATATTATGTAAAATGAAGCCAGCCTTTTAATAAGCATTACGTGTTCTTTAAAAAAAAAAAAAAAGGGAGAAAATAATATAAAATGCACTCTGTAGATTGTCCTATTTGCAAAATAGTAGTACCTGTCAATGAAGATTATATGTTTTTTTCCACAACAGGAGTCATGGGTAACAAACCTTGATCAAGAGGGCACTATCACTATTAGAATATGAGTGTCTCAGCTGGTAAAAGCACAGTCACGCGTTGTGCAGGGTGAGTCATACAGCGCAGGTCCTGGCTGTGCGAAGTCGCCGCTCTTCACTGGGGATTCTGAAAGCGTTGCTTTGGCTCTGGCGCTCCCGTGGGTTAGGGAGGCAAAACCAGCAGGGAATGCTTCTACTCATCGTGTTACAGCAAACCCTGAACGGACACATGCAGGGTAGCCTTTGCCCTGCAGATGCTGGTAGCTCGCCGATATCCGCCGGCGAGCTACCAAATTGCGGTGAGGACATTCCAAATTGGGAAGATAATTGAATAAAATAATTGGGCACACTAAAAAAATTAAAAAATAAAAGATTTTCGCTTTTTTTGTAAAATCTAAATTTACCTTGTACAGTACTAGGCTTTGTTTGATACAGTTCTGCTGAGAAATGTAAATAGTCCTGATCATTTTTTATATATAAAAACTTAATAACAATGACAAAAAAATAAATACACTTTATTTAAAATATAGCTTTGTCATGGCTGCTTAGTTCTTTTGTTTTAGTTTTTTTTTCTTGACATTATCAGTGAATTGAAAAAAAGTGAATCAGCTTGCAGGGCGAGTAGTTCATAGTCTGCATGCTGTTATTGTTGAAACAGGAAAGATAAGTTGCATTGCAGAGAATATGCTGATCTTATAGTAGTCCAGCTTCTAGACTTACATCAGCGAACCAGGTGCTAACCAATGATGACCTGCACAAAAAGAAAGAGTGCAGTTGACACTGCCATGCTTACGAAGCTGGAAAGTGATAATGAAACAGACTGATGTGAAGTGAACTGATAGATGTCCGTTGGAAGGTGGCTGACAGTACTGGCTGACAGTACTGAATCGGTATTGTTTCGAATAAAACCTAAAACATTGCTCATAGTCATAGAATATTATTACAATTTGATGGCACGGTTTATTTAAACCACATTGGAACAAACAAAGGAACTGAAATAAACAGAGAGCTGGCCCTAATACTGGGAAATCTACAGATGGGACTCCAAAGTGAAAGAGATTGGCAGTGTAGTCTGATTATAAACTGGTCTTAATGTCAAGCTGGTCACGTACAGGATCTTTACTGAATACGTTCTTGTGTCTCTTAACAAATGTAATGGTGTTAGGATGAATTGTAATCGTTATGGACCCACCTCTTTTGCAGCAGGTTCTATGGGAATAAGAGGGAAAACTAGTCCCCAAAGGCCATTATCTGCTTCCAAGAGGAGTTTACTGTAACTACCATGTGGGCAGGCAGACAGCCAGTCTGCCTTAGAGCGATCTGGCTTTCCTATAAGCTGAGTCAGCCCTGGCCATAAAATCCACAGCCTGAGAACCCAAACTAAACTGATACAGTACCACAGTTAAATTGTGTAAAGAGACAGGGTTACAAAATACAAGCAAATAATGACCCTGCACTTGAAGTATAAATTATATAGGTACTGAATGCACAAAAACAATTACGACCCCACTGCAGGTAGTCAAAAGCACTGTTAGACTGGTGAATCAGAAGATTGCGATACCAGCCCAGCAAGAGTGGGATTGATAGCTGAATCTCCCTCCTGTTTTTACAGGTTTACAAGGTTTAGAGAGCATGATTGCACACAGCAGGGACAGTGCTTTCCACTGTGATGGGATGAGCAATTGCATCTTAGGGGAGGGGGAATAATAAACCAAAGCGAGACGAACTTTGGTGTTGTGTTAAATGGGGGCTGTTAACCCTGCTGCAGGCAGGCCCTGATACGTATCAGGTTGTACGGGAGACAGAACCTACCCCAGCCCCAGCCTCTCCCTGCTAAAGCTGTTTAACCCTTTCACTCTTGTTAGACTGCCTGAAATTGGCAGGTGAAGGTGAAGGGGATTGTGGCAGGGTGAAAGCCCTGCCGGTGCACAGGTGTGTGTGTGTGTGTGTGTGTGTGTATGTGTTGGCAGGGAGATGGTTAAATTCCTCCCTGTCAAAACACGTGGGAATGTGGCTGGAGCCATAATTTGAATAAATGATTGTGACACGATGGCTTGTGTGGTGACGTGAGACCAGGAACTGAACAGTCTGTTTAGTAAACGTGATGTTGCGCTGGTTTGTTGTAAATGAACAAAATAAAAAGGTTTAACAAAACAGCAACACAGAACAAACAAAATGGTGCAGTGGCCAAAACAAATAGACAAACAAAACACTAACAAACAACAAGTACCAGCACGAGTACCAGTTGTTTTCTTTAATAATTTACTTCTCCTCTCTCTCTGTCCCATACCTCCTCACTGTACACCCAACCCAGTGTGCGTGAAACATTCATTCTTTTATACAGCTGTGCCGAGACTCGATTGCTAATCAATCATTCAATTGAATCTCGGCACAGTCTGCATGTGGACTATTTGTGGTTGTGCATTCCTTTGTGCTAAATACAAATATACATTTTACATCACCTGTGCTACATAACCCACACTCCGTGCACCAATACAATAATATGTATAACAGACAACATAAAACACAAAATACGCACAGGGGCAGGGCACCCTGCCACAATGATTAATGATTAATCAGGCCACAGGTTTATAAAAAGGGTTTTCACGGGTGTTACTGTTAAGAGTTCATGTTAGTGATAGAGGTGGAGGTGGTTATTGCTGTGCTGTGTACTGCTGGCGTTTAGGGGAGTGTGACAGGGATGGTGTGTGGTGACATCAGGCCAGAAGCAGGAAGGAAAAATCTGAGACCAGGTAGGCCTAAGTACTGCAGTTAAAGACACGGCGTGCGCCGTTTATTTTAAATAACAAAAATAAAATAAAAGGTTTAAATAGAAAACATTGCTCACAGAGCAAAATAAATATTTAAACAAAAACAAAATCCAGAACACAAAACAATACAGGTCAGGCTGGGCAAATGCTGTCACTGTTCCTGTACATTTAATTACACTAGTTTTAAGCTTCTCTCTCTCATTCCTCTCTCGCTCCCGTTGCTCCTCCGAACACCCACCTTGAGTGCAGAGAGCTGCAGGCTTTTATATCGTGGCCGAGGGGTTTACCTGGCTAGTAATTATTCTATTACCCCTCGGCCACAATCTGCACAAGTTTATTAATTATTCCTGGCAGAGGACGAGCACCAATCTAGCCTCTGCCAGAACACATTTTAAATACACAAAAACAATAACAAAACACACGGCTATGCCGTCATATTTACAAACATAAAGCATAAAACAAAAATACAAAATAACACAGGGGCGCAGGGGGAAATCCTGTTCTAAAAATAAACAAATAATACATTTAAACAGCAGGGATTTCTACCGCCCTGCTACAGGGAGTTTTGTGAAGCCGCGTTTCCTTGTAAGCGGTGGCTCGGCCTGAAACCACAGGGTATGTAAAGTGTGTCTTGTTTTGTTTAAATGTTTGTTTTGGCCACCGTGCCTGTTTATTTTGTTCCAGTGTTTTTGGTTATTGTTTTTGGTTCTTTGTTATTAAAAGAGCGCATTAAAGTTTTAACCCTTTGCGGTCCATTGTCGGACTGGGTCCGACATTGCAATTATTCCTCACAGGTCCTTTGTCGGACTGGGTCCGACATCATTATAGCAACGCAATAAACGGGTGTCTAGTCGTTTTTTCGCCGGAAAAAGCCGAGAAAACCATTCAATTGCCGAGTGGGAGCGACAGGAGCCGAGACAAGTCGAAAAAAAAAAAAAAAAAGGCGTATCTCATGAATAGTCATACATGGTATCAGGTATCAGATAACGGGGGCGGTCTGAAGTAAACAAGTTGGCTGACTGAATCAGCGCACAGAAAACACGGACATTTGCAGAGCTTTTTTGAGATGTTATAGTAATAAAATAATGACTTGGATCGCATTATTGAGGAGTTTGGTGATAAAACGAGTGATCCGGAGATGATCGATCGGTATGTACGACTATTATTATTATTATTATTTATTTCTTACATAGGTGAACGCTATAGCAAACGAAAGGGTGGGGCAGGGCTGGAAATGTCTAGTGAGTGCTTTGTTGATATGCAGGGCCATTTAAACCCGTTTGACTGTGAAAAAAATACTTTTAAACAGCGCGTCTAAAATTAACTGCGCGTGTGAAAATTAATTAGACCTGGCGTGCCTGACGCGCAATTAATAAATGGACCGCAAAGGGTTAAACTGCAGCTTCTTCTTTCTGAGTCTCTCTCTCGGGCACTGATGCTACCCTGTCACAGGAATATTTAAAGGTTTATGCTCAGTGCTCAGTACTGAATGCTTATCCTGCCTATTAATTATCAGAAGCAGAGATGTGAGAAAGGCTTGTCTACAACTTCCTTGGTAAGTTGTTATTGATTTTAAACTTGACAGCTGTCGCTGGTTCTAGGCGAGCCAAAAGACTTTCATGCTGTGGTTTCAAGCAAATATGAAAGAAAAAAAATGCAGCTTTCAAAAAATATAAAGAGAACCTTGTGTTTAACATGTGTTTACCAGCAACCTCATAATTCATTGGTAATGTATAACATCCACTACTTGTTCTGTATAGAGCCACAGTAAAAACACCACAGCCTGGATGCACTTTTTTTTTTTAAAGGATGTGCATTATACAGTACAATACAATAGGCTAACCTTCTTGCAGGTAAATCAATTCTGTGTTACTCAGGCACAGCACAATAAGTTTGTTTTTTTTCATGGTCTATGTGTGTCTCTGTGCCCATTACTGGTACTTAATCAGTCCTACTAATCAATACCTGCCAACAGCAGCTAGGAAGACGTCAAGACTCCTGGAAGTCCTTTTTAATTCAATCTCTATAGCAGCATAAACTCCAGCACATTTAAAATCAAAGTGAGAGCAAATTTTAGCTACTGTAATCAATTTAAAATAAGGCTTTCTCCCTAGTTAGCAATACTTGCTGTGATTTTCCCTTGTCCACAATTACTCTCTACAAATTGATTCAGTACGATAAATATTTGTGACACAAAAAAGTATTGATAATATCACGCTAAGCGATGATTGTCTCAACACAACTTCTCGTTGCAGATGGAACTATAGGTGTGATTAAGATACAGGTAGACTGGCCTTGCCACGGCAGTGGGAAACCTAACATTTAAAAAAATATACATATTTATTAAATTATGATTTCTGTTCTACTGCAACTTAGCCTGTCGTGTAATGCTAGTAAGAAGCTATTCAGCCTCTGATAATTCTAAACACGATCACTCAAGGATGACAATTATAAATAAATGACTGCACCAGCTTAAAGGAACTGAGGCCCTCAATGCAGCATCAACAGTAAGGCAATAACATCATCCTCTCTGCAGCACCCCAGCCCCACTAAGCTGTGGCATGCCGATTCCTAGCACAGGCCTGCTTTAATTCACTTGTAAATGGGTTTGTAACTGTGGGTGCCCTGTGTGATTTCAAGGCACAGCTCCAGCCCTGCATCCAGAAAATCATTCTTCTCCATACGCTGTAATGGCAAACATGCTGGCTCGATTACCTCAGCTAGTATATCAAGAATGTCTCACTCACACCACAAACTGCTGAAACTGATGCAGGCAACAGCACTATTCTTCTTAACCCTTGCACAGCCCTACACTTCCCACTGCACTTCTTAGGTTTCCAAGACAACCTTTATGGTCATATAACAACTTGCTTGATGTAATTACCTCAGAATGGCCCAAAACAGAAAAATCTTATTAAACAAAAATAACTGTATGAAAGTAATGATTACTGCTTTCAGACAAACTGAGAGAATCACATTCTCCACATCCAGACTCTAGGTCTCTCTCTCACACACACACACACACACAGAAATAAATATTTCAAGAAACCTAGTTAATGGGCAAACCCGAGAATTATGAAAAGGACTGCTTGATTTTAATAATGACCTACATGTATAGTGTCATTTCTACAGGTAAGGGTAACATTTTAATAATACATGTGCCTGCACATGTTTAAAAAAAAAACAAAAAAAACTTTAGAATATTATTATTATTATTATTATTATTATTATTATTATTATTATTATTAACAGAATAAAGCAATACAGTGTAGCTAAGCCTAATTTTTAAAATGAAATGGTGTTCTTCACTAGTAGTGTGCAATCAAACGTATATTGTTATTATAAACATCTTTAATAACATTTTTTATAAGTACATGTAGCTATTGGATACTTAAACTAAAGCATAGCCCAAGTCTTTTCCTTTGAAGATGTGGCAGGGTACTCTACTGACAAAGAAGAGCTGGTCACCAAAATGACTCCCTGTGTGTAGGCTACAGTTAACAGACAACTGATAGAGGGCAGTAATTCAACATGTAAAAAAATAGATTTGATAGTACAAATTACTATACAATGGCTTGGGAAAAACAAGTGTGTAGTTCTTCAAAAGTCATGCCACATTACATTGTTCAATTACCTGCCTGAGGAGAAGCAGGATTAAAAGTAACCTTTACCTTTGTAAACATTGGCTTTCCATGCTGGGTGACCATGGTGCATTGATCACAGTCCACTGTGATCGAGGAGTTGTGAAATGACTCCTTGGAGTGTTTGAGAATGTAATATAGGTCTGTGACGCCTCCTTCAAAGACGGTACTGAAATACCGAGGGATGAGAGTCCTTCCAATAGCTGCAAGGCACGAAAGAAAGAGAAAAGAGAATGAATTTGAGGTTCACGTGGTATTGCTGATTTGGAACGTCTAACTACCTCATTAGTTTCTTCCATTTCTGGAGGATTCCATTTCAGGTAAACACTTCCGTGAGAATGAGTTTAATCTGGAATTCTGACCTATTCTCAGAGTTGAGCAGTTTTCAGCTTTAACACATAGTCGATACTGGCAGCAGCAGTTATAAAACATGCTGATTCTATAGAAATCAACATATCAATTCAAAAGAGCTTGGAATGAACACTACGTGATGCTAATCAATAGCAGAAATTATGAAATATATAAATAAATAAAAAATGATAATAAATTCCTCAATATCAAATCAAACTGAGTGATCAATGAGATCTTTTCATCTGAAAGCACTGCTGTGCAGCTACTACGATGTACATTCCCAGCAGAGTCCCTTTAATTACAAGGGTTTCCTGGGGCTGCTACTGAGCGAACGAAGAGCCAGATACAGCCTTGAGGCTGTAGGCTGAAGATTACTGATGGTAATATTTGTACTGTTCGTGCATACTTCCAAAAAGGCCTGCAAATCTGGAATACTGCATCAGCAAAATAGTGAGGATTAAAGATTTATCAATCACACCACCCTGGAAACCCATCTCGTCCCTGAAAAGTGAAAAAAAGATGAGCGAGAGGGAGAGAAAAAATACTTACGACTGAGTTAAAACATGATTTAACATATTCTTGATTATTCCTTTTAGTCAATAATTGAGAAGTTAAAAATGATTCACTGTACAGACACAATGTATAATCTACCTTTTAGTTATTTATAAATTTTCCCTTTTGAATTGAATATGGGATATCGTAAGTCAAATAATGATGCCAAAAGGAATACATAGAAAGCCTACTCACTCAAAACATACAAACAATTAATTAAATAACTATAAACAAATAATAATAATAATAATAATAATAATAATAATAATAATAGCATGCAAAACTACATCCAATAACATCTCATAACAAATACCCATGCATGACAAAGGCAGAAATCATGCATATATGTAGGTCATCAGCACGACCTAGATACAGATGGGGTTGATTAAGTTTTTTGATTGATCTAGACCACGGTGCATCTAAATCAGTGGAATGAGGTCCTCAAAAAGAAGCTGCCATTAGGACAGGTCTAGTACCTTCAGTACATATCCCTGTCACTGGGGATATGCATCCCCTGCGAGGTAACCATGAAACCCGTGCTTGGCAGGTTTCAGAGTACAATGCAGAATACACACTGCAGCCTTGCTTAGAGGTGTAAATAAAGATCTCCAGTGGGTAAGAAACAAACCTTGGAGTTATTTTCACCCCTGCTGCCTTTGAAACTGGTAGTACAGTAAGCTTCCCTTCACTAGAACAAATACCTGTTTACGGTGGCAGCACCACAGTGGTTTAATAATAGACTGATAAAAGCTCAAAAGCAGCATTATGAGGCCATTGATCAATCCCTGTTTGCAGTCAAACATAGCAGTGCTATTAAAACAAAAGAAGTGCAATACTTTAGTGACTGAGTAATTAATTTTAAATGAACCAGAACCACCCTGTACCACTATGGCAATCAAAAGGTTAGTTAACCCTTCGACAGCAATGTTACAATGCATTGGGTCTGACTCCTCTCTAAAGGTTCAGCATTTTGATTGGTTCATCTGTCCGTCATCTCTGCGAGGATCCTACCTGCTCGCTCCAGCACAGATTCAGAGGGGGCTGGAACAGGTTTAAGAATATGGATGACAAACTCTCTTTGTGCTCTTTCTTTTTTTTCCGGAAAGACTCAAGTTGCTTTTTTTAGGCGTAATGCAAATTCGTATTGGAGTGCCGGTATGTGTTCACAAATTGGTTATTTCTTATGTTTTCACTCCTTCCTATAGTAATCATTGACTGACTACAGGGATGTTTAAGAAAACTAAACTATAATTTAAAGTTTTGTTTTTGCAAGGCTGAACAATTGCTTTCTGACAAAACTGAAAAAAAAAAAACCCAGGAAAGCTAGGCAAGTCTGATAATAATACTCTGTGTGCTGTGCTTCATGATTCCCTGGATATGCTTTTGTGTTTTTTTTACCTTTTCTTATTTTTGTCGGTCTTTTTTAATGAAGGCATCTGTTGATTGGCTCGACAGTGAAAGAAATACTCGAGAGATGGGATTAGCAGCCACTTGTTTCAGTAAACATTGAACAGAACATATGCCTCTCAAGTAATGCGTATTTAAACATGCAATTTACAAATAATTAACATCATGTTAATTAGTCGCATTAATTTATGCCACTTTATAGAATTATTACCTCACAGTAGTTAGTAATACTGCCAGCAGTTTGAGCCAAAAGACTGAAAATTTGCTTGAAGTAACTGTGGTGGCGGCTCGCTGCGTGTGACACAGCATGAGCTAGAGGCAGCTGGAAGCTGTATAGACTGATTAAGTAACATGCTCCTGCTGGAATGGGCAGTGTGTTCTCTGGCAGTCCTGACTGTGTCTGCTATCCATTTGGACAGCCTCTGTTTAGACAGGGCTGGACCGTGAGACTTCGCCCCGTAGCAGACATAAAATTGTTCGGGTTGCCACCAACTTTGTGTCCTGTCATGTAGTACACCAGGGCCCGCACTGGGCAAGGCGTATGGAGCTGTCGGTCCCTGTCTGAGTGGAAAGGAGGTGGATGGAAAGCCTCCAATTCCACAGATTGGTTGACATGAAATGCTGAGATAGTCTTCAACAAAAAAGTAGGATTGGTAAGGAGAGTAACCTTTGTCCTGGCTTCTGCAAAAAATAAGCAGGCTTTTGCAATTGAAAATGCCTGCATATCTCTAAAAATTTCAGCTCAACTGAATGCAAGGGCTCAAATGGAGGTTTCATGAGTGCACCAAGCACCACGTTAAGCCTCCAGCGAGAAACAATATCCTTCATAGGTGGTCGAAGTCACCGCGCTCCATTCAAAAACTCCCTCGCCAGGAACTGAGCTCCTGGGGAGACCAAGTCAATTTTTGAATTTCAGCAAATTTTGAATAAGCTGAAACAGCCACCACATAGGCCTTCAATGTAGAGGGGGATTAAACAGGTCCTGCAAAAATTTCAGTATAACTGCCATGGGACAGGTCGAACTCCCGAGGCAGGCACCACGTCTGAAAGATGCCCCACTTGTACCCGTACTGGGAACACTTTTTCTCTGTCTCTCCCCCCTCTCCCTGCTCCTCCTACCCCCACTGTCACCTCTCGTCGTAACCTCCGCTCTCTCTCCCCCTCTGTCCTTGCCTCCACTGCTCTCTCTCACCTCCCTCCTATCGACTCCTTTTCACAACTCTCCGTAGACTCTGCTACCTCCACCCTCTTCTCCTCACTCACCTCCTCCCTCGACTCCCTCTGTCCCCTCACCTCCCGTCCTGCTCGCCCCTCCCCTCCCCATCCCTGGCTCTCCTCTGCGCTCCGCTCGGCAAGAATCACACTGCGATCTGCTGAAAAGAAATGGAAGAGAACCAAACTCCCTGCTGCCCTAGACCTTTACCGCACTCTCCTCTCCTCCTTCTCCTCTACTCTCTCCTCTGCTAAATGTGCTTATTTCCAATCTGTAATCCAAGCCTCCACTAACAACCCACGTAAACTATTCTCTACCTTCTCCTCCCTCCTTAACCCTCCCCCCCCTCCTCCTCCCTCCTCTATCTCCCCTGATGACTTTGCCTCCTTCTTCTCTTCTAAAATTTCAGATATCCGCAAACTCTTTAACACCTCTCCCTCCCCCGCACCCCCTCCCGCTCCAACTCCTACACCCACTGCAACCCCTACTAACTCACCCTCCTTCTCCACCTTCTTGCCCCTCTCAGACTCTGACCTCTCCTCCCTGCTCCAGGGTCACAAACCCACCACGTGTGCCTTGGACCCCCTCCCCACTCACCTCTTTCAAGCTGCTGCTCCTGCTCTACTCCCCTTCATCTCCTCCCTCCTCAACACCTCTCTACTTTCTGGTATCTTTCCCTCTGCCTTCAAAAAAGCCTCTATCACTCCCCTCCTCAAAAAACCTACCCTCGACCCCACCTCCCTCCAGAGCTACCGTCCTGTCTCCCTCCTACCCTTCCTCTCCAAAACCCTCGAGCGTACTGTACACCGCCAGCTCTCTGCTTTCCTGTCCAACCACTCTCTGCTTGACCCTCTCCAATCTGGCTTCCGCTCTGCTCACTCCACCGAAACCGCCCTCCTGTCTGTCAACAACTCACTTAAGTGTGCCCGAGCTGCCTCTCTCTCCTCTGTCCTAATTCTCCTCGACTTCTCTGCTGCCTTTGACACTGTTGATCACTCTATTCTACTATCATCTCTTGCTGACCTGGGGATCTCTGGCACTGCTCTGGCCTGGTTCTCCTCCTACCTCTCCAACCGCACTTACCAGGTAACCTGGCGTGGAGCAACCTCCACACCTCACCCTCTCTTGACTGGAGTCCCCCAAGGGTCAGTCTTGGGTCCTCTCCTGTTCTCTCTCTACACCCGCTCCCTGGGCCCCCTCATCGCATCCTATGGTTTCTCATACCATTTCTATGCTGATGATGCTCAGATTTTCCTCTCCTTCCCCACCTCTGACTCCACCATCTCCTCCCGTATCTCTACCTGTCTGTCTGCTATTTCCTCCTGGATGCACTCGCATCACCTCAAACTCAACCTCTCTAAATCTGACCTCCTTTTCTTTCCCTCCTCCTCCCCCTCCTCTGATCTCTCTATCTCTGTTCCTCTGGAATCTACCACACTCTCTCCCTCTTCCTCAGCTAAAAACCTTGGAGTCACCCTGGACCCCTGCCTCTCTTATTCCCAGCACATCTCCACTCTGGCACGCACTTGCAGATTCTTCCTGAGCAACATCCGAAGAATCCGACCCTTCCTCACCAACTATGCTACCCAGCTCCTGGTCCAGGCCCTGGTACTCTCCCGCCTAGACTACTGCAACTCCCTCCTGGCTGGCCTCCCTGCGTCCGCCACCCGTCCGCTCCAGCTCATCCAGAACTCTGCTGCTCGCCTGGTGTTCTCTCTACCTCGCTTCGCCCACGCTACTCCACTACTCCGCTCGCTCCACTGGCTCCCGATCACCGCTCGCATCCAGTTCAAGACTCTTGTACTAGCCTACAGATGCCTTGATCAGACTGCACCCAGCTACCTCCAGACCCTCATCTCTCCCTACACCCCCACTCGACCTCTCCGCTCCGCCTGCACTAGAAGACTGGCTCTACCTCCGCTACGCTCCCCTGCCTCCCGAGCCCGCTCCTTCTCCACCCTTGCTCCGCAGTGGTGGAACGACCTTCCTACAGATGTCAGGACTGCCCAGTCCCTGACCACATTCCGGCGCCTCCTTAAGACTCACCTCTTCAAACAGCACCTGTAGAACTCCTCTGTTGTATCCTGGGACACTATCACCCTTCATTTAAATATGCTTTATTTTGCTCTTATCTGCCCCCTATTTTACTGCATTTAATCCTGTACCTCAGAATATTGTAATCTCCCAAGTGTTTAATCTGTAGTATTTTGTACTTAATCATATCCTGATGTAACTATCACTACTTAATCATATCCTGATGTAACTTTCACTATTATCTGCTGTATTATTGAATTGTGGTTTGTCACACTTGAGAATTATTGTATTTCTTGTTCTTATTGTATGACTTATATTGTAACACTTGAATGTATTTGTATTTGCTTGCGATTGTAAGTCGCCCTGGATAAGGGCGTCTGCTAAGAAATAAATAATAATAATAATAATAACTGGAGTCCCCCAAGGGTCAGTCTTGGGTCCTCTCCTGTTCTCTCTCTACACCCGCTCCCTGGGCCCCCTCATCGCATCCTATGGTTTCTCATACCATTTCTATGCTGATGATGCTCAGATTTTCCTCTCCTTCCCCACCTCTGACTCCACCATCTCCTCCCGTATCTCTACCTGTCTGTCTGCTATTTCCTCCTGGATGCACTCGCATCACCTCAAACTCAACCTCTCTAAATCTGACCTCCTTTTCTTTCCCTCCTCCTCCCCCTCCTCTGATCTCTCCATCTCTGTTCCTCTGGAATCTACCACACTCTCTCCCTCTTCCTCAGCTAAGAACCTTGGAGTCACCCTGGACCCCTGCCTCTCTTATTCCCAGCACATCTCCACTCTGGCACGCACTTGCCGATTCTTCCTGAGCAACATCCGAAGAATCCGACCCTTCCTCACCAACTATGCTACCCAGCTCCTGGTCCAGGCCCTGGTACTCTCCCGCCTAGACTACTGCAACTCCCTCCTGGCTGGCCTCCCTGCGTCCGCCACCCGTCCGCTCCAGCTCATCCAGAACTCTGCTGCCCGCCTAGTGTTCTCTCTGCCTCGCTTCGCCCACGCTACTCCACTACTCCGCTCGCTCCACTGGCTCCCGATCACCGCTCGCATCCAGTTCAAGACTCTTGTACTAGCCTACAGATGCCTTGACCAGTCTGCACCCAGCTACCTCCAGACCCTCACCTCTCCCTACACCCCCACTCGACCTCTCCGCTCCGCCTGCACTAGAAGACTAGCTCTACCACCGCTACGCTCCCCTGCCTCCAAAGCCCGCTCCTTCTCCACCCTTGCTCCGCAGTGGTGGAATGACCTTCCTACAGATGTCAGGACTGCCCAGTCCCTGACCACATTCCGGCGCCTCCTTAAGACTCACCTCTTCAAAGAGCACCTGTAGAACTCCTCTGTTTGTATCCTGGGACACTATCACCCTTCATGTAAATGTGCTTTATTTTGCTCTTATCAGCCCCTATTTTACTGCATTTAATCCTGTACTTCAGAATACTGTAATCTGCCAAGTTTTTAACATGTAGTACTTTGTATTTAATCACATCCTGATGTAACTATCACTATTTAATCATATCCTGATGTAACTATCACTATTACCTGCTGTATTATTGAATTGTGGTTTGTCAAACTTGTACTTTACTTGAACAAAAGTTATTGTATTTCTTGCTCTTATTGTATTACTTGTATTGTAACGCTTGAAATGTTTTTGCTTACGATTGTAAGTCGCCCTGGATAAGGGCGTCTGCTAAGAAATAAATAAATAAATAAATAAAATTTTGCAGGTCGTGGCACTTGGGCAGTTTCCACAGCTAGCCGCTCAGGAGCTGCATCAGGGCTGAAGACCAGAGCCTCCTGGGCCAATGAGGGGCTACCAAGAGCACCTTGGCCCGGTCCTGCCTGATTTTCTCCAGACAGAGTGGGAGCAGGGCGACCGGTGGGAAAGCATATGGTGTGACAAGGCATCTTCTGCCAGCGGATCCCCGTCTCCTATTCTGGAGCACCAGAGGGGACAGTGGGTCGATTCCTGGGAGGCAAAGCGATCTATCTCTGCTCTCCCGCATATCTCCCAAATAAGACTCACCACTTCGGAGTGAAGCCTCCACTCTGAGGCACTGGGAACTCCCCTTAAGAGGAGGTCCACCACCCAGTTTGTCATCCTGCCTGCAGTGAGCGGAGGTTCCCGTGTGCCCAGAGTAAAAGCTTGTGGGCCACGCAATGGAGGCTAGGAGGCCTGAGGCCGTCGTGGTGGTTTATATATGCCACCATTGTTGTGTTGTCCATACGGACAAGCACATGTCTCCCTTGAATTCTGCAAGGCCAGGTAAACTGCCTGCAGTTCCAAAACATTGATGTGGAGACCCTGCCAAGGGGTCCAGCCCAGGTAGGATAAGTCCGTAGTGACGACCTCCCTTCTGGTGACGCTGCCCAGCTCCACATCAAGGCATAGATGGGCAGGCTGTTTCCACAAAAAAAGCGCATTTAGACAGTGGCAAGTCACTGTCAATATGCGGTCGTGGTTCAAAGCAGGCTGAAAAACCCTGCTGTTGGAGCAGAGCTGCAAAGGGCGCATGCGCAGGAGACCCAATGGAAGTGTCTGGGAAGCTGCTGCCATCAAGCCCAGAAGTTTCTGGAACATCCCTACCATGAGTGCTCTGTTCAGCTGAAATTGCGGTGAACAGCATGGACCTGGAGTCCATGCACACTCCTAGATAGGAGGCTGTCTGAGAAGGCATGAGCTGGCTCTTCACATGATTCACCATTAAGGTCCAACCATTGAAGGTGGCCAGTGACAAGTTCCGTGTGGGCGTCTGTCTGTGCTGGAGACTGGGCACAAATGAGCCAGTCGCCCCGATAATTGTGTACTCTGATGCCTTTGAGTCTCAATGGGGCCAGGACAGCTTCCATGCACTTCGAAAAGGCATGGGGAGCTAGAGTGAGGCCAAATGGCAAGACCTGGAACTTGTACGCTGTTCCCTGAAAGACGAACCACAGGTACTTCCTGTATGCTGGTTTTATGGGGATATGGAAATAGGCGTCTTTGAGGTCCATCGTGGTGAACCCTCGCCTGGCCTGACTGACTGCAACAGCTGTTGCGTTGTCAATATTTTCAACCTCCTTCGGCTCAGATACAGGTTGACCTGTCTGAGGTCGAGGATTGGTCTGTGTCCACCATGCCACTTGGGTACTAGGAAGTACCTGGAGGGGGTCTGTCATGCGAATAGCTTGTTTTTGCAACAGAGCTGCTACTTGGACAGGAGTGCTAAATTAGGCATCTGTACCAACGCAGTAAATTAAGGCCTACCGGCGTAAATTGGGCCAGGCCCAGATTCTTTGCATCGTGCACCCTATATAGGGTGTCTACAGACCGGGAAACAACAGGAGCTGTAGCCGGGTGACCCCAGGACGACTGGATCTCAAAAAGAAAATCCAGGTGCATTGGGAGGGGACATGGGAGAGGTGGTAGGCTCATCAAAGATGGACTGCCTTGTGTCACCATCTGTAGGCCAGGGCACTTGCAAGACAGCAGCGGCCCTTTTTATCAGTGGTATAAGCTCTGCCGACAGGGAGAGCTTAAATCGCGGGGGATGTGCTGTCTGACTACATCCTCAGACGGGAACACCAGCTCCTGTTTGCCCACCTCAGAGGCTGCGATGGAGAGCACGTCATCCTACTGCCAATATGGCTCGTAGCCCCCTGGGACCCCAAGGGGACAGGCGGTGCTGAACGTTCATGCAGTAACTCTGCGAGCACTGTTCCATGGTGGGAAACTGCTGCCCAGAGCTTCTCCATCTGCTCCAAGTCCGACGATCATTTGGTACGGTGAGTATTCTTCTTCCTCGGGGGAGAAGGAGAGGCAGTCAAGAAAAGTCATTAGTTAGTGATGTGAAGATATTTCTGACTTACTTTGGTTTCAAATTGTTTAGGGGCTAAAGAAGGATGCCTTTACAAAAGATAAAAGCAACCCCTTACAGTGTCCTCAACCCCAGTTTGAGAACTGGAGTAGATTATTCCAGTAAATGATCTAGTTTTGAAAGTTTAGTCTAAAAGTGATGAAAGTGAACTGTTTGTCACAAAATATGTCTTTGGCGCTTATACAGACTTTATGGAGGCTGGTGCACTGACATTGTATGGGGGGAGTGGCCAATTAAAAGCTCTATGACATTGTGATTGGAAGAATGTATATACATATTCTGAATGAAGATAGCACATATTACAAAGTAATCCCTAATTTAAACAAATAAAATACAGTAACTGCTTATGCAGCAGATGCAGCATGAGGAAACTGCAGCTTGCGCATTCAGGAAAGGACTTATGGAAATGAGGAAAGGACTTATGGAAAGCAGGGGAGACGCTTTCACTTAAACAGAGCAATTTAAACAGAGCAACTCCATACACAGAAAAAAGTCACCTTTTCTGTCCCGTGAAAATGTTGTTTTAGAAATCGTGTAGGTCTTAGAAAAGCAACACATCTATTTTGTTAGATCGGTATAATTTCTTTTTTATTGATTTTGTATTGCTGTAATGTCTCTAACTGTCTATGTATTGTTGTTTGTTGTATTTATGTTGCCTCTTGGCCAGGTCGGCATTTTAAATGAGAACTTGTTCTCAATGTCTTTACCTGGTTAAATAAAGGTTTGAATTTAATTCAATTCAATTCCAAGCCGTGGCAAAGTATTTCGTACTGCTTTACAGTATTTCCAATACACCATGGCAACCTCCATGTTCTCAGCACAAGAACATTAGCATCAGCAACACATTATTACCCTGTGTGATCTCTTTGTTTTAGGCTGTAAGCTGAGTGGCTGTCTGAGTGAGGCGCAAAGAAATGCTGACACCAATGGAGTGTACACTAGAAACTGAGCTGTAACCAGAAACTGGGTTCACAGAGGCCAGCGCAGACTATAATTCACTACCAAATGTCATATCCAAATCAATCTCTGTTGAAGTGTAGCTCTTATTTACAAATGGTTCAAGTTAAAAACTGTTTGTCAGACTGCCATTTGAATTAAGGTCACAGAAAGACATCAGAGAGAGCTGTTGATTAAAAAAAAATATGCAACCCTTTGATAAGTAGCATAAGATGTTATTTTGCCATTATTCCCATGTTCAGGTTCAGCTCGACTCAACATTCAACATCTCAACATTCAACATTTATACAGACTGAGAGAGTAGGTGGGGGCAACACAGCTGAAATGTCACATTATTATTATTATTATTTATTTCTTAGCAGACGCCCTTACCCAGGGCGACTTACAGTCGTAAGCAAAAAATACATTTCAAGAATCAGAGTACAAGTATTAATACAATTAAGAGCAAGATAAAATGCAATGACTTCAGTTCTAGTAAGTACAAGTATATGACAAAATACGATTCAATATCGGAGCAGATAACAGTGTCAGTGATAACACTGTCACATGATTTGAATGAAATGAGGAAGCGACCATGTGACCTTTCATATGACTCAATATTGGAGCAACAGAACCCAAACCACAAAAGATAGCAAATACTCTAACACTTAGGAGAATGTAAAAAGGAAATACAAATTATAATACATAGATATCAAGTGTGAGCAATATCATGAACCAATATGAATAGAAAATCAGCTGGTACATTACATTTGAGTAACTGACAGTTGTTACAAAAGTATTACCAACATTTTTTTACTTTTTCATTTAAGGATCTTTAATATCCAGAGAATAAAAAGATGAAATGCAAACCTGAACAGACAAATGAATAGTTTAGGCTGCCTGCAAGTTTACTTTAATTTCTCCACTGAGCATTAAGGCTGATTTCCTAAATGCAACAGGACTGCTTTATTTTATTGACTCTCGGCAATCTGAACGGAAAGCTCACTGATTTGCAAACTAGGGTGTTTCACAGCCTACTGTAACTGTTTACTTTTGCAGAGACAATGCTACATCTCCCGGGACACCATAGTTTCAAGGAAATACAGACTGAAAGCCAGGGGAGAAACTCCATGTGTATGTGCTTCTATTACAAAGTGTATTTTGGTGTACATTAAGACAGAACCAGCTGTACTCAAAGATGTCAAAAGTAAAAATAAACTTATTTTGTTGTCTTCTGGAGTACTTGCTTTTTAAATTATTTATTTGAATTGGCTTAATATACATGGGTTGTACAAAAAAATGAAACCCCTGCCAGATCTAGCACACACACTTTTGTGTACTGTCTGTCCCTTACGTGACTGATTTATTTATCAATGCAAATTATACCCTTGAAAGTCAATTTCAGTCATGAAAGACAGCAGATCTGACACACCTGGATAGATAGCAGACGCAGTGTTTTTGGTTCTTCTATATGCAAGACTGCGTAAATAACAGTGACTCATTCAAGCTATTCAAGAAAAAGAAAACTTTAGATGCAGTTTTCTACCCCTAACTTCACTGAAGGTACAAGCATGTTAATGGTTTTTATTTTTATATATTTATTTCCATGGATTAGCATTAAAATAAACAGAGGTTAGGTACAGAACCTTCATGTTGTAATAATATTCCAAACACATATTAAATAGGCCACAATACTGTGGTATAAATGTGTACAAAAAGGATGGCATCAGTGTTTAATCTAGGGACGTTGGTACTCTAAGCATCTTCCATGTTAAGCGTTTAACCACTGTCAGCTGTAGTGTTTTGTTTTTTTTGTAGTCTTCTTTGTTCAAGACTGAATAGATTCAATTATTTTAGCCTGTCTGCATACGACATGCCTTTTAAACCCGGGATAATTCTAGTTGCTCTTCTTTGCACTCTTTCTAACGCAGCAATATCCTTTTTGTAACGAGGTGACCAGAACTGAACACAATATTCTAGGTGAGGTCTTACTAATGCATTGCAAAGTGTTAACATTACTTCCCTTGATTTAAATTCAACACTTCTCACAATATATCCGAGCATCTTGTTGGCCTTTTTTTATAGCTTCCCCACATTGTCTAGATGAAGACATTTCTGAAACAACATAAACTCCTAGGTCTTTTTCATAGATTCCTTCTTCAATTTCACTATCTCCCATATGATATTTATAATGCACATTTTTTTTGCCTGCATGCAACACTTTACACTTTTCTCTATTAAATGTCATTTGCCATGTGTCTGCCCAGTTCTGAATGCTGTCTAGATCATTTTGAATGACCTTTGCTGCTGCAACAGTGTTTGCCACTCCTCCTATTTTTGTGTCGTCTGCAAATTTAACAAGTTTGCTTACTATACCAGAATCTAAATCATTAATGTAGATTAGGAATAGCAGAGGATCTAATACTGATCCCTGTGATACACCACTGGTTACCTCGCTCCATTTTGAGGTTTCTCCTCTAATCAGTACTTTCTGTTTTCTACATGTTAACCACTCCCTAATCCATGTGCATGCATTTCCTTGAATCCCTTCTGCGTTCAGTTTGAGAATTAATCTTTTATGCGGGACTTTGTCAAAAGCTTTCTGGAAATCTAAATAAACCATGTTGTATGCTTTGCAATTGACCATTGTCGATGTTGCAGCCTCAAAAAAGTCAAGCAGGTTAGTTAGACACAATCTCCCTTTCCTAAAACCATGCTGACTGTCTCCCAGGATATTGTTACCATGTAGGCAATTTTCCATTTTAGATCTTATTATAGTTTCCATAAGTTTACATATAATAGAAGTCAGACTTATTGGTCTGTAGTTACCTGGTTCGGCTTTGTCTCCCTTTTTGTGGATCGGTATTACGTTTGCAATTTTCCAGTCTGTCGGTACAACCCCTGTGTCAAGAGACTGTTGCATGATCTTGGTTCGCGGTTTGTAAATAACTTCTTTCATTTCTTTGAGTACTATTGGGAGGATCTCATCGGTCGCTGGTGCGCGGTGAGCTGAGGACACCCTGGCCAACTTAACCCTCACTCTCCCCGAGCACCGCCCCCTGGAAGCTCCCATCCTCAGTCGGCAAAGGAATAGCCTGGACACGAACTTGCGACATCCAGACTATAGAGCACATCCTGCACTCCATGTGGAGCGCCTTTACTGGATGTGCCACTTGGGAGCCCCCCAGCTGTAATGCTTTTTAAGCAATGTGTAAAGTGTCATTTCCATATACTCATAAACGTTGTTCACATGTTGTCTAATCCAGGGATTCCCAATTTTTTTTTTTTACCTGAGGCCCACCTGTTCAGCTGCATTAGGCACTACGGCCCACTATTCGCACTTCTTTAAAAAAAATGACAAATAAAAAAAAATGTAAACCTGTAACACTGTAAATAAAATTAATCTAAATTGTTCTTCATTAGCATTTTATTGTTTGGGAACCCCTGGTCTTTAATGATGTATATCATAAAAAGTAATTGCCCTAATAGGGGGCTTCACATAATGCTTTTTTTTGATTGGTTACAAACATTCCCAATAAGTTAAAGTCTTAATATTTAAATCCATTTAAAACAGAATATAACATCCCTAGTAAAATATACCCCAAGATGAATACATGTTAATTTTTAAGAGTAACTTCCAACAGCACTTTCTAAGTTTTTTTTGTTTTTACTGTCCCCTTATATTATTATTATTATTATTATTATTATTATTATTATTATTATTATTATTATTATTATTTATTTCTTAGCAGATGCCCTTATCCTTACAATTGATATCACATTATTTTTACATACAATTACCCATTTATACAGTTGGGTTTTTACTGGAGCAATCTAGGTAAAGTACCTTGCTCAAGGGTACAGCCTATTTATTGGCCGGTAAAAACTGCGTCGGCCGCCTATTGGCAGTCGGCGCACCAGCTGCCCGAAGGCAGCCGGTGAAAAGATTCGGTTTGGCACCCCCTAATCAAAAGGGGGTGCCAACAAAAAACGGCCGTTAATTAAGCCAGTTTTTTTTTTTTTTTTTTTTCCCAAAATTAAATATTCAAAATAAAGGGGGGGGTGGTGCAGAGCACGCCACCCAGAGCCCACTGGTCAACAAAAGCCGTCATGTCGCCAGTGGACTCCGCGCCGGCGTGCTCCAACGCCACCCGGGAACGAAGGAGGGCCCTGAACATGGCCCCACAGTCAAAGAGACCCTCCCCGGTGATCTTACGCTTCCTGGTCTTGTAGATCGTAAGTTTGCCAAGAGCCAGGAGCAGATTCACCAGGAGGTCTCTCTTCCTGGTGGAGCCACGAACAGGGTGCCCGAAAATAAAAATGGTGGGGGAAAAATGCAGCCAGAACTGCAGCAGTAGGTTCCTTAGGAACAAAAAGAACGGCTGCAGCCTGGCGCAGAGGAGGTAAATGTGGAACACCGACTCGGACTCGCCGCAGAAAGGGCATGCGGGGTCCGAGTCGGTGAAGTGACGCAGGACCTCTCCTGACGCGAGCGCTCCGTGTAGCACCCTCCAGCCCAGGTCCCCAGCGCCTCTGGGGACCAGCGGGGAGTACAAAGCCTCCCACTGGGGCCTCTCGCCCTCCGGGGGTTGGAGGGGCTCCCGCCAAGCGGTGTCTCGGCGGGAGACGAGGGCGAGGAAGTGGAGGGTGTGGAGCGCCATCGCGTACAGGGTCCTCCTCAACACGGAACGAAGGGGGGTCGAGGAGAACTGCGAGATCCTGCTCAGGTGATTCTCGAGGGGAGGCTGAGGGGGAGCCCGATCCTTTGGTTTGATCAGCAGGACCGGAGAGCCGGGGGTAGGGAGGGACGATGGCTCCCCGGTCCTGAGGACCCCCTCGAGATACCCGACAGAGTCTGGGTGCAAAGCTGCCTTGCACTCCCGGATCGCTCGGCGGGCCGTTCTGAGGGTCCCCCGAGTCGCCCTGGCGACCAGCGACTCGGGAGTCAGCCACGCCGAGCGTTGGTGATCCAGGAGATCCCAGACTCTGGTCACCTTGGCCGAGATCAACAGGCTCCGCACCGCGGGGGATTCCAACGCCTGCGCACCTAGATGGGGGTTGTGCAGCAGGGGCTCCAGAAGGAATTCCTCCCCCTCGGTCGGAACCGCGTCTCGGCCGATGTCGAACATGCTCCGGGTCTTGAGCAGGTCCCTGTAAAAGACCGGCAGCTCGGGGAGACGGATCCCCGGGAGGTCGAGCCAGAACAGCTGCCGGTCGTAGCCCAAGCGGTGCAGCTGGCGCAGGAAGAGGGAGGCCAGCGCGCACCACTGCGGGGCCGGGTCCGCGTACAGGAATCTCTGCAGGGTCTGGAGGCGGAAGGTGTGCACCTGAGTCCTGATGCACACCAACCCCTGTCCTCCCTCAGCCAGAGGGAGGCTCAGCACCCCCGCAGAGACCCAATGCTTTCCGGCCCAGAAGAAGTCCGTCAGCTTCCTCTGGACCCTGGCCACAAACTCAGGGGGCGGGCTCAGGACGGTGAGTCGATGCCAGAGCATCGACGCCACCAGTTGGTTAATCACTAAAGCCCGTCCCCTGAAGGAAAGCACTTTCAGCAGACCCGACCACGACCTCAGTCTCGCAGCAACCTTGTCCTCCAACTCCACCCAGTTGGCTGCGACCGAGGTCTCCGCGGGGCTCAGGTGGACTCCCAGGTATTTGAAGCTGTCCGCGCTCCACTGGAACTGCTGGAGCGCGGCAGGGAGGGAGTCCACCCGCCAGGGGCCCACCAACAACCCGGAGCATTTGGTCCAGTTGATCCTGGCAGAGGACGCGGCAGAGTAGACGCTCTGGCAGCTCCGCATCCTCTCCAGGTCAACCGGATCGGAGGCCACAAGGAGCACGTCGTCGGCGTAGGCCGACAGGACCACCCCCGTGTCCGGCGCGCCGAGCGCCAACCCCGTGAGCCTCCTGCGAAGGAGGCAGAGGAAGGGCTCGATGCACAGCACGTACAGTTGTCCGGACAGAGGGCAGCCTTGACGTACTCCTCTCCTGAAGGCGAGGGGCGCGGTCAGGGACCAGTTCACCTTCAAAAGGCACTCGGCAGAGGCGTACAGCATTCGGAAGAGGCCGACGAACTTCGGCCCGAATCCGAATGCCCGCAGGGTTCCGAAGAGATACTCGTGATCCACCCGGTCGAACGCCTTCTCTTGGTCGAGAGACAAGAAGGCGACCGACCGACCGGTCCCCCTGCAGTAGTGCAGGAGGTCCCGAACCAGGAAGATGTTGTCAAAAATCGTCCGGTTCGGGACCGTGTAGGACTGGTCGGGGTGGATCACGTCTGCCAGCACGGACTTGAGCCTCAAGGAGGCGGCCTTGGCCACGATTTTATAGTCCGTGCATAGCAGCGAGACCGGGCGCCAGTTCTTCAGGCAGCGGAGATCCCCCTTCTTGGGCAGGAGCGTGATCACCGCCCGCCTCATCGAAAGGGGCATCTCCCCGGTCTCGTAGGCTTCCGCCAGGACCCGCGCAAAGGCGGGCCCCAGCAAGTCCCAGAACTTCTTGAAGAACTCCACGGTCAGCCCGTCGATGCCCGGCGATTTGTTATAGGGCATCCGACTGAGGGCGTCGGAGAGCTCGGCCAGGGTCAGCTGGCCCTCGAACTCGTCCCTGACGCCCTGGCCGACCGTGGGAAGCCCATCCCACAGAACCCTGCACGCGTCGGAGTCGACGGGATCCGGAGAGAAGAGGTCAGAGTAAAAGGCTCTGGCCCTCTCGTTCACGCTCTCCGGATCCGTCAGAAGGGAGCCGTCGTCTGCCAGAAGGCAGGTGATGTTCCTGCGGTCTCCCTTCTTTCTCTCCAACGCGTAGAAGAAGTGTGAGCCGCGGTCCATCTCCCGGAGGAACTGGATCCGCGAGCGCACAAACGCCCCCCGGGACCGCTGGAGCTGCAGGTCCCGCAGGGTGCTCTTCTTCTCTACGTACGCGCTCTGCTCGAGCGGGTCCCCGCGAGCCAGGCGGCTCTCCAGACCGAGCAGCTCCCTTTCCAGCCGCTCGATCCGTGAGTCCCTCCGCCTGCTCGCGCCCCTCGTGTACTCCTGACAGAAGATCTTGATCTGCGCTTTCCCCACGTCCCACCACTGACGCCACGTGGGGAAGCGAGATCGTCTGCCGTGCCAGACCGTCCAAAAGTCCCGGAAAGACCGCTCAAAGCGCTCGTCCTCCAACAAGGCGTTGTTAAAGTGCCAGTAGGCGGAGGCGTGCCCGACTGGCACCAGGGCCACCGCCACGGCCACCAGGTTGTGGTCCGTGAACGGCGCCGGCCTGATGTCGGAGGAGCGAACGCAGTGAGCGTGGTTCCTGGTGACATAGAACCTGTCGATCCGGGACTGAGACACCCGCCCCTCCCTCACCCTGGTGAAGGTGAAGGCGGGGACGTCCGGATGCTGCCAACGCCAGATGTCGACCAGAGAGAGCTGAGCGGTCAGCTCTCTCAGGGCTGCCGACGAGAGAGGGTAGTGCTCTTGCGCCCCCACCCTGTCCGCGGCCTCGAGGGTGCAGTTGAAATCACCCCCGAGGACCACGCACTCGTCGGCGCCGATGTTGTTCATGTAGGTCGACATCCGGCGAAAGAACTGGACCCTCGCCGGACCCGTGGACGGCGCGTACACGTTCACCAGGTGAACGATACTGTCGCCGTCCCGGATCCGGTGGTGTAACAGACGGCCCGGCTCGACGTCTACCACATCGAGTACCGTGGGAAGAAAGGACCCGGAGAAGAGCGTCGCCACCCCACAGGAGGTGCCGGTGAGATGGCTGAACGACACTCTCCCCCCCCACTCCAGAAGCCAGTTGGCTTCCGTCTCTGGAGTCGTGTGGGTTTCCTGCAGGAAGCACACAGAGTAACCCCCTTTTTTCAGGAAGGAGATTACCTGGGCCCTGCGGAAAGGGTCCCTACACCCGTTGACGTTCACGGTACCGATGTGATACATGATCTTCTGTCAGGAGTTGTTGGTGACGCTCACGGGAGATCCTGAGTTCTCCCGAAGCTCACCAACTGGTCGTGTAACTTTCGGGCCCGAATGTGCACGTTCGAGCCCGAAGTTTTGTTGGCGTGGCTGGCCCTGAGGAAGGACCTCACAGAGGTTAGGACCCTCTGGAAGTCCCCCCATTTGTCCAGGGCCAGCTGTACCTTGTCCCTGCGGTGGATGGTGGCCTCCAAGAACTCCAGGAGATCCGCCGCAGGGATGTCAGGGAGAGAGACGGACGGAACCTCCGAGCCCACGCTGCCCGTGGACTCGGTATCCTCCTCCCTCTCCCTCAGCTCTCCATCGCCCCCCTCGCGATGGTAAAGCACAACGCACTCACGTTGGTGGGTGAGCGCGTTGCGCCTTATCTTGAGCTTCACCGGTCCTCCCTGCGCCCCACCCCCAGGGGACGCGACGGGAGAGACCGGCGGAGGGACCCTCGCGGGGACCGTCTGCACCCTCGATTTCGGGGGCGCAGACGGGCGCTCGGCATACGCCGCCGAGCCAGATGGTCTGGTCCCCGCTTTGGGCCCCTCCTTTGAGGTCCGAGGCACGGTCTCAGGCCCGTCCTCTTCCCTCGAAGGAAGGGGATCCACCCTCTCGGGTCCTTCCCCTCCCTCCCCTAGAGAAAGGGGATACACCCTTTCGGGTCCTTCCCCTTCCTCCGCATCAGTCACCGGGACCGCCTCGGACGATGTTTCCCCCCCGACGGCCGCACAAGGGCCGGAGCCCTCGTCGCCGCCGGAAAGGGAAGCCCGAGGCGGTTGTTGTTTCAGGGGCTCCTCCCGCGCCCCCTCGGTGACTGGAACCGGTCCCTCGATGCTGGGTCGGGGACCGGTTTCTTGGCCCCGTTGCACTTCGGGGAGGGGATCTACCGTGAGGGCACCACCTTCTGCCCTCTCTGGTTCTTCCCCTCCCTTCCGCGCTCCGGAGACCAATGTAAGCGCGGGCTCCGCAGAGCCCGCCGCTGCCTCAGGGGGTGTTTCCTTCTCCCCCTCCGCGGCAGCACGAGGGCCGAAACCCCCGTCGCCGCAAGAGAGGGAAGCCTGAGGCAGCTCTTCTTCTTGGGGGGGCTGTTCTTCCCCCCCATCCGACCCCTTGGCAGGGGTCGTTTGCATGGGCTCCGCGTTGTTTGCGGAGCCCACGCTTGCCTCGGGGGCCGGATCCGCCTCCTCCCCGGAGACGGGAGCCAGAGACAGTTCTTTTAGTGGGAGGGGTGGTTCTTCCCCCCCCTCCGGCCCCTCGGCAGAGGTCGCCTGCATTGGCTCCGCGTTATCCGCGGAGCCCATGGCTGCCTCGGGAGCTGGTTCCGCCGCCCCCTCCTCGGTAACACAGGGTTCAGGACCCGTGTCGCCGTCGGAGGAAGGCGGTGCCCGAGGCAGGTGTTCTTTCGGGGGCCCCTCCTGCGCCCCCTCGGCGACCTCCTCTGTGGCCGGCCCCTCGATGGTAGAGTCGGGGCCGGCTTCCGAGGTCTGTTGTGTGACGGGGAGGGGATCTACCCGAAGGGCTTCTTTTGCCCTCGCGGGTTCCTCCCTCCCCTTTGGCCTCTCGGCGGGGGCCTCTTCCATGGGCTCCGCAGATTCTGCGGAGCCCCGGACCGCCTCGGGGGATGGATCCTTCTCCCCCTCTGTGGCATTACGAGGGCCGGGGCCCTCATTGCCGACAGAGGGGGGACGCCGAGGCGGTCGCTTTGGTTTTGGGGGGCCCTCTTTCGCCCCCCCGGGGAGCCCCACCGTGAGGCCGAGACGTGTGCACTTGCGTGCACACGTAGGAAGACGCGCTTGCGCCTGCCTCTTCCCCCTGAGGCTGCCGGAGGCGGTCTCCTGCCCTGCCACGGCGATGGGGAGCCCACCTCCGGCAGCGCTTCTCTCCTCGCCCTCTGGGGGGAGGAGGTGTTTGGTTTTACGGGCGGCTTTGCCGCCTTGCCTCGCGGGGGGTGCCGTGGGGGGGGTCTCCTTATCAGGGACTCCCCCAGACCCACCGCCAGATGGTGCGGCGGTGGGCTTCGTCTCCCCCCGCTTGGCCTCCCCGGTGGACCTGGCCGCCACCTTCTTCTTGCGGCGGGCGACCGCGGTCCACTCGGCGGCCTTCTCCCCCGGCGCGCTTTCAGGAGGCGCGGAGGGTCCGGCCACCTCGGGGGCCTTCTCTCCCTTTCCCCCCTCAGATGTTCCTGGGAGGGGGACGGGTACTTTTTTGTCCCCCTTCTCTGCGGGCCTTTTGGAGGGCCCCGGGGGCGAGGTGGTCTCGGAGGGGTGCGGTGCGGGCGCGGCTGGCTTTGCGCCCTGCTGGAGCTTGGGGCACCTCTTTTTCTGGTGCCCCAGCTCCTTGCAGTGAAAGCACCGCACCTCCTCCGAGGAATAAAAGATTACGTAATTGGTCCCCTCAAAGGGGACCACAAAGCTGCCCTCCGCGGTGTCCCTCCCCGCCAGGTGGATGGTTACCTGGCGGCGGAAGGACAGGATGTGGCGGAGGGCCTGGTCTTTGCAGCCCAGGGGGAGGGGGTGGATCGATGTTTTGATCTCCCCCAGGGCTTGCAAGTGGGGCCTGAGCAGGTCGTCCTTCAAAAAAGGTGGCACGTTCGATAGGACGACCCTTGTGCCCAGGCCCGCGAGCGGTTCGACGGGGATAAAAATCCCCGCCACCGCGAGACCCCTCTCAATCGCCGTATTCGCGGCGGCCTCCGATTTTAAAAAGAAGACGGCTTTGCCATACATTTTGGAGGCCGCCACGATGGCCGATGGCCCCACCACCTTGGCCATGGCCTTGACAAAGCCCTCGATTGAGAGGGAGTCCTTCAGGAGGCACCTGACCCCGTGCCTCCTGGTAATATTTTTAAAAGGTGTTGCAGCCTCCCCTGCAGCCACCTTTGCCCATTTTTGAGGGGCTTGTGGAGCTTGCCCACTCATTTTTATTTATTTATTTGTTTATTTATTTATTTGTTTGTTTATTTATTATTTTTTTTAATTATTATTTTAGATAAATAAAGAAAAACAAAATAATATAATACACCCACCCCTGCACTTCAATAGTGCAGAGGCAGATAAAAAAAAATTAAAACAAACAAACAAAAATTATTTATTTATTTTTAAAACAAAGAAATAAAATAAAATAAACACAAACACAAACCCCTGCACTCCAATAGCACAGGGGCAAAATAAAAATGAAACAAATAGAAAAGTGTTTTTTTTTTTTTTGTTTTTTTTTTGTTTTTTTTTAAATTAAATAAACATTAAAAAATAAAACAAACAAACAAAAATTCTTTATTTATTTTTTAAAACAACAAAAATAAAAATAAAACAATGAAAAACACAAAGGTTTTTTTTTTTTTTTTTTTTTTTACAAACAAACGTATTTGTTTATTTTTTAATAAATAAACAAATACAAAATCACACACCCCTGCACTCCAATAGTGCAGGGGTAAAAGAAAAATTCAATAATAAATCAAAGTTTAAAACTAAAAAATAGCTTTAAACTTAAAAGAAAATCAAAAACTAAACTAAGGGCAAACAAAGGAGCACATGGCCTGTGCTCCTTGCCTGCCCTTCCCCCACTCTGCACAAGGCAGAAGCAGGGGATTAAAACAAAAAGTATTTTTAAAACGAAAACTAAAACAGTGTTATGATTTAAAATGATTTTAAAATAAACTAAAGAAAATGCTATTCAATACAAAATTAAAAAGAAAAGAAAAGAAACAAGTTTAAATGAAATAAAAATTAAAAGAACAAACCAAACAAAAGAAAAAACAAGCCAAAATGGCCGCCCTCCTACACTTGCAAACAAAGCAAGTGTAGGAGAACAAAAGAAAAAAGAAATAAAATGTGTTTTAAAACACTAAATAAAAGTTTTAATCAACAAAAAGGTGCCCTGCTGCTTTAGAAAAATGATTAAATAAAAAGATTTGGAAAATAAAAAGTTTAAAGCACTGTTTTTTGAACTCAGAGCAGGAGCTCTCCTCACGCGCGTCTGCTCTCGCTCAAGGGTACAGCAGCAGTGGTCCCCACCTGGGATTGAACCCACAACCCTCCAGTCAAGAGTCCAGAGCCCTAACCACTACTCCACACTGCTATTACCATCTACTGCTATTACCATCTACTTCTATTAAGACACTTGGTTAATGCTATATACATGTATGCAAGGGTGAAATTCTCAACAAAAAAGTGCAGGTACTCATATGTGCAGCCAGGTGTAAACATTAAAACAACGTAGACAATTGGAGTGCCAATGAATAAATACTTTTAAAATGTATACAAAATACGCCTTAAACAACTGATAAACCTTACATGCTAAGTATTAAGATGTATTGTACTATACAGTAACTGCTGTAGAGAGGGTTTTGTTTCAAGATAGTCTTAAAAAGGGATGATGTTAGAAAAAAAAATTGTATAAAAAAAAAACATCTGTGCTATGAACAAAAAATATTTTTTTATGTAACAGGCACTACTCTTAAAAAAAAAAAAAAATGTACTTGACTTGTCATTTTAATCTCCATAGTATTCTCTGAAATCATACACATACATTCCAGACCCTGGGTACTCACCTACAACAGGACCTGGCCATGCTACAATAATAGCCTTGAATTAGAACATATATCCGTGGTGTTTTGTTTTTTTGGGGGTTTTTTTGTACTTATTACTTATCCTACAATAATATATTATGTGTGCTTCTCTGTTGTGTTTTACCATGATCTATTTCAGAAAAAGATGAGAGTATTTCAAACAGAAACAGTATAAAAGTAGAAAGCAGTTTTTTTGCTTTTTTTAAAAAAAATCCCTGGCATTGTGGTTTCTGCACAATAAACACAGTGGGAAAAGACACAGTTACATAAAGTAATATCATTACTGTGGTTTACTTATGCCTTTTTTAGATGTACATGCAAGTGAAAACTCAAATGTAAATGTATTTAAAAATAAACAAAAAAAATGTAGAAAAGGGGGCATTGTACAAAGAAAAAAACATGTCACGGTTTTGGTTTTCGTTTATTGCAGTCTTCACAATAGAAAATACTAGGATCACAACAAAACAAAATGTTTATCACTGTACTTAACATGTACCTTGTAAGTTGGGTCAGTGTTTGGAAAGCGTGACGCACACCGGCACCCGTATCCAGATTATGACTCGCTCTGCCAAATCTCTGTTGATCCTGATTTTTTATTATGTAAATCTCTACTGTCCTACACAGCACTTGCCATTTTAGAAACTTTCACGCATATTCTGACAAGGTGGTAAATCATGCAATTATGACAATTATTTCTAATATGTATCAACTATGTAATTTATGGCGGACACCGATGTGGATTTTTGCCATCAAATTCACGTCTAACAATATTCATTTGAATATTCAGATAGTTTCTCTGCCGCACTAAAGAAAAAAATAATTACTCCATGCCACTGTTTTCACGTTGCACTGCTAAAGTCTTCTCCAGTTGATCAGCCAATGAGCACTGACACAAAGCAAAATGGGTGAAGATTTGTGATGCATGCCAAAATTAAATCTTTTCAGAATGAAAGCTCGGCCAATCAACATACAGTGTATATACTGACTGGCCAATAGCAGCTAGCAGAAACAGAAGCAGTATGAGGAATCGAATACGAGCAACATGAACTGCACTGAATGAAAGCTGTATATCGGCACAGATTAAAGGTTGATTAAGAGAGGAGTTACTGGGGGGCTACTGCGGAACCTCACAAAATCCTGCTGGTGTGGGAATCCATGCACGTTGGATGAAAAGCAGATAGAATAAGCGCTGGCACCCAGTAGTGGTATTCAAGTAATTCCCAGGACAGAGTGCCGAGGAGTACTGTCAGAATTTCACCCCTGCATGTATGTCTAGGGCAGGTAACTAGAACTGATGAGAAACTCCTGAACTCAAAAATGAATGAAACCTGATGAATAATGTTACGTTAACATATTGAAATACATACCGCATTGTTGTTTTCCATATACTTAACGAAAAACTGACAAAACTGAAAAATGTGACATTTCGAAATCTAACATAAAATAATGTAGTACTATTATGGCTTTCAGTACAATTTTGTGATATAGTTTTGTAGTTTCTTTGATTACATGATGTTAAATAAAATATCTAAAATGATGTTCATATAGTTTAGTTTTTTTTTTTTTCTAATTATGTCTCAATCCTCAATCCTAAAATTCTAGGTGATACATTTTATGGCTGCTCAGGTATTCGATACAAAACGTTTGGCCATAGCTGTAGAGTTAGATAAAGAAATAATGAAAATATCCAAATATATTCTTTCATAGAAATGTTCTCAAGGAAAGGCTAGCTGCTTTAGAATTGTGCAGAATCATTCTAGAAAATGTAGCACGTGTATATTTTAGTCAGGCATTGCAGCACAGAATTTTGATCAGGTCTGAATTAGATTACTGTTGGATTACCAATTTCATCCATTCACAGATTTCAAATGGTTCAAACTAGGATTCTACTGCCTATAAACAGGAGGCTCGAGGAATTTGAATACTGAATACAGTACTTCACTTATTTAACAGGGCTCTGCATTTAATTCCTGAGGTAACTCATGGACCCTAGTTTTAATCTGACAAACACCATTTTTAAAAAAGAGCCAAGTTAAACATCACACAATTAGGTATACAAATAGTTATTTCTAAATTGGCTGCAGAGACTGGCGCCTCCACTATTCCCCCTGTCATCTGGAAGAATTAATAAACACATATAGATTAAAATACAATACCACAAGGCAAACACTGTGCCAAAAGATGTCTTCTCCACCACACAAGGTAGCAGAAAGGTTTATTGTGCACCAGTTTGGTTACTGGGGTCTTGCAAATTTTCTGCTATACAGTAAGAAGACATGCACTTTTCAAGGCTTCTCATTCTGTGCTCCCAGCCTCCCTCCCTGGATAATATTTTTAAGGATAATTAACATGAACTCAAAATGTATCTGTTCATTAGAGTGTGACTAGAAAGGAAATGCAAATATGCAACAATGCACGACAGGGTGTACGGTAGTTATGAATATCCAGGCACCCTGGGTGCATTGTGAGGCACAAGGCTGAAGGCCAAGTGCCTTCAACCAGATATTCATAACTAACATACACCCTTCCATGCATTATTGTGCTTATAAAACGGGCAAATATGTAAACAGAATGATATGTTTTGATTAAAAAATCTATACATTGTATGCAATATCCTTCCACAAGGAAAAGTAGTCCCACAAGACATTTTTTTATTCATTCTATTTTTTGTCATCTAAATGACTACATTTTTATGAAAACATACAATACAAATAAAACACAAATTTTCAGATTAATCAAATACTTATTTATTCACCCATCTATGTATTTATTTTCTTATTAAAGGTGTTAGTCCTTCTCATCTTCCAACAGAAAGCTGCTCATTTTACGGCTGCTTAGGTATTTTATACGGTAGAATTAGGAGTTATTTTAAATTTGTTTATTCTAAAAGGTGACGGGTAATGAATACGTATGATTTAAAAAATGAGATTCACACTGTCCATAGATTATATTTATGGGCAGTCATGCAATTGCTAGGAACCAATCAGAGCTAAGAACCAAATCAAAAGAAAAATCTGATTATTTGCAACTAAGATGATACTTGCAAGTTGCAGTCTTTTTTTTTCACTCCGAGATACTGTGAAATATTGGGTATACAGTTGCCCTTAAGAAGTACCCTCCGCCATTTTTCAAGATTTCTTTCACACGCACTGCTTTTTACTACCACACAGGCAGACCAGAATAATCAGTCGATTATTTTTTATTATAAACCTGTCAGATGAATAGAACAGGAATGCTGTCTTCTGACTGGTTGCTGTAGAGGGCATTAATGGCCAGGAAATGACCTCAGAATGTCCACACAACCATCACCGATAAAGTACAGTAAGGTATCAATCCGTCAAAAAAGAACATCTAGGATAACTGTCAACTGTCACAACCACAACAAACGCATGAAATAATAGCTATAACAGGTCACAAAAACGAGTCCTCTATAAAAAAATTACTGGCTCCATCTCTATCCAACAAACGAGAATGGTCTTCACATTTTTCCAATGTCTTAACTCCTGCAATTATTGATGTCCGCCAGCCATCAATAGTTGAAAATAAGCAGCAAACCTTGCAACAGACTGCAAACCTGCAAAAGCACGTTCAAAAACCGAAGCCCAATGCTTTACTCCACCCTCAGAAATCCCAGCCACGAACATAACCGCTATGTTTCAAAACTGCACTTTCACAGGAAACCTGCAATTCAACATGAAATAAATAAACTTAAAAAAACAAAACAAAAAAAAACAAAATTAACTTTACAAAATAAACAACTCAAATATTTAAGTTAATAATTTAGACCATGTGCTGTTCAAATTGAATTAAGAACATGAGAACATAAAAAAGTTTACAAACGAGAGGAGGCCATTCAACCCATCTTGCTTGTTTGGTTGTTAGTAGCTTATTGATCCCAGAATCTCATCAAGCAGCTTCTTGAAGGATCCCAGAGTGTCATCTTCAACAACATTACTGGGGAGTTGGTTCCATACCCTCACAATTCTCTGTGTAAAAAAGTGCCTCCTATTTTCTGTTCTGAATGCCCCTTTATCTAATCTCCATTTGTGACCCCTGGTCCTTGTTTCTTTTTTCAGGTCAAAAAAGTCCCCTTAGGATTTTGAATACTTGAATCAGATCACCGCATATTCTTCTTTGTTCAAGACTGAATAGATTCAATTCTTTTAGCCTGTCTGCATACGACATGCCTTTTAAACCCGGGATAATTCTGGTTGCTCTTTTTTGCACTCTTTCTAGAGCAGCAATATCCTTTTTGTAACGAGGTGACCAGAACTGAACACAATATTCTAGGTGAGGTCTTACTAATGCATTGTAAAGTTTTAACATTACTTCCCTTGATTTAAATTCAACACTTTTCACAATATATCCGAGCATTTTGTTGGAATTTTTATAGCTTCCCCACATTCTCTAGATGAAGACATTTCTGAGTCAACATAAACTCCTAGGTCTTTTTCATAGATCCCTTCTTCAATTTCAGTATCTCCCATATGATATTTATATTGCACATTTTTATTGCCTGCGTGCAATACCTTACACTTTTCTCTATTAAATTATTATTATTATTATTTATTTCTTAGCAGACGCCCTTATCCAGGGCGACTTACAATTGTTACAAGATATCACATTATTTTTTACATACAATTACCCATTTATACAGTTGGGTTTTTATTGAAGCAATCTAGGTAAAGTACCTTGCTCAAGGGTACAGCAGCAGTGTCCCCTACCAGGGATTGAACCCACGACCCTCCGGTCAAGAGTCCAAAGCCCTAACCACTACTCCACACTGCTGCCCTTAAAATGCCATTAAAAGTGACAATTAAAGTGACTTTATTTACATAAACATGTTTCAAATCACTATATAATCAAAGTGATACTCTGAGGAAAGAAAAGTATACCAATTTTGTCAACCAAAAACAAGTTTTTTTTTTTTCTTTTTTTTTTTTTTTTAATTTAGTCGTTGCCAATTATTTTTATCATTTTCTCCCAATTTTGGAATGTTCAATTATTTATTACGGTCGGCTCACCGCTACCACCCCTGCGCTGACTCGGGAGGGCGAAGATGAACACACGCTGTCCTCCGAAGCGTGTGCCGTCAAGCCGACCGCTTTTTTTCACACTGCAGACTCACCATGCAGCCACCCAAGAGCTACAGCATCGGAGGACAACGCAGCTCTCGGGCAGCTACAGGCAAGCCCGCAGGCGCCCGGCCAGACTACAGGGGTCGCTAGTGCGCGGTGAGCCGAGGACACCCTGACCGACCTAACCCTCCCTCCCCCCGGGCGACGCTCGGCCAATTGTGCGCCGCCCCTT
Organism: Acipenser ruthenus; assembly: GCF_902713425.1. Classification (NCBI taxonomy): domain Eukaryota; kingdom Metazoa; phylum Chordata; class Actinopteri; order Acipenseriformes; family Acipenseridae; genus Acipenser; species Acipenser ruthenus. The sequence continues at coordinate 102,082,795 of NC_081189.1, read as the reverse complement.
GGGAGCTCCCGTCCTCGATCGGCAAAGGAATAGCCTGGATTCAAACTCGCGACTTGCAGGCTATAGAGCTCACGTGGAGCGCCTTTACTGGATGCGCCACTCAGGAGCCCCAAAAACAAGTTTTTATTCATTTTTTTACTATTTATATGAGGGGAATATTTACAAATAAATAAATAAATAAATACAAATCTGTAAAAAAATAAAAAATAAAATAAATAACACAATTATTGGTTTTGCTGAGTTGGAGTGACTTTAGAGCACTCACATGTTCCAATCTTATTGTAAATCAATAAGACACCCCTAACAAAGAAAAAAAGTGAAAAAAATAACCAAAAACAATTTGTCATCTATTTATATTAACGGCCAGGAAATGCCCTGCCTGTCGGTCATTATTGCTTAAATCCATCAAAGCCCACAGGTGATTAATTAATTAATCATTAATGGATTAAAACCCTAATTATATATCACACGCAGAGTATATGTGTGTGTTTTTTTCCCTGAAAATAGTCCTTCAACAGTAAAAAAACATTATTTAGGTCACGCAATTAAAGGACTGCAGATATATGCAGTCTTGTATATATATATATAAAACTTTGAAAATGAACTCCAGTGGCAAAGTTCATAATGATTTTCAATGGTAGACGAACTATATTGAAAATGACCCATATAGCAGTGGTATTTTTTCAACACAAATGATTTGGATTAATTGGTGTGGGCTGTCCTGGGGGTTGTACACATTGGTATTACCCAGAAACAGAGACAAAGAGGTGGGGATGATTAAAAACAAAACGCACACACGTTGAAGCTGTTATCGTCATGCAGCTTTAACTTTTTTCTTTTTCACTATTGAAAAATATCATCACATCTGAACAGCAGTCCCAGGTACTGTATTTGGTTAATTGACCTGGTATTTGACAGTATGTCAACACAAAATTATATAATATGCCTTATACAATATATAATAGTATAAATAGTATACACTAATTATCTTTAAATCCGTCTGTGACAGCCCTGCACATAATTAGAGGGGGCAGGGCAAAGCCCTGCATGTCAATTAAATGTGTTGGGTTTGTTGTATTATGATTTAAAAGTGATGGTTTATTGTTATTGTTGAGGTATTATTTTGAGGTGTATTTAAAAGAATGGTTTGTGGGGATGTACTGTTATGATTTCAAATGTATTGTTCTATGTTTATTTAAAACAAGGGTTTGTTCTTGTTTGGCAGAGTGGATGAGGTTAAAGCCCCATGCCACTAAACGCATACAGAATGTGGCCGTCTCCGAATTGATTCATTTGTTGTTAATTCGGAGATGGCCACATGTATAGAAGCGTGTGTGTTTCTGCGTTCGGGTGGGTGTTTGGAAGGAGGAATGTGAGCGAGCTGAATGAAAATCTAAAATGAAAGTAAAAAAAAAAAAAGAAAGCAATTGCTACTCGTGCTGGGCAGAGCAGCACTGTGTTTGTTTGGGTATTTGTGTTCACTTTTTTTTTTGTTTAAATACTTATTTTTGCTTTGTGAGCAGTAGTGTTTTTGTACAACCTTTTTATTTATTTTTTATTTTCAATAAAAACGGCGCACCAGCGCTTTCACCTGTAATACCTGCCTGTGTGTCTCTGTCAGCTGTCTGGTCTAGGGACTGTCACAGCGTCATTTAAATCATACATAATATCACACAGTTTTCCTTATCAATGCAAATATTACCACGCAACGTCTACCTGTATACAACACCCACACCCAAAGAACAATATTTTTGGGATAGTAAAAATGTTGTGGCAAACCAAAAATAGAAAAAGAAAACGCATTTAAAAGACCAGTTTTTAAATGGCAATTACTGCTTAATTGCGGTGATTACAGATGCATGTTTGTTGAATTTACCTGGCATAAATACTGGCATACAGTTTTTCAGAGATGTTATTTCCTATAAAACAATTTCATTTTGAAATCAATTAATTTTATTTACAAATGTGATGGTCTCAAAATATTTCCAAATAAGAATATCCCCTGTAATTACAGCTGTCCTAATAAGTCAGCTTACTGGTTGGGTGGTTTATAGTTCTAAACTTAATAATTCAACACTCACGCCCCCAGCAATTCACAAAAGCCCTTTTCAATGCTTACAGGCACATACACACAGAACAACAAGACACAGTATATTCTAGACTCTGTATTCGCCATTCACGTCCACCCTTTGTACAATGCTTTGCTTCACATGACTGCCTGCAAGAAGAAGCAGGACCGGAGTTGCCTCACAGTCAGTAACTGAGATCCTATCCCAACAGACAGCACAGCAAGAAGTGGCTCTTTTGCTCTATTTACACAACTCCCCCAAAAATGTTATGCTGTATAGAGGGACCCCTGATGTCTGGTGTTGGAAGACAGCAGGCAGTGTGTAGTTCACAGACAATATAAAACCCAGGATAATTCTCAGGCTTTGAGCTCATTCAACCCAATTGCATTCCTGAGGTCACTGTGGAAGTACAGGGAGAGAAAAGAGTTTTCCAGTTAATCGCTTTACAAAAATGCTATTCAATCTTTAATGTTAAACTTCCAGATTTGTTTTAAAGCCCCAAGCTGGCTGCTGAATCTGCCTCTCTGGCCTCTCCCTGTGATCCACTGCCCTGCACAAACCAAAATAGGGGCTTTGCTGCAAAGCAGATGAAACACACTTACACACATGCACACATAAGCAAGCTGGTGTATTTAGAAACATTGCTAATCCTCTCCTGCTCCCCAGGGAATATCATCCACCCAAGGAATACACAAAAACCCATCACTGCGAGCACATTAGCATTAGTGCTTGTTTTGATTAGGGATTATCTGAAGCAGCAATGAGCAAACTGCTTTGTCGTTATCATTGATTTTAGCACCAGGAGTCAGATTGACACGAGAGGAGCTGATTCAAACAAAGTAAAAGAGATGGAATAATGTAATATATACAGTTAAGTTCCTAAATTTGCCCTGAAAACCTTTTTTTGAGGCGTGCCTTGGTTCTGCAAGGCATAAGGGATGCAAATGCACTCCACAAACATAAATGTGGTTAACTTATTATTTAAACATTTCTGCACTGAACAAATGTTATTTTGAAGTGCTAAGCATTTATTAAATATTAGATTTAATATTTGAATCATGCTATCATCAGTAAATGCCTTTAAAATGCCACAAACACAAATATAAACTATTGTATATTATAATATAATATTATACTGTACTTGAAAACTTAATGTACAAAATCGAGAAAAAAACTAGTTTGTCTACACATTCCTGTGCTTCAACATGAAACACTGCGCCTAAAAAAGCAGCTTCAGTCTTTGACTTGCTACAAGTCAACAGGGGCTGTGCATTTGTGGTAGCCTAGTATATGAAATACATCTTTTGTGCAACACACAGAATAAAATGTAATATTTTTTCAATAATGTACTGTAGGGGGTAATACGCAGGGTACTGTAAAGAATGCAGTAATCAAATACTAGGAACGTATGTGTAACACACACATAGACGCTCATTCTAAGATAGGAAATTGACTACATAGGGCAACAAAAATGAATCTGTAGGGATACATCAATAATTTGAGAAACAGTAAATCTTTTCTACTTCTATCTTCAAGTAAACAGGAGATGTGCACGGTATCCTAGAGTATATGAAAGACATGCCTTCCCCCCAACTCCCCAGAGATAGAAATAATAATACAATTATATATATTATTTAAGACTGTACTGTATCAGGTAATCAGCAGGATACTGTAAAGAATGTAGTTATCAAATACAGTGCTGGAAACAAATGTATTATATACACTGTGACAGACAAGTAAGTGGGGGAGACCCAAAAACCGGAGATCCAGACAGGAGTTTCTCAAAGAATGGACTGTATGGTCCAGGTAAGTTTATTATTTACACAAAAATAAACAAACAAACAAAAAATAATATGCCTAGCCCTGTTCGGGCCTAACTGACTTTCTTCTTTATCCCTCTCTACACAGTGAAATCAACAAACACCGCTCCACAAGGTCCAACACTTCCTGCGTTGCCGAGATGACCGTTCCAGACCTCCCAGATGTGAAGAAGGCGGGCTTTCTGGTTTCCCCACCAGAAATAGTGTTCAACAAAATAAAGTTTCTTTTTTAAAGTCTCTCACGTGTCCGTGTGGTTAGTTTTATATTCAATCACAAAGTCACATGCCTTCAGGTTTACCTCTCACTCCCAGGATCCCCATTTGGCTGGCTATATTAGTTTAACTTTCCCACACTGTAGCAAATTAACATTGGCGATTTCATTCACCCACCAATTTAACTAAAAAAAAACAAATTGCATAAACTGCAGCAGTCCTGAATCACATACCCCTTTCAAGCTTGCAACCGACTGTGGTATTCCAGTTTTATTCCAAGCAAACTGGAGTCTGGAGTCTGTTCCCTGCAGCAACCTCCCACGAACTGCCCTGACTCCCTCAGCTTGCCTCCTTATATACCCAGGAGTCCCCACCCATCCTGTCTCTGCCACGGAGGCTCCTGGGACATGTAGTTTTTTTTTTTTTTTTTTTACTCTCAGACAGCCATTTTAAAAAGCGACAAAGTCTAGCTTCATCACAACACATAGACATAGAGTGTCATGAAAATGAGTACTGGCTAAACAAATATATATTTAGGGATAAATCGATAATTTTAGAAGCGATACATCATTTCTACATCTCCCAGCTCTCAATGATCTATTCTGCCAGTAAACGAGAGCTGTGGTTGTAGTATGTGAAAAATTTACATTTTTTGTAACCCTTGGAAGACGGAAAAGGGTGCAATTGCACCCCAAAAATGTACGCTGTGCAAGTCCAAATGAAAAAGCCAGCCCATGCGCGGATTGATTTTAACTTTGATTCAAAGATGATGTTGTGACGTTCCAACGGGCATCTACTGTCTGAGCTGGAAGCTGATTGGCTGATAGTACAATTTTAATTATCATTGTGAAGTAAACATTAACTGTTTTGCTGCTTTATTGTTTTAACCTCTAGCCATATCAATGATGCAGAATGCACACTCTGAGATACTACTGTCTTTACAGTTAGTACTGTACACAGCTTTTTGCATTATTCTTGCCGCCATGCTCCAGTAAAATTAAACATTACTACATTCTTTTAACTGCTAGCCAAATCAATGATCCAGATATTTTTCATATATCCATGTTGCTCCATATTTTCACACTGTTCTATCAGACATGACTTTCTACGTGCATTAAGCCCCCAGGGATGCTTGTTATAGTTATGTGCTTGAATACAGAGACATTGCCAATATAGTCTTAAGTCTTGAAAATAACATGCATTTATGAGTCTAATTCAGACAGACAACAAAATCTAACTGGGCTGTCCAAAAATACATATTTTAAAACAATCAAGTACTTGAATGCATCCAGTGTGCATGGTTACAGTTTCAAATGTCTGGAAGAAAAGGCAGTACCCCTGTTTGGATGAGGAGAAACTTGAAAGGCTGACAGGGATAGCAGAACCCCCAAATTTGTTTTTGCTTCATGCCCATAGTGACAGCACAGTACCAGTTTAAAATGAAACTACTGTGATAAAAAGACCGCACAAGGAAGTAACAATAAGGTCTGAATTTGTAACATGAAATCTAACTAACATCAATAAAGTAATGTTGTTCTCTTAGTCTGAGGTATAATGGCTTACTCATGTGTAGTGTAGTTTATTCATAAATGTGATCCAAATTTGATTTATTTATAAGTTTGCATTCTATCTTTGTAATCCATGTGATACTGAAAAACAAAATTGACCTTGGAATGATGAGAACCACATTGTTGTTGTTGTTGTTGTTGTTAGGGGCTAGTTTGGATGCTGTGTGTAATCCGAATAAAAAGCACTGTCAGCTCATTAACTTGTGCTGTTGAGTTGCGTCAGTATGAAAGTATCCTCACAAACCCTGTATCGTGATGCATGGGCTTACAATACCACAGAGGTTTTCAGATGGAAACCACCCCCTTCAGATAAGTTAGCATATTGATGATTGATTGACGTTAATTTAAACTGCCTTTGGTTCTGAGGGATCAAGAAATGGTACAGAATAAAATAATAGAAAACTGCTGTTTCTGGTGTTGCATCCCAGTAGTACAATAGCTTGATATATTTTTGGGGGGACTTATTTGAAGGTTTTATCTTTTTTTTTCTCACAGAAAGATAAACAACTATTTTTCTAGATCTGAAGTCTGTAACCATAATCAAATATCATACTTTATAGACTGCTGAAGAGATTTCAGCCAAATAAACCCAATTCATGACTTCAGCCGTACCACATTGACTTAATACCAAACTTCGTTCTTGGTTGAAATTTCATGCTTGAAAATTATACCTTAGACACCTCTCCCTTTCTTTCATTGCAAAGTCAAGTCAGAACAGGCACATCACACTGGAATTTCCTTCCGAACATATACCTTAAACCTTAATGTGGTGGAACAATTTGCAAGCTGATGGACACAAACATTTTACACACATTTCTAGCTATACATTTTTAGTAATTGTGCCAACCCCCCCCACCCAAAAAAAAACAACAGCCTTAAAGATGTAAAATTGCATACACCCATTAGATTAAGCTGCTTTGAATTTTAGCATAACATGCCTCCCGACTGTTTATTGGTTTAAAATAAAATTTTCGATTAAAATGTTGGTGCTGTTCATGTATTTGATCGTTGCTATGCTTTAAGCTGCTTTACAGTCAAAACTGGAGCTATGACTTTGCAATGCACACTTCATGTTTGATAACCTAGTAAACCACTTAATATTATTATTATTATTAATATTATTATTATTATTATTATTATTATTATTATTATTATTATTAATAATAATAATAATAATAATAATAATAATAATAATAATAATAATAACAACAATAATAATAACAATAATAATAATAATAATACAGCATTGGTATGATGGGAGGTATAGCAAAAGCACAACACCAGTTGCACTTTGTTTTATTTCATGCTGGTCCTAAGTCTAAATATGTGAACCTGTGAAATGTAGATGTTTGAAAAAAATAAAGCCCCTGTGTGCTTTGATTTTCTAAGCCGAGCTGGAGCATCTAGGAGCGCTGTGTTTGATTGGCAGGCCTGAGTAGACTCTCCTCAGCCGGCGCTCTGACAGCCCGGTGATGCAGACGTGCCTGATGGTGTGGACTGACTGCTGATTGACAGCCCGGCACTGTGGAGACAGGAAGGCTGAGGCATGCTCAGTGCGAATAATGCGCAGTGTTTATGCAGCACTGCAGAGGATGTTGAGGTAAAGAATGATTAACACTTTAAGGGCAGAATGAGATTCCAGCAGTTAGGAACAGAATCTCTCAAAGGCTGCAGGACTCAGGCCTGGGCTGTTTTGTTGATTTCCTCTTAAACCTCCTGTTTTCTTGCTCTATCCCTCTGCTGCCTTTCTGAAGAAACCCTTCTATTTATTTATTTATTTTCATATTGGTATCTTAAATTGCATGGTAAATATCTCATCCTTTATTATCCTCTGCCTCTGAATGCATAATATCTTGAGAAGTGCTCACTGCAGTACGACTTAACTTGGTATGGACGTTCCTTAACAAAGAATCTTGGTGACCTACATGTGCAACCTTAGGATTTTTTAAAGTAAATGTACTATTGAGTTACTATTTACTGTTTACAATTAAATTATTGTTATTATATTAAAATGTTCATTAAGGATTATTTTCAGAAAACCATAAAAAAACAAAAAACTGCTACAACATGTGTAATACAATTGCCTTATTAGTTATAGTTTTGCAGTGTTACAGTGGTAGACTCCTAAATATATTGTATGTACTGTAACTCTTTCTCCATCTCCAGTTGAACTCAACTGTTTTTGCTGACGTTAAAGACTTCTGCGATGGAAGAACAAAACAAAAGAAGCCCCCCACCCCCCCAAACTCTGGAAATAAACTTTCATCAGTCTATGGTTTAACTCATCTTGAATCCACATATAGTCAGCATTATTGAATCCACATAGCCAGCATTATTTTATTACACTGCTCCAAAACTACCTGAACTCACTGTGCATGAGTTTCATTGGTAAACTGAAAGTTCACTAAATAAACAAGATATGTGATTGTAAGTTTGTACTGGACCCAGCTTCATTGCTATCCAGCTTTGTAAACAAAATATGGTATAGTTGTTACTTTCTTAGATATGATGAATAGAAGATTGTCAGAAGGAACCCTTTCACCTCAATGAAATACAATACAGCAGCATGCAATGTATTTCTGTATAATGTAACTGTAGCTATCAAGAGACCCAGCAGGAATTTATAAAATCTCAAACTGACCAATAATTGTTATTGTTTTTTTCTGAATACCAATTAAAATTTCAATATTTAAAAAAAAATATTAAAAAATTAAAACATTAAAACTACTTGCAAGTCTAAATAAAATTTCTTGACTATTTTTTTGTGCATTTTTACTTTTATTGAAAAAAACACCTGCTAATGACAACTTGGTGTAAAAAGAATCAAAAGTATACATAAACAGAAATTAGCAGAAGGAAAAGTCCATATATGTGAGGGGGAGTGTAACAAGGGACTCTCTACATGTGGCTGAAGGAATGACTGATGACTTGAAGTGACGTGGATGCACGTGGATGATTGACAAGAGACCGAGACTGGAAGGTTTGGATAGGCACGCCCCGCAGACGTGCAGGTTTATTTACATAGACGAACATACAGGAACCCCATGTGACGCTACCAGCAATGGTAGCTCACGTGGGACATACGGCCCGACATACAAAAGGCAAAATAAACACTATACAAAAACTACAAACAAAAGGTGTAGTGAAAATGTCTCGTGCTACTCTGCTAACAAATGGAGGTCCCGCTTCCACACCTGTCTGCTATACTGGGTGGGATCTACTGTCCCGAAACTAACTCCCTGTCCCCCAGGCAGTTCACCCCAACTCCAACCTCGGATATACACATGATCGTTGGTTCATTGCTGCTTCTTTCTCCCGGAACAAAACCCAGACCTCAGGAATATACACACAATCTCCGTTAGAGGTGGTTGCTTTGTTTCCTGAACCCAGTCGTTCAGCAGCACTGATGGACCGATGCTTTGGCAGCAGCAGTGCTCTGACCGCTGTGGCTTTACAGCAGCCTTGATCTGTGTAATCGGGACGTTTTTATTACTGGTGCTCTGCTGCACCGCGCCCACCTGCTGATTAGCAGGCAGGCTGCTACACACAGAGCGTCAGGTTCCCTGTTAAAACCACTCCTGTACTTAGTTATACAATCATTACACTTATTTACAACATTCTGTCACAGAAGCCCCCTCATTATGTGCATGGCCCCAACCCTGCTACAGGGGGTCAGACACCGGCTTGAGTATTTGAATAACACTGAGAAACCAGAGCAGGGTAGCACTTTAGATGTGAATTTCCCTGGCCCCAATTTGTCGCCAAAATTAAATGTATGGCCTTCTTGTACTTCTGAGGGTATAAAATAGAATTGGTTATAGATTTGAAACAAGCTAAACTCTGCCTAGAAAATAAGAGTGGTTTACAAGACCAATTGTATTGTATGGAAGAACAGGCTGAGGAAAAAGTAGACTATGTGGGAGATAATGCTGTAGTTACGTAATTACAGGGGACAGAAAGGAAGGAAAAAATACTTGTTAGTAGTAGTTAGGTTTTAAAATATAAGGATATGAACATATATTTATGTCCTTGACCCACTCGGAAAACTAGAGTAATCCTTCAAAGTGCTGTATTGAAAGCTCAGTTCACATCTATTGGACAGCAAATTCTAAACAAAGACACTATTGGTCCACCTTTATTTTATTATCCACCAAAAACAGTCAATAAATACTTTGCAACTACGGAAGCAACCAGTCCTGTACCCGCCTGTGACAGGGCGGAAGCCCTGTACATGTAACCAGGGGTTTACTGTTGTGTATTGTTTACTGTAAATAAATATGTATAATTTTATATTTAAGTTTGGCAGGGATGTGGTTAATTCCATCCAACGTGTGGAATGTGGCTGGGTCTTGATTGAATAATTGGTGAGGGGGTTTTAAAGTGTTGTTTTATAATAGCAATAGTGCCCTCTCGATGAAGGCTGCCATCTGGTAGTTGACCTTGACTTGCGTTAGTGCCATCACCTTTGGCTCATGACCCAATACTCCAATCTAACTGCTAAACCAGTGGGTACACTTTAATGATTTAAACTGTTGCAGATCTAAATGCAGCCACCCTCAAAGTGGTCTCTATTACTGATATGGCCAGACGTTATACTGGTCACTACCGGTAATAAAACCTAATGAAACCTAATTACCGTAATAAAATCATAGAACACAGCTGTGTAACAGTTATTAAGACAATTGTCTCTGTACCTCCCCCCCCCCCCCAGTCACATGATCAAAATATAGCTGCAATGTAAGGTCTGAGACACCATCACATTTAGCAAAGGTTTTTTTTTTTTTTTTTAATTAAACCCTGCAATTATGAAGTGTGTATCCTCAGATGATCTCTAAAATAATGTACAAGGCTTTGGCAGAGAGGCGGCTCCAGCTTTTTATAATTGCTCCCTCAAAAGAATTACAAAGTCGCAATGACCCCAATACTGCAACAGTCAAAGTAAAGGAAGTCATTTTTTTCCCCCTGATGAGTTTCTATAACAAAATGAAAATATGAAATCTGTATCTAAAATAGTTTACGACATACAAGCAGAAGCGACAGCAGACTTCCAGATTCATACAAGCACTCCTCATTGGAGGCTTAATTAACAGAGATTTACAGTACCAGGTTTGGTCTACATGTACAGAATACTGTAAAGCTTGTTGTGGGCAATAATACTTGTTATGAGTTACTTATTGCTTGTTGGTTAGTTACATTTTGGGGGTGTTTCAGTTATGCTTTGTGAAATAATATGTGTATATCACTTTAACAAAGCTGAGCCCTGTTTGTGTTGTTATGGGCCTGCAGTAGCCTTGCAATGAAGCACAAAGATCATGTAACTGCAAATTTTAAAACTTAGTGCATTTAACACTCCAATGTTTGTGAGAGAAACAGTATTATTTATTTTTCTGTCAAGAAATACAATAATGTTAAAATAAATGTTGATGTTCTTTCTTAGATAACAATAACTTGAATTTGTTGTAGCAGTAAAGATAAAACCCCTTTTCATTTGACAAACAGATTAAACCAGTATTTTAACAAAACTGAAAATATTACATATATATTAAAAAAAACATTAAAATGAGAAAAAGAAATACACTGAAATCTAGGAATCCAATATTATTAGGGCTTCTAATTTTCAGTTTTTATTTTCCATCTCTCTCCATCCCTTTAAACCTTAAATTACTAGTTGCTAAGCCTTAACTGATACCAGATTGTTTAAATTAGCGACACACTACTAAAAACTAACGCAGAGGGAATTAATAAGCTGAATTCGGTGATTAGAGCCAGAACGAAATGCAGGTTCAAATAGAATCAGGTAAGAATCGGCTCAAAATATGTTTAAAGGGACGTCACATGATCAAAAATATAATGTATTTACACTTCGTGTAATTAGTAAAACACTGCTGGAATACTTTACTGTGCATTTATGACACCTTGACATTTTCACCAATGTATTACGTAGCTACATTATTGGTGGATGAGGGTATTTCAAAAACACATATGTGCCCCTAGGTTGCTAAGTTTGTGCTCGTCATTATTACACTTCAATGGTAATTGCAATAAAATAATTAAAGATTTCAACATACTGTATTGCTCTTTATTAAAGTTCAGAAAAAACAGCCACCAAAAGGGGCATTTTGTGTGGTATACAAAGCATGTTTGCCCTAAACATGAAGGGCTACCTGTAATAAAGATTGTTGTGGGACATTGGTTGTTACTCAAAAGCTACTTACTGTATCGTCTCACTGCAACTCTCCCTGCATGCTTACTGAAAATCTGGTTGGCGCTTTGGTGCAGTAATATCAGTAGCATGCCAGCAGGTACCGATGCAGTAGTTTTCTACTATAAAATGTAATTCAGACTGAAAAGCAGAGCTATGTCAACCTTTGACAAATTCCCTAATGTAGAACACTGTTCACCAGAACTCACAGAACCAGGCAGATCTAACTGGACATGATTCCTTTTCTGCTGATCTACCCATGCCTTCTCGGCTGATAACACAAGTAGCAAATCTGATATCTGATAAGTTGATTGACCCTAATCAGGGCAGATCAGCTGTTACTAACGGTGCTACATGGTTATAATGTTAGTACAATTACAGATTCAGCATGCTGTCCTCACAGGGATGCTTAAAAAGACTAAAACATACATCATTTTAAATTATTTTTAAAACTAAAAAGTGACATAATTACTGCTCTCAGCTTTTGTCTTTTGTGAGATTGTCAAAACTTGTCATAGCCTAAAAGGGTTTAAAGAAATAATTGGAAGCATACTACTAATACAAAGGATAAGCACTATAATGAAAGGTTCAGCTGAATCTACTGTCAACTGTACTGCATATGCATGCATTCATCAGATTGCAGTGATTTATGGTTCACTTGTTCTGGCCATTCTTTTGTTTGGATCATCTGAATAGCAAGATTGCGCTTTTGTTGATAGCTTTATTGAATGATTGTACACGTGTAGTCCTCTATGTGTATAGTTTTTCATTTTCTTCACTTCTAGGTGACAGTTAAATATTTCCCGCAAACAGCACATTGCATTTACTGTTCTATAGTGTTGAAACTTGTGTCTGTGTCTGGTCATACTGTTTAAGCAGTGACTCATTCTTTTCCTTAACCATTTAAACCATTCTGGTAACTTTCATTGCTGCAAAAAAATAAACCACACTTGTAAAGCCAGATTGCCAAGCCAAGTTTCAGTAATCACTTGACATAAAAATGCAGACTTTTCTGGCAAATGTATTGTTTCAAGCCAGCTGCAGGTTAGAAGTATCAGCTAGGTTCCTTGCTGTACCTGTTGCGCCTTCAGAAGGAAAAATAAACACCATTGTTTTCCATGACACAACTGGATCAGAAATGTTACTGGTCACATTGAAAGATTGTTCCTTACTGTATCTTTTTGGTCCATCTTCCAAACAGAATGAAAGTGTCAATGTAGCGTCATCTTCAAAAAACTCAGTGGCAAAGGCATCCCACCAGAGGTTGTCACTTTCCTGTAGAGACAATAAACAAAATAAACAGCTAGACAACATGAGCACACAGACAACTGAATTAAGAATACCCTTTGAGAAATCGTTGAGATTAAGGTCAGCTTTATTAAGATTTGCCTGTGAACATATTTTCAAAGCAATATTTTAAAGCATGTGGTTAATATTGTTTATTACTTAATTATCACTTGAATAACAGAATACAGGTGTGAACAAAATATGAAGACAATGGGGCAGAAGTATCAAGCTTTGCAAAAGGAAAACAGTAATTATTAGTTTTACAAAATATCAACAAGCAGCTCAGAATGTTAACTCCTCCAAGATTTGTGCTAATCAAGGTCCGTAAAAATAGACATAACAGTTTTATTTCACTTTCATGAAAATAGCCTGACTTGTTCTCAGCAAGTGTTTGCAAACCACGATCATCTGTCTGTCTCTCTCTCATGCCATCAGTGGATCTACCACCCTTTTAGAGACTGCCTTTTTGGACCCAAGGTAAATTACATGTCACCATGAGAAAAGCATAACATTTTTATACTCAAACAAAACTTGACCAAAAAAAATCCAGTTATTTGCGGATTTGGAAGCCAATATCTGAAAACTAAGAAGTCCTGAAGCAATATGCTCGAAAAGCAGCCTCTCAGGACACTTCTTACTCTGCTACTTCAAAAAATGTTGCCTACGAATTGACTTCTTTTTACAAGCACACAACTCACAATGTATAACAGGCGTGCCCAATCCTGGTCCTGGAGGGCCGGTGTCCTCCTGGCTTTTGTTCCAACTGTCCCCTAAATTACTTAATTGGACCAATCAAGCACTTATTAGAAGCTGAATTGGTCCAATTAAGCAATTTAGTGTACAGTTGGAACAAAAACCAGGAGGGCATCGGCCCTACAGGACCAGGATTGGGCACCCCTGGTATAGAAGGTAGTGTAATGCAGTGGTTCCCGACCCTGATCCTGAGGACCCACTGTGTCTGCTGGTTTTCATTCCAACTTTCTCAATTACTTAATCAAACCCTTAATTTAACTAATAATGTGCTTAATTAAACCTTTTTAATTGTTCTCAGCTCCTAAAAAGTTGCCGATTTCAAGTTACTTGTAAAATGGTATAGTTAACTTGAAAACTACAACTGTTTAAAAGCTGAAAACAATTAAAAAGGTCTAATTAAGCAAATTATTAGTTCAGTTAAGGGTTTGTGGCAATGTGCCCCGCCCCTGTGTGCATTTCTGTGTTGTATGTTGCGTGTGGTGTGTTAATGTTGGTGTATAGATATTGCTGCACGGGATATAAATGGGTGTGTGTAGCACAAGTTATTTAAAATGTATAACTGTATCTAGGCACGAGGATTGCACTTCACTTCACATGCATTTAAAGTATGGAATAATATGTGAGCACAGGGTTGCACAGAATTAGTTCACGTGCTGGGATTCAAGTGAATAATTAATTAATTATTATTATTATTATTATTATTATTATTATTATTATTATTATTATTATTATTATTATTATTATTATTATTATTTATTTCTTATCCACATTATTTTTACATACAATTACCCATTCAAATAGTAATTGAATCCCGGCACAACAGTATATATAGATGCACAAAGCACTCGCTCGGGGTTGTGTGTTCGGTGAGTGGAGAACAGGTGTGGAGAAGGAGAAAAAGAAAAGAAAAAGTAAAGTTGCTTAGACTCACCGTGTTTGTGTGTCTGTTCGTTCACTGTCTGTTTATTGTTTTGTTGTTTTGTTCGTCTATTTATTTTGGCCCAAAGCGCCGTGTGCTGTTTTTGTTTAAAACCTTTTATTTTGTTCATTATTAAACGCGCAACAGCGCAATTTACATTTAACTTCGCAGTACTGTGTGTTTCTTCCGGGTCTGACATCACCACTACAGCCTGCTTGTCACAGGGTTCAAGTAAGTAATTGAGAACTCAGTTGGAATGAAAACCAGCAGACACAGGACCAGGATTGGGTAAACTTGGTGTAATGGATGACCACTTTCACCCACAGCTCTTCTGTGACTATTATTATTATTATTATTTATTTCTTAGCAGACGCCCTTATCCAGGGCGACTTACAATTGTTACAAGATATCACATTATTTTTACATACAATTACATTATTTTTTACACACAATTGCCCATTTATACAGGTGGGTTTTTACTGGAGCAATCTAGGTAAAGTACCTTGCTCAAGGGTACAGCAGCAGTGTCCCCAACCAGAGACTGAACCCACAACCCTACGGTCAAGAGTCCAGAGCCCTAACCACTACTCCACACTGCTGCCTTTAATCTAGTTACCAACCACTTCTCCACTACAGAAAGTCTCAGCTATTTAATTTGATACATTTATAGCCAAAGTATTTAACACCTTGTACAAAATAACTCAAGTACAATTTTATCTTTTTGCTCAAAATGTTTGACTTGAATTTTAAATTCTCGCTACACCAAAAACTGTACTGAAAAACAAAACTTAAATTATTCTCTTAAATTAGATATTTTTAAAAGTATAAGGAAAACAACTATTTGTGTTTAGGTTATTTGAGTACAATTAAGTTATGTTATTAACACAATATACAGTTAAATCTTGTTAATGCGAATTTCAATGGACCAGCAAAAAAACCCAAAACAAAACAAAAAAAAACTATTATCAGGGGTCTGTGCCAGTTTTTATTGATTTTACAGTAACACTGAAATCAAATTTCAACTACAAAACAATGACAAGATTTATACATTTAAAAGTACTGTGCATTTTAATATACTGTAGTTGCAAGTGAACTTTTAAAAACTATAAATTGCAAATTAACTGCATTTGAAACCACAAAAACAAGGTGTCCTCACATCAGGTATTGAGCAAATCGGAAACACTGACAACTTGCATCCACAGTTTGCTGTTCATCGGCCAGTTTATCAGAATGGCAAAGTGCACTCAACACTGGAAATTATTATTATTATTTATTGTTATTATTTAATTCTTAGCAAACACCCTTATCCAGGGCGACTTATAATTGTTATAAGATATCACATTATTTTTACATGCAATTACATTATTTTTTACATACAATTACTAGAGCAATCTAGGTAAAGTACCTTGCTCAAGGGTACAGCAGCAGTGTCCCCCATGTGGGATTGAACCCACAACCCTCCGGTTAAGAGTCCACAGCCCTAATCACTTGAGAAGGTGGTCAGAAGAGACTAAACCACAAACTACAGTTACTCAATTATATGCCGACCAACCATGTTCCATCTACTGTTTCTCAGCCCAATCCAACTGAGAAACAAAAAGGGGCCTTGCAGCAAGGATCCTTGTTAAAATATCCATGGAGTGCTGTGGAAGAAGAAATCAATTATATATGAAGCCAACAGAATCCCCACTGTTGTGGATCTCCTTGGAACAACATAGCTGATAGACTGACAAGAACTTAGACTGAGAGAAGGAAGCTTCTTAAGGAGAACCCACAGGACATGAATGTGTCATCAGGAATCATGATTCATTAGAAATACACCATGAGCTGAGATATGTATGCATCTGGTTCTGGATTTGAATAGGTCATATACATTTTAATTTCACTTATATATAATTAGGGCTTCTGTTTTTCGGTTTTTATTCATTACATTTTTCGGTGCTTATTCTGAGCTATTTTCAAGATATATGTAAATCGTTTTTTTTTAGGGGCTTTCGATTTTATATACTGTATGAAATTATTGTTTTCGGTTACTTTCCAAAATGCTTGGCTGTTTTTTTTTTTCTTTCAAAGTATGTATAGTAGTAATTCGACAGCACTTGCACACTTCCAAAAAGACGTCCTTATGGTCACAGGCACATTCTTCTGGGGGTTTTGTGTATATGTCACTCAGTAGTTGGGGCGGGTTTAAAGTATTCAGAGCAAATCAATGATAGATACAAGTCAGGAAGGAGGGACATACAGCTGCACTGTAGTTGTATTTTTTTGTTTGTTTGTTTATGGGAAAGGGGTGGTCAACGTGAATTGAGTAACCATTTCCACTGTTTTTCCACTGTTTCTTAGCTATACACTGATTTCATTTTATTTGTATCAGGGGTGTTTTATTGGTTAAAACCAAAAATCAGAACATAAAATTAAAAACTATTATTTTACTTGTATTCGTATTAGTGGTTTAATTTATTAGTGAAGATTCTTAGTGAAGTAAAAATCACAGCCTCTACCCGAAGTTGCATTGCATCATTTATAATGGAAAATTGACTAAGTGGAAAGCAGTATTTTTAATCTGTCAGTAGTATCAATGATCAGTCCTACACCCAGTTCTATCTTTTCTGGTTGTACCCTCGCACAGTATAACGGATATCCTCCCAGCAGCTGATGAGTTAATAATACTGACATCAGCTTTTCCTCTTGACTAGAGAGCCTTGAATAACGTTGTTACAGTTTACATCCAGCCTAGCCTCTCTAGTCAATTCAATGGGCCAAGCCATAAAACTTGTTTCTGTATTTTATTGAAATGGCCTGGTGCCTGATAAATCTGCTCTGAACTGATCACCCTTATCACAGCATGAGTAACATCCTCTCCACACTACCTACATAATGTGCAATCAACGGGAGTCGAAACCATGTGATTGCCATTCAGTTCATTCACAATCAAATTTCAAAACTTGACTGTTATATACATGCATAGTACAGATAAGTGTATAAGACTCACCTGAGGTTAACTAACGCTGTATTTAAATAGTTTATTTGTGTTTCGTTGATGTTTTAGTTTCACAGCATACAATACTGGGTTAAAGCTGTTGAGGTAGTTTCTAAATTCGGATCGCTTTTTTTCCTTTTTTAATACTAGCTTATAAAAATAAAAAAAAACAGGGTCATGACAGACAGCATGATCTACAGTAATTCCCAATGCAAAACCAAGGTCAGTAGCTCAATCTGTAATTGGTTATGTTGTGGGTTTATTTCAGCCAATTAAATCCCTTTAATTTCAAAAAGCTTTAAATCAAGGGTTTCATGATATCTTAAGTTTCACAGAAATAGCTTTTACTCGCTCTGGTCTGATAACTAAGGATCTAACAACAACAACAATGCTAAAAAACATAAAATGATGTAACCAATTATCCTGAAGGCTTTGAAGATTTCACTGACATGTTTGGTGCTGGTTGAGGGAGATGGTGTCATTTTTTGTAGAGGGAATCACAATTCTGCTAGAGACAAAGCTGTTAATTGAGCTCCTCTCGACTGCGGTATCTGTAGTCTGACTTGGGAAATAATATCAGATGACAAATCCATCTTGCTTGGGGTCATGTCATGAAATATCAATGAAATACATGACCTTTGTTCAGAGAAGCAGGGTTTGGGCTGGTGGTGGGAATAACTCTACATGAAAAGTGTGAAATTGCTTTTCCATGGAATTCGTAACACATAAGACCTGTAGAGTCTGAAAGGCTCTGACAGGAATTGATGCCCATTAAGTTATTATCTGTAGAAGAAGATATTGCTCTAATGGTCAACAAAGCAATACAATTATACATGCAACCACCGATTCCTATAGTACGCAAACGTAGGTGATTTAGACAGTGTTAGACAGCTCTGTATAAATCCAGCAAGGTGATTTATTGATCCCCTATCAGTGTTACTAACTGCAATAAAAATATGTTTTAAATAGGTTATTAATAGAACAAGTTTTATGACAGTATTTAGGTCTGCCCCTGTTTAGACAGTTAAAATACACTCCATTTTCTTATATAAACTGGTTTGTCCTATCTTCACCCCATGCCAATCCAATGGTACATAAATGAAATATGACTTTTAGATCATACAGTATCAGAGGGAATATTTTACTGATTTGGCGATCAAATCAATAAAATAATAATGAAAAATAATATAATACTCCCCTTTAGGTATGATTTGCTACAGTACTTAGGATTCTAATTAGATTTTTTTTTTTATTAACACACAAGCATATCTGTTATTTGCCAAATGTGAGAGAAACAGAATTTCAGTGACGGTGATTTTTTTCAATATTATCACGCTGTTTTTTCCGCCATCATTATTTTTTTTAACCGTGATTGTGACTGTTTTGATGGTTTTATTATGTGTTGTAGAATATGAAATCAGAAGCGTCATTGTTGCTACACTCATTGTGCTGCACACGACTAGGGCTCAAATCTGTAAGGTCTTAGTGGTGATTCACGCCGACACAAGGAATGCTCAAAATGTTTTTATACGTGATGGGTGTTTACACTCATTTGGCATTTTTCTTTAAATCTGAACAGTTGATATCTGAAATAAAATAATGACAATATAAACAGTTCAATATCAATATCAAATTATCAATTAGTGTACATAATAATACTAAGGGGTGTAGCTATATGGATTTGTGTCTTTGCTGTATAAAAAAAAATAGTGGCTACATTGACTGTGCACCGATTAGCTGAAACGACCTTGACTGTTATTATTATTATTTCTTAGCAGACGCCCTTATCCAGGACAACTTACAATTGTTACAAGATATCACATTATTTTTACATACAGTTACTCATTTATACAGTTGGGTTTTTACTGGAGTAATCTAGGTAAAGTACCTTGCTCAAGGGTACAGCAGCAGTGTCCCCCACCTGGGATTGAACTCATGACCCTCCGGTCAAGAGTCCAGAGCCCTAACCACTACTCCACACTGCTGCCCGAGCATGTACAAGTTTCTGGTACTTATTGCCTGTAAAAATAAATAAATACAGCTTAGTGTACTGTTTTTATGAAAACTTGTGAAAATAAAACGTAATAAAAAAAAACAATAATTCCACAGTTAATGTGAAGCATTGTGAGTATTTTGCAATATTACAGTATTTCTTTGCACTTTGACGTGCGTCTCTTGTACAGTGTACGATTTGCATTCTGATGTTGCCATTGGATTGTTGAATATTTAGCATATTCTAGTAAGTTTAACAGTAAGCTAAAGGCTGCTCAGTCATATGAGTAAACGCGTTCTATGCAGGGTGCACGCGATTCTGAAAATGGAGGTTCTCCATGGGGAAAATCGTTTCCCTAAAATGGTTGTTAGTTTGCACATTTTTAAAAAAGCTCAATTTGTTCACCAAATACTACAAAATATGTTGACTGGGGTCCCCCTGAGTGGCTTATCCACTTAAAGTGCTGCTGCTGGGAGTGCAGGATGAGTCACACAGCTTCAGAACGTCTGCGCTGTTGGACATTCCAAATTGGGGGGAAAATAAATAAAATTAATAATTGGTCAATTGGTCACTCTAAATGTATTAAAAAAAAATGTTGGCAGCAGCAACTTCCCACATCAAAGTAAGAAACCATTTGTGATTTTCTTATAAATATCATCACAGTTTGGAAAAGCATTATTGTTATTTACATTAAGGACAGTATAACATGCTTTTTGTTTCAAGTCCTGCATTCAGTGCTTGAAATTGGATTTTTCTGACACATTTTTAAATACGTGCCAATAAAACACAACAGGCTAGACTAACTCATCATTAGCACCCTTGTTTTGTTTTTTGGAAGGGAAAAATGAACCCAATAAAGTTACAAAACCAGAAATAAACAGCTCATGCGATCAATTTAGGGACTTGTCAGTAGTCATCCTAAGTGGTTTCCTATTCATTTTAGAACTGTAATTGGTATTTTTTTTCCCTTTGAGAATAATGTAGACGCCTTACAAACATAATATATTAGCCATTAAATAAAAAAAAGTACCAGCACTCAAAGGTAATACAATTAACTCTGACTATACTACTCTGACTGTAAGGAACACATTTTTGCAAGTATTTTTAAACCATGGTCTTAGGAGGACATACTGTATACCAAAAGTTTTAAAAATGAAACATGAGCAGCACCACACTGAGCATGTTCAGGAGACAGACTAGTGCAACTGATGAATTACATTTAATTTGGCTGACAGTAAAGAGTAAATCATTATTTTATTAATATAAATGATTAATATATCATTACGTTACAAATGGACACAGCTGTGAAACTGTATAATAATAATAATAATAATAATAATAATAATAATAATAACTAGAACTGCAGGCAGTTTTACGGCTTCCAAGCTCAGTACCAGTTGGACATTTTGGCAAGCTGTAGCATTGCAGTACAAGTGTTAGCAACAGATCAGTTTCAATTAAAAATACTGCATTAGTTCATTATCTCATGATACTTTATAACTTTAAACACCATAGTAACCATGTCACTATCTACACACTGTATGGAGTTATAATTTTACATTTAACCTTAAGGAGAGGTCAAAGGTCATGATCAAGGTAATTTTTTACTAGAGTACATTCAGTAGTTCAGGACAAACACCAATCACAAAATGTTTTAGTACAAATATTTATTGTGGAGAACGCGGAGTATGCGATTTTACAGAAAAGTATGCTGTATATACACATTCATTTGGCATCAAACCTAACTTGGTTTGAGGGTTCGCTGCCTGGCCGACTGGACGAGGCTGAGACCCTGTGACAGGATGGTGTGTGTGATGACGTCAGGCCAGAAGCAGGAACTGAAACCGGATACCGCAGGTTGGGTGCAATGGCGTTTGCGCCATCTTTATTTTGAATACAACAAAAATAAAGCAAATGTTTTAACAAAAAGAGGAAACTGTGCTCACCGAGCAAAATAAACAGTTAAACAAAACAAGTCACGTACAGAAAAAGAAATACAATAAACGATCCAGGTCAGGCTGGGCTGTAGCCGTCACTGTTCCTGGACTTATTCTTAAAGTTAAAGTTGTCTCCTCTCTCTCTCTCGTTGCTGTCGCTCCTACTACACCACCACCCCGAGCTGGAGAGCTGCAGACTTTTTATACAAGTGACCATCTCCCGATTAGCAACAAATTAAATCACCTAATTAATTCGGGAGATGGCCACCTTCTGCACGAGTTTTCTAATAAACGGCTACGCCGTCACAAATACATAAATAATAATATACGCGGCGCTTCGCCGTCCTAAAACACAATAAATAAACACACAAACAAACAAACAAATACAAAATAACATGGGCGGAGGGGGACCCCGTTCTAAAATAAAACAAACAAATACTGTACAGGGCTGCTCGCCCTGTTACAGACCCCCATTGATAAAACATAAAAATTGTTATTAAGAAAGGTGGAGATGGGGAGGTGGTGGGTTACGATGAAATCAAAACGCAACTGAGAGATAGGTGAAGAGGGTATTTATAGTGCTAACAATCTTAATTAGCTAATGTGTAAATTGAATGATTCAATTTGGTAACACAGAGATTGGTGTCTGACCCTCCTCCCGAACTTTAATTATAAATTTTATTTCAGTAGTTCAGGACAAACAACAATCACAAAATGTTTTAGTACAAATATTTATTGTGGAGAATGCGGAGTATGCGATTTTACAGAAAAGTATGCTGTATATACACATTCATTTGGCATCAAACCTAACTTGGTTTGAGGGTTCGCTACCTGGCCGACTGGACGAGGCTGAGACCCCCAAAAAGAACAAGCCGGTCTCAATGCCACAATTAGTATTGAATATAGCCCACTTGAAGGTTTAGCCAACCTTTAACAAATGATCATCAGCACGCAGGAGAGGAAAACAAAACCCATTTTTGGGAAATAAACCTCTGGGAATCTGTGACTGATTCAATTGCCCTTCCTCCAAGCAGGCTACTAACGCTTAAGAGCACATTTCTGTAAAAGCATTTTTAGGATCCGTAATATTTGTTATAGTGTAAACTTGGTAAGCACTGGAGGATCAACAACCTAACCGTTTGATAAGAGAGTCTGGAACTCCGTGGGAAGAAGCTGCTACGATTCTGAAGGAACGACCGGAAAACTGCTCAGCTGCGAATCCTGACCTGGAAATAAATCAGGTGAAAAGGTGAAAGAAGAACCAATGTTGGGTGACGATTGTTCAGTTTTCGTTAATAAACAGCGGGCCTGAGGGTGATGCGCCCTGAGAAAGATGGAGATGGATAAGAGAGAAAGGGGCCATATGGGCCAACATGGGAGTTAAATTTATAAAAAAAAGCTTTCCCTAATCTTCCTGGTCAGTTTTACTTCTTTTGAGCAGGAAGGAAAGGGTATCAGATGAGGTGATTGCTAGGTCAGAGATGAAGGGGTGAATCTGGGGGTTGAATTTGAGAGTGATGTAGACTCTGAGCACCTATGGGAACCCAAGAAGGCTAAGAGAAAAGAGCTTTAAAGTTTTATCTAAAACAGGCAGGAGTAGCTGGAGCAGATGAGAGGCACCAAGAGAGTACGTTGATGGTGATAGGTAGGCAAGCAGGGGGAGAAAGAGATTCTGATAGTTGAAGCCCTTTCAGGATTAGTGAAATTTGTGAGTTGCTGAGTGTAGAGCTGGGACACCGAAATTGAGTTGAGCTTGTAGAAATACTGGATGCCGGAAATTGAAATCTTATCGCTCTATTCTTAAGGGACATAATATAGGATGATGCTACGGGCACTGAAAATGATGGAAAGGAATGTTGAATGCAAACTGAAATTTTAAAGCAATTCCAGGATGACCAGTACATTTGCAGTGAGAGGGAAGTGATGCTGAGAAGAGTTGTTTCTTGAGCCTGCAGAATCAGGGAATGCAGTGGGTGGCTCACATGAATGTCAGGTCTGAAAAGGGAGGAATCTGAGTTGGCAGGAGGTCGTCTTCGGAAGCTAATGCTCTGAATCTCTGCGTTTGGAAACGAGAAAGAGAATCGATTATATTCAGGTGGCCGAGAATGTGTTGAGCTCTGAAAATGAACTGATGAGTAACAGATAAACAGGTAATCCTTCTGAATATTCTTATTATATGGTGGGAGGATGAACGACCTTGTTAATGATTTAGGCTGTAGCTGAACTATCTGAGCGGAGAAGCATGGATTTTGAGCCCAGGAAGACTCCAAAAAGGAATGCGGCTATAGGAATGATCGGTTATAGGAATGATGCTGAATTCGTCGGGCCATGGAGCAGAAAACCATTTTCCCTTGTAGTATCCTCCAAAGCCAAGAGAGCGAGCTGCATCTGTGAACAGTTGAATGTCTTTGTGCAGCAGGAGACAGTTGTCGTAAAAGAAAGTAATGCCGTTCCTTTCTTTTAGTAGGAGCTCCCACAGGCGGAGTTCCTTGCGAAAAAAAAGGATCCATGAGTATGACATTGTTGAGGGAATCGACAAAAAGGATCAAATCGAGAGAAGGTAGGAGATAAAAGCTCTGCCTTGAGGATGTATCCTCATTGCGTACAAATTGCAAAGCATATGACTTGGTTTATTTAAATTTCCAGAAAGCTTTTGACAAACTCAAGCATAAAAGATTAATTTCTCAAACTGAACGTAGTAGGGATTCGAGGAAATGCATGCACATGGATTAGGGAGTAGTTAACATGTAGAAAACAGAAGGCCTCCACAGTATGCAGTATGCTGAAAGAAGAAAAGCATCTCACAGAGAAGAGACCACTATGGGGGCCTGCTGGACACCCATTGCGGCCAGCGAGGTCACTGCCGGGGCCTGCTGGACGCCTGCAGTGATGAGGGGGGTGGGGATCGCAGGAGCAGCCGCTCCCAACTGTAATTACTAATTAGAGGAGACCTCAAAATGGAGCGAGGTAACCAGTGGTGTACCACAGGGATCAGTATTAGGTCCTCTGCTATTCCTAATCTACATAATGATTTAGATTCTGGCATAGTAAGCAAACTTGTTAAATTTGCACACGACACAAAAATAGGAGGAGTGGCAAACACTGTTGCAGCAGCGAAGGTCATTCAAAATGATCTAGACAGCATTCAAAACTGGGCAAGCACATGGCAAATGACATTTAATAGAGAGGTGTAAAGTACTGCACACAGGCAATAAAAATGTGCATTATAAATATCATATGGAAGATATTGAAATTGAAGGTATCTTTGAAAAAGACCTAGGAGTTTAAGTTGACTCAGATATGTCTTCATCTAGACAATGTGGGGAAGCTGTAAAAAAGGCCAACAAGATGCTCAGATATATTGTGAAAAGTTTTGAATTTAAATCAATGGAAGTAATGTTAAAACTTTACAATGCATTAGTAAGACCTCACTTAGAATATTGTGTTCAGTTCTGGTCACCTTGTTAGAAAAAGGATATTGCTGCTCTAGAAAGAGTGCAAAAAAGAGCAACCAGAATTACCCCGGGTTTAAAAGGCATGTCGTATGCAGACAGGCTAAAATAATTGAATCTATTCAGTCTTGAACAAAGAAGAATATGAAGTGATCTGATTCAAGCATTCAAAATCCTAAGGGGACTTTTTTGACCTGAAAAAAGAAACAAGGACCAGGGGTCACAAATGGAGATTAGATAAAGGGGCATTCAGAACAGAAAATAGGAGGCACTTTTTTACACAGAGAATTGTGAGGGTATGGAACCAACTCCCCAGTAATGTTGTTGAAGCTGACACCCTGGGATCCTTCAAGAAGCTGCTTGATGATACTCTGGGATCAATAAGCTACTAACAACCAAACGAGCAAGATGGGCCGAATGGCCTCCTCTTGTTTGTAAACCCTCCCATGCTCCCATGCAGTTTAAATGGCCTAGGAGGGACAGAAGATTGCGTTTGGTAGGAGGGGGACCGGACAAAAAAGTGGAAATATAAACAATACAATCCCCTGAGGACAGGCTCGATGGGCATGATTTAAAATGTGTTTGATATATTGGCTTTAGCCAGTCATGCGTTTTTCCCAGCAATTTTGATTAAGAATATGGCGTGGTCGATTTGCATATTGCAGGGAGAAATTTTCGTGAGGGACTGTTGATGCTGGGTGTGGTGGAGTTATGGTGAGAGGAAATGAAGGAAGTTACAGGCGGAATAGCATAGGTTCCTTCATTGAAGTTATTACAAATCTGGCAAAACAATCTCTGGATACAAATGCTCAAAACTGCTGATGAGCAGAAAGAAAAGCATTTCACAGAGAAAGGATCACTATGAGGGCCTGCTGGACGCCCATAGTGGCCAAAGAGGTCACTGCAGGGGCCTGCTGGAAGCCTGCAGTTAGGGGAGATAACCTGAAAGGTTATAGTTGGAGCCAGAATGCTCAGGAACTGCTGAACGAGCCTTTGATTGACAGGTGCGATGGTCCCGCCTTCAGATTTTTCCAGTAGTAGATGCGCTTCGTGGAGATGCAGTCGGTGCGGGCGAGGTGTTTCAAGTCCGCTTATAAAAAGCGGAAATTGGGCTTGCTTCTAGAGTCTGGAATTTGTAAAAACACCCATACTGACATGGGTTGGGCTTGTTCTGTCGTGAAACTTGGCAACACTGGGTAAAGCAACGATCAGTGCTGACGTCATAGCGCCTGCGACGGGAAGGATGAAATAAAGTAAACAAATTCTCCTTACGTGCTGTAGATTTGAATGGGATGTTGTTGCTACGAAAATAAAGCTGGAGCCGGGAGATCGTCCAGTCTCTGATGTCAGGAGTTGCGGAGGAACGAGTGGCCAGGCGGGAGCCACGGCAGACAGGAGACGCAGACATCATGATGCGTGCATGTACGATGAAATCAAAACGCAACTGAGAGATAAATGAAGAGGGTATTTATAGTGCTAACAATCTTAATTAGCTTATGTGTAAATTGAATGATTCAATTTGGTGACGTGGAGACTGGTGTCTGACCCTCCTCCTGAACTTTAATTATAAATTTCATTATGGGTTCCAAAATGTGTTGTATAGTAACCATAACCCTATGTGCACGGTAAGGAGTTATAAGCTAGTTTTACATTTGACCTTAGAGAGGTCAAAAGTCACAGGCAAGGTGATTTTTGGATAGAATGTTTTGGCATCTGAACTGTAATCTACATGGGATGATACCTGCCAAGTAACAGTATTTTTGATTAAATAGTTTAAAACAGTTGAATTTAATTTTCTCATCAAAACCATTCTTTGCACAATCCTACTATACACTTACACAAGGCAGACAAACCCTACAGGATAAACACAAATGTGCATTTCATAATCTCTTGCAAAATCTGTTATCCTTTTTTTATGTATGGTTTGTGATTTTTATAATGCATAAAATGTTTCATATATGAAAGCTGTAAAAAAATATTTTGTAGAAGTTGAGTTTTGCATAATCAAGGGAAAACAACTCCCAGTCAATCTTTTGAAAAAATCTTTGCCTCTTACTGCTGAACCCCATTTAATTATTAGGGATCTTTGCACCAGGGATTGCAAAGATTAACAGAATCTACAACATTTAGTCTCACTGTTCTTCTGGAACGTGGGGTTTACTTAATCTCCATCAATGTCAAAGGCAGCTTTTAGCGTAGTCAATGAAATCTCATGGAGGGACACTATAGATAACATTCAAGTTTAAGAATTAGACATACATATATATACCTCACAGCTATGCATGAGTGGAAATACATGAAGCTTCCCTCAATATTTAATAGTTCAGAAAGCTAGGAAAATTTGGTACTGGGATGACAGGCAACCCACTGCAGGAAGCGTCTGAGAGTTTAAGTTCTTGTACATAAAATTAATGGCAAGTTTTCTAATTTACCACTTTATAAGCACCCATATATCATGACATTGGGGCCTACTCTAGTGATCTAAATAGCAGTGAATCCTAATTCTGGCATCCTACATTTTATAAACAGGATTTTTTGTGAAACAAATGTATTTTTATTATAATGGAGTAATGTTAATAAACAGCTCTATAAATTACCCTTTAGGGGAAATCCCAGCTTAGATTAATATATAAAGGATTTAGATCAATAAAATACACCCCATTATAGCTCCAGGAAATAAAAGATTATAGCAAACCAAAAAAACCAAAAAAAAAAACACAACACATCAACCCCCAAACACTGGATAATTTTTTATAAGTGGGACAAGCATTTCAGACAGAACCTGCCGTCAGCCATGCATGACTGCCTGAAATCAAGCTGCTGCCCTTTAGAAAGCCCCAGTACCGGAAGGGGATGTGGGAACCTGAGAAGCATGGCTGGAATTCAACTCCCCTGAGCTGCTCAACAAGCTGCCCAGGAAAAGGCTTGCAAGAACCACCTCAAACTAATCATTCTGCTGGACAACTAGGCTACCCCTCAAATCAACCAATCTGATCCTGATGGGCCATTCCACTCCATGCTAGGGAAAATGAAATACAGTAGTTATGTTAGAGTTTCGGTCCCTTTTGTGTTTTGTTTTACATTTGGGAATCCAGAAGAAAAGAAATAAAACATAGGTCACCACTGCTTGTATCCCCACAACTGTCTAACGAACCGTGGGAACCTTGCTAGTATTCAGCTAATAAATTACAAAAATGTGTTTCCTGAATTTGAAACAATCTGGGCTCTGTTGCTTGACCTTTTACAATAAACTTCATTCCAGTTTCTTAAGGCTTGTGGGTGGTCAAAAATAGGCTTATATTTCTGAACAGAAAATGTGTCCCTCTATTAAACCCTTTGCATTGGCTCTGTCAGTATTACCCAATATTATGCCCATTAATTCAACTTGTAAATAGCATTTTAAAAAGCACAATGAATGTTAAAAACCTTTAGAACCTCCCTTTAACTGAATACCCTTTTTTTCCAAACTGGTACTTATGTTTTACCAGCCAGTGAAATGACGTGTGAAGTGAAAAAGGCCATGGACAGTGTGTTTGGGATCTGCGGCCCATCTGATTAATCACAATCCTTTTAACAAGATACAGTATATGACAAACCCGTAGTATATACCATCGTCGTTACAGGACTTTATCTGAACGGCTGATATGTGTGAGGTGGATTGGTTTTATTGTACTGTTTATCTAGACCTAACAACATCTTAACTACAAGCTTCTGTCAGGAAAAGGCTATTTAGCCAGAGTGCAAGTGAGCAAACTGACAGTCTTTGTGTTTAAATCTAGTAAATTGCTCAGCTTTGGGAAAAGCCCGATACCTCAGGTGAACTGACATGACAGCCTTCAAAGGCACAGCAGATAAACTGATATTGATTTTTACATATCACCCTTGTCAAAAGGATTTATTGACGTGTCAATGCATGTTGCAGTAAGGATCGCAGCAGGACAGCTTGAAGGATTTATGGGCGAATCCATATGATTTCACAGTAAACAACAATAACTACTTACTGACAATAAGTGCTTGTTACGGAGGACAAAATAATCTACTGACTTACTGTCAATATTGTCAGTTTCTTAGTGTTACAATATTGCCTCCTGAGACTAAGGACAGCTAAATATGTGCATACCTTTTATGTATTTTAAATAAATAAATAAATAAAGATTTCACACCATACAGGTTTCATATCCTTAAGCAAACCCAAAGTGGTTGTAAACAATGTCTGTAATTTCACAGTATGTTTATTTTCTTTCAGAAGAAAGCAACTCAAGTAAGAAGAAATGTGAACTTGTGCTCTACGGGAAACCCTAATCTTTACACACGCCTGGAAGCTGTTTAATGCACTTGAGGTGTGGGGGTGGACGTTAATGTAGTAGGAGAATCTATACGATACCGGATCAGTACTTCTAGCGTTAATGTTTTATTAATAAAATCACATGTTCAAGTTTATTTCATAATATTTCTGAATACATTAGCAGCTATGGCTCATACTGTATAATGACTGCACTATGTTAATTACAACTCAAACAGCAAAACAACTTTGTAAGCCAAAATGTTTTCACTGGAATCAACATCAACAGTTGTTGTGTTAATAATTAAAACCTGTTCTGGCAACAACCTTCGCACTCAGTTTACTAATTTTCGCAAGTTATTATCATAAATATCAACCGTAAATCGAGACTCCAACATCTCGAGGTAAACCATTTTGAGAGCATTCTTGCAAAGCATTAACATAATCATATTTATGTCTGTCTTGCATTTGATTCTCTCATTTCCCTCTTTAAAAATGCATGTCACATTCGTGCAGAGCTCACTCGGGCACCAGCGAATCTACTAGTACAGGGTGTGTGAAGCGTCTGCCGATTCTGCCTCTATGGAGAGTGCTGCTCGGTGCTGCTCATGAACTTTGCAGTTTTGAACTTGTTGTATAATTGAATACTAATAAGTGAAGCACACTCTTTCTGCATTATTTAGAAGTATAAATACTCCATTTCAGAAATATCATCACCTGAAGCGTTTTGAAACTGGTAAAAATGTAATCAAAATATACATTTCCAGAGTCGAAAATACACATTTAAGCGTATAGTAATTGCAGAAGGCATACAATGTGCATTTTTTTTTTTTTTTTGCAAATTGATTTTATTCATCTTGTGACCTCAATCACGTGTCTCTGCTGAAACAACATGGCGGCGGCACCAATGAAGAAAAAAAAGCAATATTTCAGTAAAAGACAGAGCTAAAAAACACTGCATTATTCTTTGCTGAAAAACTAAGGTACTGAACTGCGCTCAGGTGGGGCTTTCTCAAAAGTAAGCCAGATGAATTGCTTGTTTATTATTGTTTAGTTTTTTTTTCTTTCCATGCTACCTACCTGTAATAAAGCTATAATTAGCAATATTAAACCATGGCCATTTATTAATTGCATTATATTAGCTATACATTCCTTGAAGGAAATTGATGGCTTTACTATGTAAAGGATGTATTCACTACACTACACACCGTTTGTTTCATAAAGACATTCTGTCTGGACACACGCCTCTTGTTTAATTTAGCAAATAAAATGGCAGAATTACCAGAGAGAATTGGGAGGATTAATACATTTACATTAAAAGGGGCGCTATTTTTTTTTTATTTGTTTATTTAGCAGACGCCTTTATCCAAGGCGACTTACAGAGACTATGCATCAGCTGCAGTCACTTACAACTACGTCTCACCTGAAAGACGAAGCACAAGGAGGTTAAGTGACTTGCTCAGGGTCACACAGTGAGTCAGTGGCTGTGGTGGGATTTGAACCAGGGACCTCCTGGTTACAAGCCCTTTTCTTTAACCACTGGACCACACAGCCTCAATTGGGTGATACACAGCACTGAACCTGAGTAGAGCAATGAGTCAGTCAACAGCACCTTTATCAGAGTTTCATATTTGATCCTTGTTATTGTAATGCCAGTAAAACGCTAAACTTAATTTGTGGAGAACTGTACATAGGATTACTCTCACATGACATTGCTGGACTGTTACTAAACTGTTTAATACTTTTTAGTGTTATTGTAATGCCAGCAATAAGATAAACAAGTCTTTTCAAAACACCTTCATTTGTTGACTGAACTACATTGTTAGTGGAAGACTGTAAATATGATTCTCCCCACAGTGCTGGACATGTTTGTTTTCTGAACGGTTGTAATATAATTCTTAGGTTTTCCTGCTTATTTTAATGCCAGCAAAGAGCCAAGTGAGTCTTCATGTGCTTTACTTACTATTACAGCAACAAGAGTCTGATTGAAAAAAAAAAAAAAAAAAAAAAAACTCTTGGCTTTAATAAAATAAAATAAAAATTGTGGTAATATTTATTAATTAAATTATTTTTTAACTATCAACATTATATTTATGTTCAAATGCCATGTTTAATTATGAATATGTTGATAATAAAAAAACAGAATTTTCTATTCCTAAAAATAGCCCTAAAGATGGTTTTAATTGAAGGCAGTGCAGACTCCAGTGTTTTATACAGTAGCAATTATATGCAGGTCACCAATTAAGCATGCAATCTACAAGATCTTAGACAGGCTTTATAAATGTAAATATATGCTTCTAGATTCTAGATTACACACACACACACACACACACACACACACACACACACAGGAATAGGAAATCCGGAACCCCCCCACACACACACACACACACTTTGAATATGGGGGGTCAAACTATATATTTTGCCCTTCCACTTTTTTTCATTCATTATATATGTATTATATCTTGTTGTGTTTGGCATTGGTTTGCTTTAAAATCTTTAAAATAAAATATAAAAATGGAAAAGTATTCAGAGGATGGGCCACATTTATAAACAATCACAATAACTTCTCCCTACACAAACATATTGGTTTGACCCAAGGTCTGCACCATGGCTAAAGTTAGCTAACGGTAAGAAAAAACGTCTTTAAGTGAGTATTAATACTTAAATGTAGGCATATATTTTATATTTATTACTCGCAAAAGTATATGAAGGAAGACAGTATAAGACCATTATTAAAAGAAAAAAATGTAAGGAAGAGAGTATCAGACCGTTATTAAAAATTAAACAATGTTTTAGAATTAAAAATTAGGGTAATGTTGCCACACGGCCATGAACAAGTTCAAGTTAAATTCCCACATTAAATTTAATTAGATTAAGCCTTAGTAAATATATCAAAAAGTGGCACTTCAAAATCACACAAGCCTGATTTTACTTTAGTGAAAACGTTGGCTACAATTTTTGTTTTGAATGACTAAAAGATGTAGAAATAAATGCTGACTGATAAAAAGGGTGACTCAATATTTCCCAATGTCGCTCATGATATACTGAAAGGTCTCAGATTGTGCTGGGATTTTCATGTTCGGATATTCACTCAATTTCAATATTCGTTTGTTTTCAATATATATATATATATATAGATATAGATATAGATATAGCTATAGATATAGATAGATAGATAGATAGATAGATAGATAGATAGATAGATAGATAGATATAGATATATACACACACATACCGGTATATAAAATCCACATAATAACCCCTAATGTTATTTAATAGCAGATTAGTACCAGGTATTTCACATGACTAGAGGCACTGCTCCACGCGCCCACAGTTCCTACACAATCCCTATTTCCATGGGAATGCATTTATAGGGAATCACGAAGGTGAGGGGATGATGCAGCACAGAGATATCATGAGTCAGCACCAGGCTGTGGTTTCAAAGGTTGAGCAAGAAAATAGTATAACGTTGATCCCGAATAAGAAGATGATACATTTCTGCACCTATGACAAGTATCTTAGCAAATCATTCAGATGTAATGGGCTGTAGGATTAAAAACACTGCCAAACTCCAAGACAACACCAGTTATGAAAATCACAGACAGCCATGTACAACTGTAAAGACAGCGTGTCCACTTTTCCACTGTCTCTTAATGACAGGGCTGTAATCAGACTGCCACTTTATTAAGGTACATTCACTGGAGGCAGTGTGGCAGGCTCATGACAGAAACAGTATCTTTTGTGTTATGGGTTATGTTCCGATTTTAACAATCAAGGGATTTAAAAGATCATTAAAACACATTAAAAATGACCAGCATTAGCCTTTGCACCTGATATTGATCTTGCATGAGGTTTAATAGTGTGTGTACACCTTTCCCCTAACAAGCCATGCATAAAACCTAGGATGGTGTTAGGTGGGCAAAATAAATGTTCTAAAAATATTATATGATGTAACTGAAACCATTAATCACTCTGGCTAAATTCCCTTAACAGGTAAAAACCTGGCAAAATCCCAACACACATAAATGGATCTTTTTAAAATACCAAATATATATAAGGTACAGCAATGTTCTTAAGATAGGTATGGAAAGTTTGCTTTAAATATATTGTTATATAAATATAACTTGTAGGATTTTGGTTTTATTTAACAGTGAACACAATCAATCAATTAGTGGTTAACAGGGGCGGATCTAGCCTTGTAGCTTGACGGGTTCACGAAATTCTTCAAGATACGCAAAAGGACATTTTTAATTTAAGGAAATGTTCCTTTCAGTGCAGTTTGGAACACATTTGCCAGTAAATTTAAGTAACATACTAAGAGTACAACTACGATAACCAATACTTGGGAGTTATTCAAATATAAAAATAGCTTCTGCCTGTTTTTTTCCCAATCTTTCTATAAGCTGAATTCAATGTACAGCTGTTTTAATTTGTTGCATCACAGACACAAAACCATTGCCAACTATTACTGCTGCTTTGTGGAATTCTGATTTTTCTTGACGTTTTTTCAGTTGTGTAACTGCTGAACCCCAGATTTTTTTTTACTATTTTTCTACCAAAAAGCACTCAATATTTACAGTAGGCTCCATCAAATCCTGCAGACAAAATATGTTTTTTTTCTTTTGTTTATTTCTATCATATATTTTTTTGGTATTTAAAACGGTGTACAACATTCTACAGCTATTTTTCCTCATCTAACATATTGTCCCATGATGGCCAACTGGAACACTGCTGCAGCAGGGAGATCCTGGTTTCAAACCCTGATGTCATTCTACTACTCTCACTGAAAAATAAATACATACATGAATTAATACACACATGGCCATGAGATTTAGAGTCTGTATTTTATTTAAAAATAATAATAAACTATTGTACAGATTATCTCATATATAAGCATTTCATTTCTTTCATTATAAACATATTTGTCAATCTTCTTAATAGTTTCACAAATGCGATGGATTGTGCATGTCAATAAATAACTACTATCACTTCTGTTCAAATCCAGTAAAAACATTTTTTTTTTTAAATATAGCACTTAAATGTAAAAAAAAATGTAAATATGGTAAATAGCAAACAAGATTAGCAACACTAAAATCGAAAGAAAAAAATTACATTTTTTGCCTGGGGAAGTAAATGCTTCTAAACAGGTAAACTATGTTTTTTTTTTTAAACATCCCAACAAGTACTGTACACGCTTGACCACAACATTGACGTAAATAATGCCTTTAATTTAAAAGATTACTCTGTGCATTGCCAAAGGTTCTCTTGGCAGCCATTTTAGGGGTTCTTTGTAACCAATAAAAGATCAGCTTTTCCCACAGCTAGCCAATCAAAAGTAATACGGGTGGGACACTTTTTAAAATGTTGATGTGTAGGCGACTTCCCCCATTCAGTTTTCAGAAACTTGTGTGGCTCTCTAGAAATATACCCGTGTTTTTCTAGCAACACGATGAACAGAGGAAAAATAAATAAATAAAAACTTCTTGTCCGACGGGCAAAGTATAACGGCAAAACTTGTTGTCCCTCACACAAATCTTGTTGTCCTGGGCGTCGGGCGATACGAATTACACACCCCTGAGACTTGTTCAGCATAATAATCTCTGGTTCTAAAATCTTATTTTTTTTTCACTTAAAAAAAAGTCAACAATCTAACATTACTGTCTCAATTTTAACATAGAGCCAATCAAAGTAAATAATGTATGTGGTGATAGTTTAACCTGCGGTCCTATGTAGAACCAGGTACGACATTCCAAAATTCCCGTTCCGGCCAATGTCGAACCCTGCCCGACATCATCAAAATGGCGTCACACAGGTCCCTTCTTGTTTTTCGTCAAAAAAAGCAGAAAAAGCTTTCAATAGGCAAGAGAAGCCAGGGGGGAAAAAAGGAGGAGGATCTGACCTTTTTTGAGATGTTTTAGTAATAAAATAATGTCTTGGATAGCATTATTGAGGAGTTTGGTGATAAATCGAGTGATCAAGAGATGATTTATCAGTATGTACCACTGTGGCAAAGTGGTCTGCAGTTCGCAGGTGTAGAGGTGATGCAGTGTTCAAGAGAAAAACAAAGTTACTGGTGAAATGATGGTTTTAATTGTAATCCAAAGTCACTCGACAACAGTAAATAATAATGAGACCTGGTATTGCTCAGTTAAATCCACGGGGTTCAGCCCCGAAACAATAAACACAGTTTTAAAACACATCAGAATGAGTGCTAAAGTGCGAGTGGTGAAATACAATTTATTTGTGAACAGTTGTGCAGTGTTGTCCAGGTTTGGTGCTGGGCTTAAGCGACAGCTCTGGATCGTGTTAGCCATCTAACAAGAACCAACAAGTATTATTAGACATGACAAACAAACAAAACACTCACAGTTAGTTTACAGTTTTTCCTTGGCTAGCGAGTGCAACCGTTTGTCCTCCAATCTGCGGTTGCCACATCGCTTCCCTTCTGGGGCGATGACTTGGTGTACCGTAGCTCCGCCCCTTTTCTAGTTGGCCGACTTCCACCTAACCCTTGGAATTAATTGTCCGACCATCCAGTCCGAGGTACTCTGTTCCCTTTACCGCACTCTCACAGGTTGGGAGGGAGATTTATAACCAAGATTCATTCTTTCTCTGTCACAACGACTCAGAAGAGGTGTGTGATAAATACAGCGAACACATGGTGTGGCAGGGCTGGAAATACAGTACTGTGTTGATATGCAGTGCATTTTAAATCTGTTTTACTGTGAATAAAATGACTTTTAAACAGTGCATGTAAAATCAATTGGACCTGATGAGCCTGACAGGTGCAGAATTCTA
Organism: Acipenser ruthenus; assembly: GCF_902713425.1. NCBI lineage: Eukaryota > Metazoa > Chordata > Actinopteri > Acipenseriformes > Acipenseridae > Acipenser > Acipenser ruthenus. The sequence goes on along the minus strand of NC_081189.1, from coordinate 102,046,519 downwards.
TGGACCACAAAGGGTTAAGCCCTTACTAATTGATGGCAGGCCGTCATTAATTGAGTGTATGAAGCTGTACAACAATAAAAATTCAGGTGGAAGGAAAGATATTATTATTATTATTTGTTTATTTAGCAGACGCCTTTATCCAAGGCGACTTACAGAGACAAGGGTGTGTGAACTATGCATCAGCTGCAGAGTCACTTACAACTACGTCTCACCCAAAAGATGGAGCACAAGGAGGTTAAGTGACTTGCTCAGGGTCACACAATGAGTCAGTGGCTGAGGTGGGATTTGAACCGGGGACCTCCTGCTTACAAGCCTATTTCTTTAACCACTGGACCACACAGCCTCCCATATTCTAATTAAGGGGATACGTTGTATCACTTAGGACATCACTGTAAACAGGTAAGAAATTAGATGTGAAAATCTAATATCAGGATTGGGGTCAATTCCAATTACATTTTCAATTCTCAATTTCAGTTCCCTTATAATCAATTCCCATTCCAAGACCTTCAAAGCATAAATGTCCCTTTTCAATCACTGTGTCTGCTTTTGACAATACTCCTTAAAGCAAGCCCTTTCTGAAGTAAGGTGGTTTTAAAAGAATATGTCATGCTATGGAAGCAGAGATAATGACAACAATTAACCCCACCAAAACTCAGTTTAATCAATTTCAACAGTCCGTTCAGACGGTGTTTGCATCAATCAGAATACTATATGTAACAACACAGGCAGAAATTATGCAAAGATGGTAATAACCATTAAATTTGTTCTCAGTTAATAAATCATAAGCCAAGTCATGTCAACCTGAAGTGATGTAAAGTTTAATAGAGGAATGCAACGCTATTGCACTTCTTCCAACAGGCTGCAGGAAGAGATTCATTTAAGAGGCTTTCCCATGTTTGAGAGGCATTCTGAGTCCCAGTCATAAACGTCACTTGAGACGGTGCCCCCACTGCACCTAGATGCTCATTTATATGTTGGCATGATCTTTATTCTTCCACTTAAGAGTTAGGAGGGCTGGATTCTCTTGGATTGGAATACATTTCCTCTATATTCTGGCTTGTTGGTAGACAGCAAGTAGTTAATGTAAGAACGGTCCTGTCTGTTGATGTCTGCAGGGTTCTGTTTTTGTGCCCCTGCTGTTTTATCTTATTTAGAGGCGTACCACTTAAAATATTAACCAGCTCCATTATCTGCAGATATGCTGGCATCGCTGCTATTTGCTATGCGGAATAATCCAGCAGAACAAAATCAATACATCTCTTCAGGAAGAATCTGAATTCATTAAGAGCTGGGTTTTAGAAAACTGAATTTTTGCAAGTCAAAAGCAAAGCAGGATTGTACTGATTGGTACTTTAAAGTCTTTAAAATAGCAATATCCTACTGTTGTTCTGTTAGCACTGTGTTATTGAAATGATGGGTGAATTAAACAATGTATATGATACTTACATATCCCTTCAAAAATAAAAACAAGGGTTTTCTGCATATGGTACATTGGTTAACATCCTACATCGTAAATAGGATAAGGCAAAAGTCAAATAACAAACATTTCGGCTAGTGCCTTTATCAGTAATTTTACAATAAAATAGACTATAATACAGAAAATATAAGAGCCAGACCAGACACATTATTATACTATATAGACTACTGTAAACTAAACACTGTATATACGGCAGCATGCACACATTATATATATATATATATATATATATATATATATATATATATATATATATATATATGGCATCTCCTTTATAAATAGGCTTGCTACTATTCTATTTAATTTATTTTGCCAAATCGACGATTAATATCGACATTTATTTTTTTTCGATCTTTATTTTTCCATTCAAGCAGAGAATGGGTGAAATCGACCTTTATGCTTTTAAAAAAAACACAAACTTTTTATGCCATTGAGAAACGTCTTATTTAGCGAAGCCCCTTTATCACATTCAACATGCAACAAAACCATGGTTACAACACTCTAATTGAAATAACGTTTGGTCACAGCAGAGCTATTCCTTGTATAGCTATAGATCCTACACAAATTACAAAATTATCTCAAATAAACTGTAGAAAACGCAGCACATAAAAGTGTATTACACAGACTTTCATAGCATACATTTCTGAGTAAAAATAATATATACATTTATTTCAGTCAAACTCATACTTTTTGGGAATTCGATGTTTAACAAGCTTTACCGATTTAATATTGAAAAGTAGTAAGCCTATTTATAAACCATAATGCTTACTGCTGGATTACACAGATGTAAGATTCAAGTAGATACAAAATCAGCTAAATTTCAATGTAGATTTTCTAATTAAGGTTCCACTTTTTTACAGTTTATTTGCCTTTCATTTAGAATGTATTATGATGTTCACACTGCTTGCATGAAAACGTTACCTTTTTTTACAGCAATCTCCACTCTAATCTATTTATGACATCTACTCACATTTAGCTAAAGACAAGACAAAATCAGGTTACTGTGCATTACTATTTAGCTGTTTTCATATCAAGCTAATATATACCTTTATCCACACACACACACACAACAAAATTGTTGCGCCATGTGATCAACATAAAAATGCTACAGTACATTATAGCTTTTTGTTTTTTAACATTGTGAATTTAGTGCTCATGAAAGGTGCAGGACAATGGCCCTGGTTATAGACAGTCGCATTACTGGCAGGCAAACAACAGAGACCTGAACACCTGCCATACAGCCCTGGGCCCCTCGAGCCTACACAGCCAATTCCACCAAACTACACCTGTGATCAGTACTTATTGGGGGCTAAGTTAAGACTACCTCAGCCATTTCACTTGGGACCTTAGTTGTATTCAAAGCTGGGTCTCCAGTGTTGAAAGTCATTTAAATTATATTGTAGCAAAATTAAATATTTACAGGAAAAACAGCACGTTTTAATTCAATCAAAGGAAATGATGGTGTAAAAAAAAAAAAACTACTATAGAAACCTGGCTGGCATATGGTATTAGAGATCCAAAGCGTATATTTAGTATGAGTCCGTCTTCCTTATCTCTTATCAGCGTAGCACTGTAGCCTGGAAGGAACCTGGGTAAGTCACAGGAAAAAGGTGGGAACATTGTTGCCGTTTCCTGCTGGCCAGCATACTACCTTATTGTTCAGTGTATTTTTTTAGACAATCGCATCAGATTATAGCCAGTCCTGCAACATCCTCTTTCCGTCCAAGAGTTGATACAATATTTATTGATTTGTGCAAAATGCGTCATTACAAATGCTTATTATTCATTGCTAGTACTAAACGAACTACCACTCTACAGTGATATGGTCTTAGTTTCCCATTCATTCTTAACATATTTTTCTCTGGCTTGCTCTAATAATACCTCTCAGGTTTGTGTGTCCCTCTACTTAACAGGTTAAACCTTTCATTGTAGTTTGCCTGTATGAATACAAAGTTGTCTGCTTTCTGTTTCAGATTAATGTATTGAAAACTTTACTGTACACTGTAGTTTGTTTGATTGGGATAAAAATAAATCATTAATAGAAATAAAATATAATTTATTCTAGAGGGCATAACAAATATTTGGGTAGGAGTTAGAGACAAGTAGGGTAAAGAACAGCAGCCTGTTTTTTTATTATGGTGGTAGCTCTTAAATAATATTGTTATTATTATTATTTATTTCTTAGCAGACGCCATTATCCAGGGCGACTTACAATCGTAAGCAAATACATTTCAAGTGTTAGAATACAAGTAATACAATAAGAGCAAGAAATACAATAACTTTTGTTCAAGCAAAGTACAAGTGTGACAAACCACAATTCAATAATACAGCACATAATAGTGGTAGTTACATCAGGATATGATTAAATAGTGATAGTTACATCAGGATATGATTAAATACAAAATACTACAGGTTAAACACTTGGCAGATTACAGCATTCTGAAGTACAGGATTAAATGCAGTAAAATAGGGGGCAGATAAAAGCAAAATAAAGCACATTTAAATGAAGGGTGATAGTGTCCCAGGATACAAACAGAGGAGTTCTACAGGTGCTGTTTGAAGAGGTGAGTCTTAAGGAGGCGCACATCTCTGAATTTGTGACAGACATTTATTGAGCTGTGGACTGTGGTTGCTAATTGATCATGTACTGGATATCAGTTGTGTCTGCTTATTATGGGATGCTTGCTTTAAGAGCACACGAGATACATTTAATAATATCATTTTATTTCTTACTGTGGTACAAGGATTGTAACTTTTTCTAATTAATTTTGTGTTCCGCATTTAAGAACCGCGGACCACTTAGTTTCTTTCACTTTACTTTCTCTGCACATCTACCTCCTCCTATTGAGTAAAAAAAACGTCTATGGAAAACCATCTAGTGAATATATTTAATGTGAGTCAGCCAAAAAAGCATTTCTGTCACCTGCAAATGAGGCTATTACAACATTAAAACATCACAAGGTTACCCACTCTACTCAGTAGAATATGCTTTGGCTGGAAAACTGTTTTTTCCTCCTTATGTCGCTGCTATTTTTGTATGGAAATAGGGCAATAGAGGGTATCCAAGCCCAGTTTGCCCCCATGTCCAGCCAGGATAGTTTTAGGCTGAGGAGAATCCACCAAAACATACTGCACTGAATAAATCTATAGAAAAATGTACGTATAAGATTAGCTATTTAGAATATGTTTAGAATTTAGTATTATTTGATTTATAGATTTGCTGCATCATACTGCAAATTAATTGTATGATATTTAAAGAAATTGTAACAGTTCATCAGTTTCTATGGTGAAGTTCTATGATAAAGGATCACAGATATCTGTTTTATTTGTTTAGTTTTTAATTAAAATTGTTAAATGCAAGCACTACAAGCACAGGTGTGACTTTTACGCTATGCATGTTACCTAAATAATGCAAAATTATCATGGTTTGAAAACCTAATTGTAAATGAACTGAATAGTTTCAAAGTGTGTTCACGCTTTCTTTAATGTTGAAGGGGTTTAAGAAAACAATTACACATCTGCTTACAGTAAAATATGTAATTTAAAAATGTTCATGTTTTCTACTGTGACCATGACAGTAAAAATGCTACTGGGTCTCGTGTATAGACTGGGCTGTCTTATCTTATACCATGTACAGGGATCAGTCTTCAAACCCGAGAAAGGTGTCTGACATTTTCATGGACAAAAACAACACAGTCAATGATAACATTTATAAGGATAAAGTACAATGATCATAGACACATTAATGAAAGGTCAAATGCAATATTCCATATTGAAATGTAGTATTTGGTTCCATGATACTATTTCACATCAAGCAAAACAAAATATCATTGTGTTTTCATTGCACATCTTTGTTTTTATTCTACATCTCTTACTGAAGCTAACTACTGTAGTTCCACTCTAATGTTTTTAAACTAGTGGAGGTCAATGTGTGGTTCCTCCTTTGAATATTAATAAGAGGATGTATTTGTATTCAGAATGACACAGGCCCCTACTTGGATAGCAGCAAAAACATTGCATGCCTCTGCTGAGGGGGAGAACGTGCTACAGTGTGAACACAGCATTGCCAGTGCTTTCTTAAAATAGGCAGAATAGAACACACCATGTTATAATTGCCTAACAATACGGATTTGTACAAAGATTTGAGTTGTACAAAAAAACACATTTAAAAAAAATGTCCAATCTCTGTATAGACATTGTAAAAAATGGTCTGGCACACTAGCTCCAAAAAGGAAAATACCCTTTATTTACAATTGTTAAATTATTATTATTATTATTATTATTATTATTATTATTATTATTATTATTATTATTAATTTCTTAGCAGACACCCTTATCCAGGGCGACTTAGAGCTGTAAACAAAAATACATTTCAAGATACACTGAAGCTAAACATTTGAAGATACACTGAAGCTAAACTTTTAAATGCCTTTGATTCCAAAAGGACATGAGCCTACTTCTGGTATCATTCAACCTGCATTGTTATTGTAGCATGGACAAATGCCCATTTAGAAGAGGTTTGTTTCAAAATGAACTGTTAAATAACACAGGATTTAGAAACTGCTTTTCAAAACTGAAGGACAGTAGAAGAAGATGTCTTCTGGAGTTTATGCCACCACTTTTGAATAATTAATTATGTTTTGCCATTGCATCACTATTACACAACCTTACTTTTCTTAAAGCTGCAGTTGCAAGTTTTATTAACAGGACGTTTTTTTTTACCTTGCAGTACTTACTATACATTTTAACAGTGTGGAATACAGTGTCATTTGGCACTACTGCTTTAAAAATATATTTGCTATGTGTGTGACCAAATCATACATACCATTGCCAATCAATAATGGCACGCATGGTTCTGGTTCCAGTTACAGTATGCTCTGGCAAAGGCATCCAAGAAAGTGATTATGTTCTGTTTTCGACATCCTTAGATACTGCTTTGTGTACATTCAAGCTTGGTTTCAGCCCCCAAATTACAGTAGTTAAATCGACAGGGATAACTTCATTGATGCTTGAAACCTGCTAAGCATTTTGTGCTTCAGTTGTACAAACTACTGACATGTACATTATAAGCTTTTCAGATTAGGAATCAAAACCTGAATTAAACAGGGGATTTGAACCCCCCTCCACACACACAACATATTATGCTGACATTTTAGTTGTTCTTCACTCATGTCACATCCATCTAAAATAATACTGTGGGTCACTACCACAATGTAGTGTTGATTAAGCTCCCGGAGGTCACACAACTGTGTGGCAAATGAGCTTCTAAATCAACTGGGGTGACCTGATTTACAGATCAGTAAACACTCAGTGCAGCAGCATTATGGAAGCCTAACAAAACAACACATTTGAAAGCGTAGACTGCGTATAATAATTGACGCATGTGTCATGCTGTCGGTGCAATTATCTCCAGTTTTGAAGCCCAGCACACATGAGAAAACATGTTTCCTTGTTTCTGGAAATTAGGAAATATCCGGCACACACGAGCACACATTTGCCTTATGCACGCTGGGTTAGTGTCTTGATTGTGGTTTTCATTTCTATTATAATTCATTACACAGGAAGCAGCATTAATTAATTAATTAATTAATTATCACGAATTAAATTCCCCACTTTTTATTTTATTTTATAAACAGCAATTCTGTTTTTTTTTTTTTTTTTTTTTTTTTTTGGGTGGTGAATCGCATTTTGTTTTAGGTAGAACATATAATGCACTGGTGAGCAAAATTAGAACTAGGTCTTTCATTTTTTTTTTTTTTATTAAGAAACATATTATATTATATTATAAATCTCTGTAACTCCTTACCAGCCCATTACAAAAAAGAGTTATAATTGACATTTCTGTCTCTTAACTCATGGTTATGATGACAATGGTTAATTAACACTGGCCCCCTTCTCACAATGCATCTGAAAAACACCTTTGCCCGTTTTATTTGACAAACATTATAAAACAACAGCAAAAAACATAACAGTTCATTTACAAATTTCGTGGTCACATCTCAAAGTTTCTGCAATGATCTTTAAAGTAATCAAAACCTCTTAGTGTGTCCAAAATCTAGTAATTCACAGCACATACAGTATATATTTTTTTAAATGTATGATGCCAGTTTTGAAACCATGAGAGCTATGGGTGTTTCCTGTAAATTGTCCATGCTACAATAACAATACAAGCCTGTAAATTACATTCATCACCTTCAACAGCTGCAGTTGTGGCAGAAGTGTAACTGGCTACATGAATGGCAAAGTGGAAAGCAGGGTTGAGAGGGTGTCTGTAGGAGGTAAATTAACTAGAATGTAAAGAAGGTATGTTTTCTGTTGAGGTTGTTAACAGGTAGCAGATAATAATAATAATAATAATAATAATAATAATAATAATAATAATAATAATAATAATGAAACTCGAGTAAAGATTTTAAAAAATTGTATAACGTGCATTTATAACTCAGTGTTTTAAACGTTACAATTTGTAAAATAACTGAAGCAGCAGCACCTTTTCCAAAACAACAAGGCAATGGTTCATATTTGAAATACCTATTTGGAAATTGCGGAAACTTAATGATTAATTTACAGGAATTGTTGTTTACTGAACCTAAACCAAATAAGTTGTTTCAGAAAAAGCCCAATGAAACACATATGAGAGAATTCCAAGGAACTACTCATTTTCAGCTACAACAAAAATCCAAGTGGAAAAAAAAAAAGTTTAGTAGTTTAGATTTTCCTTATTCCTGTCAAAATAGATCGATGAAACTCACTTACTGAAGATACTGATTCAGTGCGTCAAAATTAATTTCACACACAATCACAAAAAGTCTACCAGGTCTAAAGGTCCACATATCCCTAAACAGCTTCAGGCAGTTCACGGTAAACAGACATTGCACTTAAAAAAAAAACAAAAAACATGTTGTGTATATAAAACTTCACAACATAAATATTTGTGAGAATCAACAATATATTAACAAACCTATGGAAACTTGCACTTTGACTTATGAGCAAACGTACTTGGGCAGCAGTGGTCCAACCAGAAACCTTGTCAAGTGCTGTGGTTTATTTTGATTATTTTGTTTGTTTGTTTGTTTGTTTTTTTGTGTGTTTGTTTTTTTGTTTGTTTGGTTTTTTTTTTTTTTTTTGGGGGGGGGGGGGGGGGGGGGGCTCTATAAACTATTCACTTTCATGGTATTAAAAAAAAACGTGCGATTCTTTTTTCTTTGGGGTCTGAAAAAAATAACCTGTACCAAACCCTCATGAATACATAATACAGAACAAAATACTCAGGCACTAAACTGTATTCTGTACTGAGCATGTTAGTTGTTAACATCCACCAACTAAATGATCAAATAAATCTCGTTAAAAAGAAAATTACAAATTTTATATATATATATATATATATATATATATGTGTGTGTGTGTGTGTGTGTGTGTGTGTGTGCGCGCGCTCCCACACACACACACACATAAACCATATATGCATACATTTTTTATAGAAAGGGACTTACCTCTGTGCGCGACTGTAGTCTCTTGTTCATCTCATATATCCGATACTCTGGCTGTACCATGTACGGCGTGTGTCTCCTGTAAAACGGTCCAAAAGGAGAGGAATAGAACGGATCATGAGGTGTGCTGGACATCTTGCCTGCTTGTGGTGGTTCAAGCTACACAGCGCAACATCAACATCCATACAGAGCACATGGGCTGCGATGCTCTGTATACAGCGCAAGCTAACTCACCACCAATCCTATACACGCACACACACAGCAGAGAGCACACGTTGGGTGAGAACTACAGCTGGAGGAGCCCCCTGCACTGTAGCAGAGAGGACGGGAGCGGTGAGGGGGGGTGGCGGATAGCTTCAGGCTGTGCTGTGTTTTCACAGAAGCAGTTTGTGGAAGGATCACTTCCTGTCCGCACTGAAGAGTAGTTCTTTAAAAAAATACAATTCTTTTCGAAGCTGACACAGAGAATTTTTTTTTTTTTAATTTTTCCCAACTAGGACCCCACACGAATTTGACAGAAAGGCTTGTTAGCATATAGGTGTTTAAACAGCTGCCTGCCAGGGCGAGCATCACCTTATGTGGGTCTCTACTAATTTCATCACTCACAGCCACAGTTTACCACTACTCCTGCCTCATATTAATTAAAAACGTTTTCTAATTTAGCGCCGTACTTGTATTGTGCCCGTTTTCCTTCCTGTAAATTAGAAGCAATAACCGGTTAACAAATACAATCATTTTAAATTGACATTTGTGACCCTTGATTTACTTGTGAAGCCATACCCTATACTTCAAAAACTGCGTTATTAATGTACAGTAAAAAGAAACAGGGATTGCGAAACAAACAATAATTCATAAGTATTTTACTTTAATTCAAGGTAATATAATGTATATGTGTTACCTCCATTTGTCAGTTTTAATCAAAGTATAAACTGCAGCATCTAGGTTTGTACAGGTTTAAAACGGATTTCTTGAGCAGCTCGCTTCACATTTGTATAAAAATGCATCCTTTTACATTTATTTAATCCAATTTGTGCACTAAATAAATTTTATATATATATATATATATATATATAGTCATTTTGAAATAGTTACATAACCTTATATTAACTTAATAACATATTACATGCTTAAAGCTAGTTACTCCAAATCCTAATTAACGCTTTTTATTTATTTATTTATTTTTCAGAAAGGAAAAATACAATTTTGTCAAGCCAGAAATAAACAACTTTAATTTGGGGCTTGTAAGTAATTGTTTTATTAGAATTTTTAAAATTATAATTGTTTTTGCTTCCTTAAAAAGAAATGCACTAATCCGATTTGTGGTAAATAGCTTGACAATCTAGCACATTATGTACTGCAGAATTCAAATGACACCTTAAGATAAACCCAGCTGTGTAGAATTGATTGACCTGCAGGGCACTGGTTACCATGAGTCTTTTTCTAGCTCTTGCTATTGCTCTACTTCTACTCCATTACACAAACCCTCCACTGGAAACCATGTTAGGTTGTCCTTCTGCAAGCAGTTATGTTCAGGTCTCAGCAAGAATAGTAAGCAATTCTCACTTCAGGGAGATTAACAGCATGGTCTCCAAACAGGAAATCATAATGGTTTCGGCTAGGGGTCAAAATATCTTAAAACCATCAATGTCACACATGATTTCTCCTTTTAAACACAGAGCATCTCATTGGATCTGTCCTCAAATATAATAATTATTTAATTATCTAGATTCTGAACTTTTAGTTGAAATGCCTGAGGCCAATTCTCTTGACTTTCAAATCCAAGTTTTGTGTTGATTATCAAAATCGAGGCTGCAGAATGTGCATGGGAACCATTTATAATTGTTACTGCATGTACACTACAGTCAAGCACTGGTCGTAACATCAACTTGTGTGATCAGCTTCAGCAATTTGTGAATCATGGACTTTCTTTTTGATGGTCTGGGACCCATTTGGGGCTATGATTGATCAAAGCCTAATATCTGGAAAAACTCCTACAGCATCAAAATTAGCAATTTTAATCTTGAGGTTTTCTTTAATTTGATAAATTAGAGAATGTAAATGACTAATTAATCACATTTTATAAGTACCAAGTACTAAGACATTAGGTAAAATAAGATAATACTCCCGGGACAAAGATAGCTGTGTCAGTAAATACTGTATTTATTTTTTATATTAGTGCTGACTTTTTTGTATTAAATATATATGGAAGGAGGGACTTCTACCAGTCATGGATGAGAAGAACTTGTTTAAAAAATGGTGCAGAAAATATTTGGAAACAAGAATCTTTGTTATTTATAATTATACCACAATGCTTTTCCTCTGGGACAATCAGCCCAATAATCAATACACTGTAAAACCAAGCACAATTAAACATAATCTTACGCAACAGATTTTAAATTCCAAGACGAAGACAGAGACAAAAACAGGCTGTCTCCCCCTAGAAGTGGTAGAAGCTGATCCACACTCAGCATCAAAAAAGTGGTTAGTTTGATAGCAGGCAGAATATTCAGTGAAACTGATGTTGTTGAAGCTCACCCTGGGATCCTTCAAGAAGCTGCTTGATGAGATTCTGGGATCAATAAGCTACTAACAACCAAACGAGCAAGATGGGCCGAATGGCCTCCTCTCGTTTGTAAACATGCTTATGTTCTTATGTATAATCGCTCTCGATCTGCTGATGAAAGAAAAACACAAGTGTAAAAAATATGTTTTCTAACAAGACCTGTGTGATTTTGTTTTATTCCATGACAGTCACAATTTCTGAAAAAGAAAACTAGATATTTGACATTTTTATTTTTACATTTATCCCATCATTACTTGTCCAGTTCCAAGTAGCTGATTGATTCCATAACTTCATCTGTTTCCACTCAATATCCAGCCTTTGGCAATGGTCTCTATGCTGTGCTTAAAATACTGGCTGGGTTGCAGGACCGAATTAGTGTCACCAGTAACCTCAGAATAACCTTTCTTTATTTGTGCTATACATTTTTAATACATCTAATCAGCTGTCAAGATAAGCTTTGTACCTGCCATTTTTCAACATTAACAAATCTGAAATACGGACTAAATTTAAATTATTATTAAAAAATACACAACAATTTTGCTGCACAGCTTGTCTGCCTCCCCTCCCGCCTCCCCTAAAACCTCCAGTAACAACTACATCTCCCAGAATACAATGTCTTCAGTTACTAGGAAACTGCACACAGGAAAAAACAACCCAACAAACATTATCCAGTCTCTGGCTAGCCCTGTTGTCTTTGCAGCCAATCACAGTAAGAAAAAGAAAAATTCAAAGCGACACAGGTGGAAGCATAAACACCCCAGTCCAGCTACAAATCTAACTGGAACCATCGTCAGAGGCAACAGCTAAAAAAAGCTTATTAATGCATTTCCTTATTTTATTTATCTGTATGGCCTTATGTTAAAGTTTTAACATGTTCACTGAGTTTAAGAATTTGATGTTAAAATATAAGTAACGTAATTAATTTGTAGTCAGTGTGATACCTTGAAACAAATGTGCTGAGCCGATAAAGATCCTGGTAGAACACATGCGTGGTTGTACAGTAGTTCAAAGTAACATTGCAGTTAAATGGAAGGCTCTTTTTTAATGCCTATCCCATTACCATTAAATATTGTACAGTATTTATCAAGATTACTCATGACTTCAAGGTAATGTTGCATTTTACCCCCTGAAAATACATTTGACTCTCTAAGTGTTAAAATTAGAGGGTAAGTTACTCCCAGACCCAAACCTTATCTGGAGCACTGCATCTAATCATTCTGTTTGCCTTTTAATTTGCTTCCAAACATTGTCTGGATGGTCACAGCGACAACTCTACTACAAGGTCTTTTTTTGTGGCTGCCCTTATACAACATATTCTACCCAAAATCTGTTAGACACTCAATAACAAAGTCTGTATTTTAAATGTAGGTTGGTAATGTCACTCTGTTACAGACCCCTTGTCAAGCAGGAACACAGATATAAAATCCATTCTGTGAAGTTGTGAAACCAGAAAAGAATCCAGCCCTGGGCAATAATAAGTAATTAAAATAAACTTTAACTAAGTTCTATTAACGGTTTTAATTAAAATCAATTTTTTCGTAAGATTAGGAGGATATTAAATTGTATTCATTGACATTTTAGAAGTTTTTGCTGTCTCTCCGCAGTTGTCCTCTAATAGAGAATGTTATTAATTAACGGGGACCAAAAACTAAGCATCCCGGGGGCATAGGAGGAATAAGATCCAGTGATATGGCCAAAGATTCATTGAATGGAGCAGTGTGGTGGTTATAATGGCTTACTGGGGTAATAGGGAGTGTGGGTTGTCCGCTGACAAATGGGAGAGACACAGGACTTTTGCTTTGACACGCAGCTCAGTCGCGCAGGATTTATTAATGAAAATAAGCAAAACACAACCGCGTGACGATACCAGCAATGGTATGTCACGGGCGACTACGCAGCAAGTGTACAGGAAATGGAATACAAACCCAAAAGAAAATACTGCAAACCACAGCTGCCCCTCTTTTTGTAGCAAGACCCTCTGCCAGGATACACCCACCAGCCGGTCAAGGAACCACTACCAATAATCCTCGGCTACGATTCCCTTTAAACAAACTTGTCTGGCAGTGCGTCACAGGCGGAGCATCTGTCTATCTACCTATTTACATATCGTGTGAAGATAGTAACCGAAACCATTTGGTCTCTACCAGAGATATGTCCAGTTTGTCAGTGAACCCTTTTGTCTGCAGAGAAAAGGTTATCATATTCTTTAAATACCCCCCCCCCCCCCCCCCCCCCATCAATCTACTCACTAAAACCTGGGACGGTTGTCAGCCCAATCCAATCATCTGCCACCTCACTAACCACACCTATACTCACTGACAGTGAAACAACCCAATAACAAAACATAAACAGGACCTCATTCAGCAGGGGAACCATCCCAATTATTAACATTCCAGTACACTTCCAGGCTCTTTGATGTATTCCTACACCAACCACGCCTTACAACCTAGCCCCCCTTTTGAGAACTAGCTACAGCCATGTTACCCATACACACAACTGTAAATACTATAGGGGGAACCCCATCTGACATTCTATAGTGTGCATTAATACAAAAGGAGGGTGTACAAGTGATGTAACCAAATGCAACTCAGTCATGTACACTATACATGTGATGGGCGTTATATCCTAAACATTAAGGTACAATTTTGAGGTTAAAACACTCTATAACAATTAGATTAGCATTTAAATAATGTAATAATGAAATCCAAATATATTACAGTTATAACTGTGGTTTTAATAAAAGCTTAAAACTTTCCTTAAATTAACTCTTCCATAATCTAAATGGATGCAGATTTCTTATTGATTTTTTTTTTTTACATTTGAGCAGCTAGATAAAGTATACATTCATAATTACTGTTCACACTTACAACACATATTCTCCAAACATGTTAGCATTCTAGAACACGCAGGCAAGAGGTAGCACTGAATATTAAATCATTGCTCCCCTAAAGCAACTTATTAAGCTTACCTACACATTTTCTGTTTACATTTAATTTTAGCCATCGTTGGATCTATCAGTATCTAAAAACACATTACATCTTAGTCTGCTTTTTTATAATGATACTGTGATAGAATTTCATGTTGCCATTTGCAAATGTTTCAGATGTGACATAAAGTAAAACATGTGTTTTGAATTACATTACACTGACAGGGAACTGAAGCTTGTACTTAAGGACAAGAAAGAGGCCCCATGTAGGGATAGATACACAATGTCATGCGTTACTGGCCAGTGGGGACAGTGTGCTGTCATGGTTCAGACTGCATGCATTAAAGACAAATGTACTAGTGAATAAAAGAGAATTGAGTACATACAAATATGGAATAAACACTACATGAGAAAAGCATGGCAGGATTAAAAATGTATTTCTACAAATATGCTACAATATGTCCAGTTTGTGTTCTGAAGATAAACATTCTCTTTTTAATATATATATATATATATATATAGAGAGAGAGAGAGAGAGAGAGAGAGAGAGAGAGAGAGAGAGAGAGAGAGAGAGAGAGAGAGAGAGAGAGAGAGAGAGGGAGAAAATGTTTATTTTGACTGGTTGAAAAAAATATAATGAGTTAACAGTATCAAAATAAATACAGCTGCAGGTTTGAATTTATTACTTATTACAATGTGATACATGGACTAAGTACTATAATTGTAACTCAGCCCATGTTGCATGAAAAACCATATGGTGACACACTGGGCATTTATTACTTTCCCAACTATATTTCTTAGAATTGTTAGAGTGTCTTTTAAACGGCTGACTGACGTTTTTATGTTAAAAAAATTCCAAACACTGAAAATGTTTTGCTCTTTTGAAATTTCCATACTAGATGTCAGAGAATAATTTTAGCAGGACCATGAAAACAAATACACAACAAAGAATACATACTTTATGAACCTTGTGAAAACATACCTACATCAGATAGGATAGACTAGAGCCTTGCAAGGCATTGGGGAGCTTGATATTTATTTAGCCTACTTATCTATACTGTTAAAAAAAATTGGTATCCATATTATAAAAAATGTATTTAAAAATGGGTCTAAAGTGAAATACTTTATGTTATAATTGCATCCCTGATGAATTCAACCCCTTGAAGCAATTATAACCTTGTCATTCACTGTATTATTGTACATATTTCCAAAATGGTTTTCTTAGCTAAACAAAATATTGAATTTGGTCCAATGTAATAAATCATTTTACAATATTGTTGACTATCTAGAATTAAAGAAAATGTTTAGTTTCTCTTTTTTATGGTGAAAAAGCAAAGCTAGTGCATTTCATGAAATTATATTTGGCTGTGAGCCAGCCAGGCTTGCAATTTAATGGGGACTGTTTTTTGGGAACTTCGTGTATGTTTATTTTTTAATTATGTTGTGATAGAATACAGTGAATGACGAATTTATGTTGAAGCTCTGTGGTAACCATGGTAAATTATGGTGCCAACTAAGGGACATATAGCATATCACAAGAGGTCATAGTGGCTACCTTGACCTTAAGTGGGTGAATATCAGCTGGTATCTTGCATAGCACCCTATAATATATTTGTATAATAAATAAATACATAAATAAGAACAATTAAACAGCATAGCTACTTTTAATGTGAAATCTTTCCCCCGTCTGATACAAACCATCTCATACAATCTATCTGATATATATATATATATATATATATATATATATATATATATATATATATATATATATATATATATATATATATAAAACAGCTTGGAAAAATAACAGCCTCTGATTGGTTAAACAGCATCACATGACCATGTGTATATATGGTGCATCCACATGGCTTGCATAGTAATGAGCTGCTTCACACTGATAATTCAATGTGCACCACATTATAAATTCCATCACAAAATGCCATAACAAACTGACATTTTATTTATTTGTCATAAAACCACTGCCACAAAATGAGTGACATTCCTCCCATTTTCTTTAATATATTTGGAGGAGAAACTCAAGAGACTTGGTACAGTACCAACTTTCCCAGTGATAACAGTAGTCCACCTGAAAAAAAGAAAATACATAAGTTCTACAGAACCTGTCAACAGTAGACACAGAACAGTAAATGAAATAGAACAAAACAGATATGAAAAAACACACAAAAAACTACAACGTGGGCTGTTAATGTATTTAAAGGCTGGCAAAGAAAAAATGTGGACATTAATTAAGGAAATAAGTCCAGAAAACCCCAACAGAATTCTGGGGGAATTTTATGCCAGTGCAAGAAGTTCAGCTGGCGACCAGTATAATTCTGTCTCGAGTTTTATAACACTGAAAGCTGGACTAAATACATTTGTTCACAGAAGAAGTTTTAACATCTCTGTTGGCAGTTAGTTTAAGAAAAGCAATAATGTCTTCATGTCAGTCATGAAAATGTTCAGAAAAGCCGGTAAAGACAAGGCCAAACCTCTGCATTACTGACCTGGATTAGAAGCGCCTTCAGGAATCTGAAGCACTTTCAACAGACTCCGCGGTCGGATTTGTATGCAAGGTATGGTTTGATCTTCAGCTTAACCTGGCACGACATAGGCACAAAAAAAAAAACATTAAAAAATGGCTGATCCTGACAGTGAAAACCTCTTGTTGTCCAGTGGCAGTGCAAAGCTTAATCACCAACCACGTGTGCGTATATTTAATGGGATCCGCACGGCCCGTCGTGGTTTATATCTTACATATATATTTACAGCCTGATCGTTCACATAATACAGTATTTATTCCACAAATGTGGATGGCCAATTAACCAACAAGTCCCCAAACATGCCAAACCTGACTTCAGAAAAGGACATTCCTTAAATCAAGCTCTGCATCTGCTCAGCAACAATACAATTTGCCTGCTCATTCCATTGATGGATTTGAATTAATATAAGATAGATTTAAGCTGCATCAGTACTGACCTGAAACGACTAGGTCTACAATCGTTTTTTAAATATATATTTTTATTCTCCGTTTTACAAAACACAACATATCATAACAACCTAATAATAATACCCGGGACAGATACAGTTAGTCAGCGATAGATTCTATAATGTCCTATTATCAATCCTAACCCACATGGAAACCTAAACAACCCCGATGTGAAGCTAGGGCCCCCTTTAGATCTGAATAATTACAATGCACAAACTGAAAGAGATCTAGCTTCTAGTGGTTCTGGTATACTTTATACCTATTTTAATAAATATCTACACATTTGTATTTTCTATTAGAAAATACATAAGTGAATGCTCTTTGTTTCAAACCAAAATGATAAACAGTGTATTCTGTGTGTACTGCTGCATGCTCAGAGAGACTGGGTGTTGTTTTTTTGTCTGAATGAAATGGAATGCATTAATATAATTTGGCTTGAATAGGCTTTGGTTTGAAAATCTGTTTTTGAAAAATAAGCTTTGCAGCAAGTCCTCCAGATTCCTGTTGGCTCTTTATTCATGCCAAACATTCAGTGAAAAAACTAACATAGCAGGAGTACAAACATTTTGGACCACTCTCCACAGCTTCTCTTCACAATGTATAATGTAAATGCATGCTGATAACTATTGTCCTGGTTGTTGATGGAGGGTGTTTCTAATGATGATAAGAAAAAAAAGCATATCAAAATATAAATGTAATAAAATGTCTCATTCAAATTGAGTAAAGTGAACATAGATAAGATACTTCACACTGATAATCTGTAGAGACAAATTGGTTCTAAATTGAAGTTTCAACATACTGTTTACTTCAGCCATAGAATAATGCTCATGCTTGGCCACTAAAGTACATTCACTTTAGTTGGCAGAAAATTGGTCCAGTTGTTTTAAGTCAGACAAACTCAGATACAACTTTTCCCATATTACTTTTTGTTACTGTATAGTACAGGTTTCAATAAATTATTGTTATTTAATCTGGCAGTTTGTTGAGTATCATGACACTATTGCGACTATGGCTGCAACTGCCAGCCTAACCTGTCAAAGAATACCAGCAGGTTTGCTACTTTGATTAACAAAAAAAGAAAGACTTCAGCAAGAACAACATCAGCAGCACCCTCTTTGCCAGAGTTAGATATGAGGACCAATGCTGTCAGGTAAATGTCAGAAAAGTCTCATATGTACAACAAACTATAAAATGGAGTAATGCAGTACTGATATTTAGAAATTGGACTTTAAACATCATTTAAAAATACATTGTGCAGATGGCTGTACCTGGTTAACTAAATAATTCCATGGATATCCCTTGTGCACTTCCATTATCCATGTAGGAGCCAAATGTGCAGTTTGAATAAAACACATGTATCAACAATGTGTATTTTTACTTTAAAATTATTTTGTAATTATTAATAATAGTTATTCTTAGCATATACAAATTCCATGCCTCTCTGAGTCTCTGTGGGTTAGACAAGACTTTAGGACTGTTTATTCAGTCAGTGCTGAACATCCAAGCAACATTTCGGGTTAGGTGTACTGAAGTGTTGTGCCTGTCGCAATAGTCGAAAACCAGTTGCACAAGTCGGAAATCTTGGGTGAAATGTACCGGATCTGAGGACGTGGGGGCCCTATGCTAACCCATATTTTGGGGGCCCTATGCATATTATGGCAAATGGTGTTACTGTCTATTGGTTAATCCGGCCCTGTGTTGGGGACAGAGAGTGTGAGCGGAGTGGAGTGACCCAATTGTATATGGAGCGGGGGAGCGGAACGGGGTAGTTGCTGGATTGGAGCATGGAGGGACATTTCCAGCCTGCTCTTGCACAGCACTGAGAAGAACTGAGCACGGTTTTATTTTTCTTAAATACATGTTCGGCCATAAAAAAAGCTTCAGTCTCAGCAGTAAAGTACAAAAGCAGCAAGTGCACAGCCTAATATAACATCCACTGAGGTTAATTGGTCAGTGGTTTTGTTAGTAAAGTCCAGCAGCTAATTTATAGCAGCAGAATTATATATATATTGCAAAACAAAAACAAAGTTGTTGTTTTTTTTTCCCAAACCTGTTCGTAGATTCCTTCTACGGACCAGTAGTAGCATTGCATTCAATGGAACAAAACAATGTAATTTAAGAAAAAAAAAGGGAATAGCTTTTCTGTCCATTACTTATTTTTTTTGTAGCGAGAGAAACAAACACTACGGACTTAAACCGTTCTTGCCGGCTGACATTTCCTTCAGCCTCCCGCATTGTACACATTTACCTTTACCAGCCTTTTTTTCTAAAATTCCAACCCCCAAATGAAAAAGGAAAGTTCTTTAAATGTGCATACAACAAAATGTATACTTAAGTGTCACAACGAAAATGCAAATTGCTGTATGTGCACCATCTTAGTACACCTACCCCTTAGTGACTGACAGTTGTGATAAATCAACATATTAACAAAACTACTGGCAGATTCTATAAGTCTTGGTGTTTTAAAAAAAATGTGTCATAGAGGTAAGTCATATAATTCTGTAGAATAATAACACAAATGAATCCATAGCATCTGATGTAAGTAATCCAGTTGTATATGCAGGGAGCAGTAAACCCAGTGAGTACAGGCAGAGTAAGTGGGAGAAGGTTATAAAGTGAACTACACACTGCACTGAACAAAGCCAAATTAAACAATTACAAACACAGACTTCATGAGTAATGGCAATGTCACCAGAGTCTCTGTCTGGTGGTCATTAGCATTAATATTTATGTGTTGTGAATGCATTTGTAAAATGCTTTTGATTATGAATGGAGATCACAGGATATACTCCGTTGATGTAAATAGCGGCAGATCTAAATCATGACAATGGGTAGCAACTTATTAATGATTTAAGGATATTAATGATTTAATAACGAAACAACGCTGTGTATGCTCATTAAAATAACACATTTCTGTAGTTAGGACATTATCATATTTTAAATATTGCCTATAGTAGATATACTGCAATTAAATCTATTATGAATGGAAATCACTGGTTTTGCTGTAATTAGGCATTGTAAAATCATTAACTGTTCCCTATTTTAACATGAAATCTTAATATTTAAAACCAAAAATGTAATGTATTATATTACACACCACATACTGCAGCTGACTGTAAAGAAGGAATATTTATTGGACTGTGGATGGCTTAACCGTCTGAATGAAATGCCTAAGCACTTGCCTGCTGTTGTTAAGGGAATTTGGCAGTTACCTTTACAATAAAATTCACACTTCATATGTACGCATGCAGCCAATTAATAGCTACTGACTAAAAATAGACAGCTCCCTCCAGAAAAAGTGTGTTTAGTTGTGAAGGGAAAACTCTTATTAAAAAATATTATTTAAAATAATTGAACCCGAATGGTCAGATTTTGAAATCAAATGTAGTACTACAGTTCTTTTCATACGTTCAGCTAATAAAGTTTTGAAAAGCAATGTAACATAGGATTCATTTAAACAAACTATATTTGAGAATCGATTTTTCTAGGTTACAATATACATTTTTCATGTAAGCATTACAATCCTACGTTACAGGAATTCCTGGTTGATAATTAGCTGTGGTAGAGTTAACTTTTACAAGCCTTTATAACATTTATACCCTTTGGGATTTTATTTCATAATAAATATTACAATATGTTTAATATGTTAAATTTAAAATAAAAAAAAACACTAGTATGTTGCCAAAATCCCAATATTTATCTAAAAAATACATCCTTACTGTAAGTTTTCTAAATCCTATTGTATACTATAATATATTCTGGGTTAGAATACGTTGTAGATATTGTCCTTTTCTGTATTTTTGTAATTATTTGTACTTAATATATCTTCATATAAACAAAATCTGATAACAATTGATTTATTCCATAAATGGTGAATGGCAGGTAAAATCCATAAAAAAAGCATTTTGGCTGCCCTTTTTGAAAACAATTGTTTGCCTTCTTCTATAGATGTATGTGACGTTACACAAGTTGCACATTCAGCCCTCTAAGAGTTAATTTTGTTTTCGTCATCTCCCTCCCCTCCCCCTTCTGGTCAGTCTAATAAGAGTGGCTGCCTAAGCCTTGCACTCTGGAATACTCACTGTGCAATTTCTCCAGGGAATTGGTTCATGCAAAATGCTGCCCAGCTGAGAGAGTGTTATTTTACACACACAAGACTTCCAGCAGCAGCACCACTCTGCAGGAAACCTGAGACGCAGGCGTTTTGTTTCAGAAGAAGTTTTATATAATAATATTTAAGCATACATAGATGGCTGGCAATCAAACAAAGCTTTTCCCTGATTTGTAATATGTATTTAGTAAGAGTAACCTTAAATGAACATTTTCTTTTCTTTTTTATTAAATATGTGGGTGCATATAAGCTGTATCTCTGAAGTACATTCTTATGAAAGAAAATGTATGAAAGAAAGGCAGAGGTTGATTGAATTTCAAAATCAAGCTTAGATATATATGTCTCTGCTGACCTAAAACCAAATCTATTAAATATATATGTCATACTGGGCCATATTCACAAAGCTTTACTCATGGATTATTCACTGTTTTTTTTCTCAAATGTATCTAAAGAAGGTTTGGGGTTTATTCTTGTGTTTCGACATAGTGTGGGCCGTATTCACAAAGCATTTACCAACGTGCTAACATTCAAAAATCATGTGAAAATCAACAGCCGCTCTGAAGAACTGTTTTCAGTTTGTACCATTAATTGCATCTGATTTCCTGTTGCTGCAATCATGAGAATGTCATACACTCATGTCAGACGTACAGTAGGAGACAACATTGCTTGTTGCTTGTAAAGGCTGCTGGGAGATAGTTCCCAAGAATTCTTTCTCCAGCAGCCTTTAAATTTCCCTTCCATTCTAAAGAAAACATTGAGGATTTGTTTCAAACGACTTGGCTAGAGAGACGTTTTTAGGGACGGAGTCTATTTCATTGAGAACTCAGCCTTGTCCACTTGCACATCCACTAAAAAACTTGCCCTCTAGACAAGTGTTCTGGTCTACAAAATGTCTTTTTTGTAAACTGATGAATCCTTCACTTCACAGGTCGACCTTGCAGAGTTTATGTAGAGTTGTTTCATGCTGACAGATGTTTTGGATTTTAAATACAGGAACTGTGGCCAAGTGCGCTCAGTTTGTTTTGCTGTGCAATACAACTATCACAGCTGGCACCAACTGGCATCTAATATGGCATTGTTACAGTATCCCAGACAGACCGAAAGGACAAGGAGTCTGAGTGTTATGCTGATCCAGCAGAGAATTCTCTTCAGAGCAGAGAAGGCGCTGTGAGAGGGAGAGAGGATTCTGCTGCTGCCAACACGGCTCCTAACCTTGAGGGCACAGCACAGCTAACTCTGTCTGTATACACTTGAGCTGCTGTATTGCACAACAATGAGGGCTGGCGGTTGTGCAGGAAACACCAAGTCACTACACATTACTTATTTTGAAAATTATATATATGCTCTTATTGCATTGACCTTAAGATCTTATTAGCTTAGAATTCAAGTTTATTTTGTTAAAAAAATCAGCATTTCAATTACTTGGATCTGAGGTTAAATTGAACCTCATACTGACACTGATTAAGTGGAGCCTATGAGTCACACCTGATACAATGCAGTACAAGGTGCTTCCTTGTGCATATAATTGGCACCATGTGTCCCACATCCAGCTATCATATACGGTCAAATCTGATGATGCTAATTATAATCCAGTAAAAACCAACCAATGTGTGCTCCACTAATGATGGACACCCAAAGCAACCCAAAAGCAAATATGCAAAGATTTAATTTCCCAGTGCAGCCAATCAACCCTGTAATAAGTTGCTTAATTACAGGGGCTACCTCTCACTGACAATGGTGTAATACAGAGTAATCTGTCGCGTTTCCACCCGTCACATATCCACCCTAACCATTTATCCACCATGATCAACCTCTTCAGCAACGTTAGTTTATTATTGAACAGAGAAGATTCGTTCAGATATTGTAGATCTTACCAAAGTCTTCGTACACTGTGTTGTATGTGCTCAGTGTGCTGCCATTGCTGGTAGTGTCACGTGAGCTGTTCAGTGTGTTGATATGTAAATAAATCCTGTTCACCTGTGGGGTGTATCAACTTCAACCTCCGTCTCGATCTCCTGCCTGTACTCTGCAGCGAATGCATGCACCCACACGGCAGACAGTGTCACAAGCATTAATACCCTGTATCTTTCTAAAGGGATTTAGGGGAGCTCCCTAATAAAAGCTGAATCTCAAAACAATAATTGTGTGAATGTAGTCATTGTTACAGCTGTGTATAATGGTATTTAAAACAGGATTCATTCATCTGACTTTTTACGTATCTGCCCTTAAGTGCTTTGCCCACTGGATCCGTTCTGTCATGCGTTTTTAAGATGCGTAATTATGATGCGTCAATCAATTAAATGAGCGTGTACATTCCCTATTGCACCTTGCATACTGAGTCCGTAATTGTATGCATGATGGTGATACGTCAATTTTGGAATCGAAACAAGTCTGATTTTATCCTTTTTGACGTGCATTAAAAATGACATTGACCAATGATAATCACTTGGGAAGGTACGTGGTTTCTTACAGTTCCCTGAACAAAATGGAAAAACGAATTGAGTGTGTCGCCGAACAAAAATTAATTTATGATAAACAACAAAGATTACAAAAACATATGGAAAGACATTGCCGTGGACTTGGGCATGAATGGTATGTATTATAAAACATGAAATTATGAACTAATAGCATATATAAACATGTGGATTTTTTGCAGTATAGGTTATAATATACTTTTTATTTCAATTGTAGTCGAGGAAGTAAAGAAACAATGGCGTAACCTGGCGTAAGTGTTTAAAATATTGGTCATATGGTTTCTGATGTTATGACAACTGTATGCAGTTGCGTAATATCAGTTATATATATATATATTCACTTGCTCTTATTGTATTACTCTTGCTCTTATTGTATTACTTGTATTGTAACGCTTGAAATGTTTTTGCTTACGATTGTAAGTCGCCCTGGATAAGGGCGTCTGCTAAGAAATAAATAATAATAATAATAATAATAATAATATATATATATATACAGTGGTTTGCAGAAGTATTCATAACAAAATTATTGTAGATCTAGTAGAAACATAATAATTAGCAAATGCTTTTAGTTCCATCTTTAGTGCATTAAAGAATAAAGTGGTTAATGATCCATGTTATACCATTATATTACTAATAGTAGATCATTATACTACATTTAACAATTATGTAACAACTAACAGAATTGTATTAA
Organism: Acipenser ruthenus; assembly: GCF_902713425.1. Taxonomy (NCBI): domain Eukaryota; kingdom Metazoa; phylum Chordata; class Actinopteri; order Acipenseriformes; family Acipenseridae; genus Acipenser; species Acipenser ruthenus. Next base: position 102,021,798 of record NC_081189.1, on the reverse strand, counting down.
TGTTTTTATTATAATACTGACACTGGGTATATTTACTACAAAGCCTCCACTGCACATCAGCGCTCTCAAGTACGATATTAACACCTCTAGTGTGCAATAGATTGACACACAACTTTTTCAGATGACAGATGATAAATGATGGTACGGACCCAGTGTGCACCAGCCTTCTGGTCCCACCGCAGTCGGACATGCGACGGATTACTGTACTTTAAATATACTCATAAACATACCCAGAAAACTAAAATGTCTATTACATTAGCTATCTTCTGTCTGGATATCTGTCTAGACTATATCTATCCAGGGCTGGCACTCATGCAGTTAAACAGATGTACTGTAGATTATGAGTTTATTGAGTAAGCATCAAAAATCCTGTTAATTGTAGACTATAATTACGAATGCATATAAAGATTGTCATGCCATACTGTATAAAAGCATACTGTTCTATCATTTTTATAACAACTACAATACAAGACAGGATACAAACAAAGGCAACCGACATAAACATTCTTACTTGTTTGAGTGACTCTTTCTCAGCATTTCTGAAGGCACATGCTATACTGTGGCACAATTATCTTGCCTGAGACTTATTCCCCTGCTGGATTTGACTGCCTATTACAGTAGGGTTTTAATGATATTTTAAAACCTCTTATTCTTGGATAAATGGGTATATGTATGTGTATGTACATATATAAACAACTAATGTCTTCAGTAGTTAGAGACTTGCTGGAAGCTCCATTCACGGTTTTGGCTTCTGTTATCGCCAACAAAATAAAGCGAACATTTCCTAGAGCTTAGTTTGGATCAGAAAGATCCTAGTTATTCAGTACTGTTCCATCAAGTGGTAATTCAGGGATAGATAGGGTGAGGCAACCAAATGCACAGACATACTGTTATGTGAACTCTGCACTTTGCACTTGCCAGCCCAGATCTTAACCAGTGCCACTGTGCAAAAGAGTCAGGCTCTTTAATGCCTCAGGATACAGCATCTCTGAATTTTAATAATATTTTTTTGGTTTGTTTGTGCCTGTGTACTTTATTATATTGCTTTAATCACCATACATGAAACTACTAAATAAATACATAATAAATAAAGGAAGCTAGCTATTATCATGGGTTGTTTTAAATACAGTAATACAAAAATGTTTCATAATATTGTGTACAAATATCAAAGATTTTATGGCCAAATCTCTAGAGAAAAACAGCATGCAGCTACAAGCGTACTGAGCTCCAATATATGGTTAATGTCCTTCACAACAGTTTACAAGTGAAAAAACCCTTGAATATAATCTGAATGGAACATGGTTAAAATCCAATACAACATGCAGTTAAATCCAATACAACATTTAAAATATACCAGAAAACACTTTTGCAGAGCTTAACAACAAAAAAACCCTGTCAAATAAAAAACATAAATTGCTGTTTAAACTATATTTTGTGTCAACTCTGTCACGGACACATAACGTGTTTAAGCTATAAACATTTTCAGACAAATACCATGTCCCTAAATGCAATCCTTGAAGTGTAAAATAATAATGATCAAATAATTCCCTTTTTAGTTTAAATAATATTACGGAATCTACGAACAGCACTTTGAAGCACTGACATTTTCAAATAAAAGTGTTATATACCAACATAATTTTCACAAAATATTCAGGATGGATCATTTTCTTCCTTTTTGCCATTCAATAAAGCAAGTTAGTTTATTACAAAACACAAAATTAAATATTTTGGAGAAATATATTTGCAAGTAACAGTAACAGTGTTGACAGGACAATAAGTGCAGCAGTTATTTTGTTTATTTTTAACATGTTCACAGAAGTGTGGCAATGTGGCCACGCCCTTGTGCGTAGTTTGTTTATATGGTACGTGTTGTGTGTAAATGTTGGTGCGTAGTCATTGGTACACGGGATATAAACGGGTCTGTGTTTCACGTATATTTAAAAATGTAGATTTGTATTTAGGCACGAGGATGGCACAAATCACTTCACGTGCTGGTTAAAATGTAATGTGTGGTCACGGGAGTACACTACATTAATTCACGTGCAGTTGTACTGAGACTCCAATTGAATGATTGATTAGCAATCGAGTCTCGGTACAACTGCATAAAAGCAGCATGTTTTCACTCACTCGGGGTTGGGTGTTTGTGAGTGGAGAACGGGAGAGAGAGAGAGAGGAGATAAATTATTAGAAATAACAATTGCTACAGCGTGCTGGAAGTGCCAGCACGGTACTTGTTTAACGTTCGTCCACTTGTTTTGTGTGTTAGTACGTTTTGTTTGTCTGTGTATTTTGGCTCAAGTGCCGTGTCCTGTTTTGTGTTACAAACTTTTTATTTTCTGTTCTATCTGTTAATTATTAGCTTCACCAAAACCCCAAGTCTCTGTTGTTTATTTCCTATTTCTGGTCTGACGTCACCCACTGCAGCCGTCTTTGTGACAAGAAGTCACAAATTTAATTGTAATACAATCATACAAATATCTGAATTTATAAGTTGCAATAGACAGAATGTTGTCTTGCTATAACATTAGTGCACACTGAATTTTGGAAACTAAGCAAAGAGCTGTTTAACTATGCAACTGCAAAACAAGAAGATAATTAACTATGCAACTGCAATGTTTTTAGACATGTACATCTTAATTGAGGGGCTGTATGTATTATCAGTGTTGATGTAGAATACAAGTTCAAAATCAATATTTAGATGGACAGAACTATGTTCAATGCATAAAATGGAGATGTCTTTATTACAAATTATTATTAGTTACTGTTGTCAAAGTGGAAGAGCTCAACAATTTCTTCAACAAATATGGCCATAAAACAGTGTTTCCCAACCCTGGTCCTGAGGATCCCATGTGTCTGCTGGTTTTTATTCCAACTGGGCTCTCAGTTACTTAATTGAACCCTTAATTGAACTAATGATTTGCTTAATTACACTTTTTTTAACTGTTTAGCTTATAAAAAGTTAGAGATTTCAAGTTTCTTATACTCTTTTATATGTAACTTGAAATCTCCATTGAAGAAATAATTAAAATACTCTGATTAGGCAATTATTAGTTCTTCCCTGAATGAGTTGCCTATAAAAAATATTAAGAACATAAGAACATAAGAAAGGTTACAAACAAGAGGAGGCCATTCGGCCCATCTTGCTTATTTGGTTGTTAGTAGCTTATTGATCCTAGACTCTCATCAAGTAGCTTCTTGAAGGATCCCAGGGTGTCAACATTACTGGGGAGTTGGTTCCAGACTCCCACAATGCTCTGTGTAAAAAAGTGCCTCCTATTTTCTATTCTGAATGCCCCTTTATCTAATCTCCATTTGTGATCCTTAGTCCCCTGTTTATTTTTTTAGGTCACATGGGTCGACATTGTCAATACCTTTTAGAATTCTGAATGGTTGAATCAGATCGCCGCATAGTCTTCTTTGTTCAAAACGGAATAGTTTTTTTTATTTTAGCCTGTCTGCATACTAAAAGAACCCAGGATAATTCTGGTCGCTCTGTCTGCATACTTTTATACCCGGGATAATTCTGGCCGTTATTCTTTGCACTCTTTCTAGAGCAGCAATATCCTTTTTGTAACGAGGTGACCAGAACTGAACACAATATTCTAGATGAGGTCTTACTAATGCATTGTAGAGTTTTAACATTACTTCCATTGATTTAAATTCAACACTTTTCACAATATGTCCGAGCATCTTGTTGGCCTTTTTTATAGCTTCCCCACATTGTCTAGATGAAGACATTTCTGAGTCAACATAAACTTCTAGGTCTTTTTCATAGATTCCTTCTTCAATTTCAGTATCTCCCTGTGGCAAAGTGGTGAGTGGTTACAGGTGTGTGCAGTGCAGAGCGGATACAAAACAGACAGACAATGATTTCCAGGTGCAAGGGTGTTTATTGATTTATTAAACAATGTCCAGAGCCTTATGGCGAACATCTGCAAATAATAATGATGAAGTGATACAGCAGCGTGTATTACTCAGTAATTGTAATCCCCAGGTTTGACCCGTAACCAAAAAGTCCAGTTCTATCACACCCACACGAAACACACAACACAAACAAAGTTAACAGTGAGTGATATTAGTGCTCGTGGTGCAAGACAGTTCTCAGTGAACAAAGGAAATAGCGACAGCTCCGGATTGTGTTAGTAGCAGTCTAAAATAACAAACAAACAGTTTTTACTTAGACAAACTAAACACAACTCATGTTTTGGCAGTACAAGATTCTCCTAGGTTTGATCTAACCATTTACAAAGGAACAGATCACTTACACTACAACCCCTATTTATACCCTCGCTCATGACCCCTAGGTTAACGAGCGCATCCGCTCCTCCAATCCTCGGATGCCAAGCCGTTTCCCGTCCGAGTCATTGAGTTTGGGTACCTGTCACAAGGCTGGCTGAGTGACACGTCAGACCCGTTAGAAACACACAGACAGACGGTGATGATGAGAGAAACTGAGTGCGATGGTTGCACTCAGCGTTTAATAACAAATAAATAAAAAGGTTTAACAAACAGAACACAGGACACGGCACTTCACGCCAAAATAAAGAGACAAACAAAACGGACTATACAGTAAACAGACAGTGCACGGACAGAGACACAAACGAAACAAACACGGTGAGTTTTAAATAAACAAGTATCGTGCTGGTCCTACCAGCACGTAATAGCAATTGATATTTAAACTAACTTTTATTTCTCCTTCTCTCTCACCCGTTCTCCACTCTCGATCACCCAACCCTGAGTGAATGAAACGTGCATCTATTTATACTGTTGTGCTGGGATTCAATTACTAATTAATTATTCACTTGAATCCCAGCACGTTAATTAATTACGTGCAACCTCGTGCGTGCATATTACTTACTTTAAATGCACGTGCAGTGATGTGCAATCCCGTTCCTAAATACAATTATACAATTTAAATACCACGTGAAACACAGACCCGTTTATATCCCGTGTACCAATCTCTATACACCAACATTAACACACGCAACATACAACACAGAAATGCACACAGGGGTGGATCACATTGCCACAGTACCGTAGCTCCGCCCCCTTCCTAAATGACCGACTTCCATGCCATTTAGTTAAGGGTACTCTGTTCCTTTTACACAGCGCCCTCACAGGTCGGGAGGGAGATCTAACACCAAGAATCATTCGATCTCTGTCACACTCCCATATGATATTTATAATGCACATTTTTATTGCCTGCATGCAATACTTTACCCTTTTCTCTATTAAATGTCATTTGCCATGTGTCTGCCCAGTTCTGAATGCTGTCTATATCATTTTGAATGACCTTTGCTGCTGCAACAGTGTTTGCCACTCCTCCTATTTTTGTGTCATCTGCAAATTTAACAATTTTGCTTACTATACCAGAATCTAAGTCATTAATGTAGATTAGGAAGAGCAGAGGACCTCATACTGATTCCTATGGTACTCCACTTGTTACCTCGCTCCATTTTGAGGTTTCTCATCCAATCAATACTTTCTGTTTTCTACATGTTAACCACTCCCTAATCCATGTGCATGCATTTCTTTAAAACCCTACTGCGTTACTAATACAAATAAATAAATACATATTTTCTATATATCAGGGTAAACACGATAACTGCCTTGATTCCTCATCAATCTATACCCAACTTATATCATACACTCCTAGTCTCCTGTAGATGTTGCAGTTTGAATTTGGCTATAGTTTCATAAACTTTCAATTTCATATGAATATTTTAAACCTCTTCATGCACTCATTCACTTTATTATCATAAGCAGCCCTAAAGCATTACATCATCACTTTATTCCGTATCCACCTGACCTGTGTGGTCAGAGGTTATTCAAGTTATGTATTTGGTCTGCAGGAAAACGTATTGTTTATTATACAGACAATACACATAATACACTACTTCCCAAAGGACAATTTGATTGTTGTGTCCAACATGTAAAACCAAAATAGCATGCATTCATATCATATCACTGTTGTCAACATCAGACTTTTATTCTTGAGAATGCCCAACACCATTGAAACATTGATAATATAATAACAGGTCAATGTAAAAAAAAGAATTGCCTAACACATTGTTATGATCACATTTGAAACAATGTCATTTTTTTTTTTTTATTAATGTTTCCGAATAAAAGTGAAACTCATCGTTCTTTAATTCCTGCTAACAAAAACATTTGTGGAATAAACAGAGATAATTCTTTTCAAGCTGTGGAGCTCCTTGTTGACACAGACAGGAATTTCAAGTCAGATGTTAAGAGTTAAATGGCGATGAAAACCATCAGTAAATGAAATCCTTACAAATATTCATGGTCGAATGCTCTTGATTGGTCAAAATATTTTATTTTGTAGAAGGTAGATATGTGTGTGTTACAATAGGTTTTCACATTAAGGTTTGTATCCTGTGGGGCTCCCAAGTGGCGCATCCGGTAAACTCCATTCTTGTGGATATCAACCAGCATGCTGAACACTTTTAAGAGAGAAGATAAGTAAGAAGAGCAGATAACAAAATGCAGACACTTTTTACTGGTAGATGTGCTTTTCACTATGAGAATGTTTAGCTAATATTTTAAATATTGTAACGGGCACGGCTGGACTGACTCGCTGTCGCCACCTGTTAGCAGACTGAGTGCCATGCCCGGAGCCGGCCTACCATCAACAAGCTAATTAGCAGCAGAGCATGCTGGGAGTGGGGCTACATTGTGGGGGGAAACTAGTATTGTTGTTATATTTTGTGTTGATTATTGTAAGTGCTTTTATTATTAACTTGCTATGACCTGTCATTGCTGAACCCTTCCTGTGTTGTTTGGTTGTTGTATGAATGTCACCTTGAGAGACAGGGTGGTGCTCTGGGGTGGGGAAAGGGCTGTATGTGTGGATATCAGTGTGTGTTTGGATGGTGCTAACTTCTTATTAGCTGCCTAATAAACCATATTGTACCTGAGAACCTTGGTGTGTGTCGCCAGTGATTCCCATACTCACTACAATATTGTTTATAAATATATATTTGTTACTTTATCAGTAAATCTTAGAGGCTGATTTAAATGTGTAATGCATCAGAGAAAGCTACATTTTCATGTTATTAGTTTTTATTTTGATTCTAGAAGCAGAAATCTCCCTTGACGATTGTATCTTCATGAATGTTAATTATGCTGCTACAATGCCTTGGTCTCCCGCTGAAACAATGCTGGGGGCTTATGTTTAGAATAAGCCATTCATCAGGTAATTCAGATTTTAATCCATTTCAGAACAGACACCAAAGAGAACGCTTAAAAAACATTTTCCTCCTAAATTAGAGGTAACTCATATTTACCACATTGCAGAGTTACGCCATTAATCATTTTACCCGCATTTAGTTTACGCAAGAGAGTGCAAATGATATAAAGAATTGGTTTTCCACAAGGGACTCACTTCTACCCAATTTCATGAAGGACGGAAGCACAACTAACTTACCCAAGGTCACACAAAGATACTATTAGAAATGTAATGCAATTCTACTAGTAAATGAGTCAAGCGTTTACCTCCATATCCAAAATTCAATCTCTACCTGAAACGGGGACCGACCACCAGCCGAATTAGAGTGAAGGATGTTAGTCTATAGACAAAACAAGCCGGTTTGACTGTTTCAGAGCCCCTGCAGTTGAGAGATATGAAAAAAGTGGCTTATTCAATTCAAGTGGCTTATATAGTATAATGGCCTATTGAAAAGCATCACATCTCCACATAGTGACAGCAAAAACTTAAATGTATATGATTCAGGACTTAACACTGGCTAAATTCATAAAAGAAGAAGTAAATTAGAGTTGGTTTGGTCAAAGTACAATAAAATCTTCCCACTATATACACTATACAGTGTCTTTTTGGTTTCTGCTGCATTGCATTGTCATTTTGCATGCAGCATGAGAGCTCAGTGGCACAGAATGTAGGTTACCAGTAGCCCAAAGCAGTCAAAGTATGCAGATGGCTTTACCGAGTGAAGGCATGCACGCAAATCAAATATTTTTTGAGCAATTGTACCCAGATATGTTATAATTGATCATAAAACACCCTAATAAGATTAAGTTCAGTTGACCAGCATTATATACAGAACAGACTGTAAACAATAAAGTTTTTTTAAACAGCTTATGAATTGTATAGTTTTGATGACAAAATAAAAAGAATGAGACAACTTATTGTCATTGTAAAATGACCAAATTCATACTTTTAAATTTAAATAAAAAGATGGAACACACCACAAATTACAGTGAATGCTTCACAGCCAGCACAGTACCACCTATGTTTCTTTTAGAGACCAATGAACTGTGACACAATTTGGCTTGTCATAGTTATTATAACACTTAGCTGAAATCAGCTTAAATTAAAGTTCATGGTTCACAAGTGTTTTCCATTCCAACCCAATGTAAATTATATCACATTAATATGAACAATAGCTGAGGAATCAGAGGCTACAACTGATGTCTAATTGTGGGAGGGCAGGAGCCCTGCACATGAAGAGTTTTCTTTTGTGTAAATATATATTGTAAATAGTGTGTGTTTATTGTAATTGTTGTGATGAATTAATGAAGTACCTGACACTCCTGGGAGAGCCAGCCTGCTGTGTGTGATTACCAGCTGTGGAATCTAATCAGCAGGTAGGTGTTCCAGTGAGGCATCAGGTTCCGTTTATTCACCTCAGGGCTGCTGAAAAGCCAAGGAGAACGGGCTAAACATCGTCCACGCTACCTGGACAAAGAGACCTAAAGACCTCTGATCATCATGAGAGTAACCCGGGATCAGAGAGTAAAGAAACTGAAACCACGACGGAAATAGAAAATTACTTTGAAACTGGAAATTTCGTCTTGAAAACTCGAAAAATCAAACAAACTGATTTCACAAAAAGGCTGAAGCCTGCTCAAGCAGAGCATGTCTGAATCTGTTCACCTCACCAAATTCCGCCTTTAACAGCCAAGTTTGTATTGTATTGCCACGAGTTTTAAAATGAAATCCCAAAAGAAACATATTTTGCATGTACACAACAAAGAATACGGATTTTGTTGCAGATAATGAAAAAAAACATGGAAAAAAATCAAACTTAATTTCAATCATAAGGAAATTAGTGTACTGGTTGAAAAACATTTTCTGGTTGAAAAAAATAGTTTTATTTTATGCTGACAAAACACCTTCCATTTATTCATTGCTAGGAGAGAATATAGTAGCCTAGACATATAGTAATATAAGCCTGATACATGTATAGACCTGTATTTGCACATGTGCAAATAAATGAAACATACAACATGTCAGCTATTTCTTATTATCTACAAAGCAGGTAACAGATTCATGTTTGTACATCCAACCTAAGCACATTAAACTAGTTTAACTTCAAATTACATTTACAATCCTACAACATACACTCTCAAAATGACGGCCCCATGCCGAACCATGAGGGAAGCGAGACGGTAGGGCCGATTGGCAAGATTATTTGTATTATTTGAAGCTAGCTGGCTGAGACAATGAAGAGAAACACTTAATTACCAATGTGAAAGGGAAAGCTCTCATGTCCATTCAGCTTGGGGACAAGCTCTTTCATTTTATTATTATTATTATTTGTTTATTTAGCAGACGCCTTTAACCAAGGCGACTTACAGAGACACAGAGGTGTGTGAACTATGCATCAGCTGCAGAGTCACTTACAATTATTATTATTATTTATTTCTTAGCAGACGCCCTTATCCAAGGCGACTTACAATTGTTACAAGATATCACATTATTTTTTTACACATTATTTTTACATACAATTGCCCATTTATACAGTTGGGTTTTTTACTGGAGCAATCTAGGTAAAGTACCTTGCTCAAGGGTACAGTAGCAATGTCCCCCAGCTGGGATTGAACCCATGACCCTCCGGTCGAGAGTCCAGAGCCCTAACCACTACTCCACACTGCTGCCCTATACAATTACGTCTCACCCGAAAGACGGAGCACAAGGAGGTTAAGTGACTTGCTCAGGGTCACACAATGAGTCAGTGGCTGAGGTGGGATTTGAACCGGGGACCTCCTGGTTACAAGCCCTTTTTCTTTAACCACTGGACCACACAGCCTCATCACCCAGTGTGGGTAGATGCTGTACAGGACCCCTGTATACTGGGGTTGGATTTCCTCCATAGCATCGGGAGGCACCTGGACCTGGCAACCGGAGTCCTACAGCTGGGGGGGGGGGCACACTTCCAATAGCAGACCCCAGAAGAGATCCAGCGACAGCACAGAGAGGCAAAGGAGAGCAGAGTCCCTTCACTCGATCACTCCAAACCAGCTGGTCTACCCCACCCCACCACCTCATCCCAGAAGGCCAATACAGGGACCACACCAAAAAAAAACTTCAAATGACAGCATGTGGCTTTAGAATAGGCCACCATGACTTTAAACAACCACCCTGAGTCTTCCCCACCAGCTCCACCCAACCCAACCCCTGCACAAAGACATCGGAAGTGCCACTCTAACTGCAGTAACAGCTATTTGGCGTCACAACTGCTAGGGGCTTGGCCCGGAGCAGAAGACCCAGCTGTAAGAACTGCTGTTGGAATACAGGGACAGCTTCACAACCAGCGTGGAAGAGACAGGACAAACCCACCTGGTCCGACATACAAGCAACATGGAGGAAGTGGCTCCCATTAAACTGAGGCCTTGCCAATTATCACTAGCCTGACACGACACCGCCAAAAGGCTGTTAAAAGATATGAGGGAGGCAGGACTGATTGAACCATTGGACAGCCCCTGGTGGTGATGGTTCCGAAGAAGGATGGCACGTGGCGACTTTGTGTGGACTATCGCTGCCTGAATGAAGTAACAAGAAAGGACATACCCGCTCCCCCATATCGACGAGTCACTGTACCTTCATCAACCTAAGGAGTGGCTACTATCAGGTAGCCTTGGCACACGATGTCCAACAAATATAGCCTTTTCCACCGGCAGGTGGCTCTGGCAGTTTAGAGTCATGGCCTTCGGACTGTGCTCGCCATTCCAATGGGGACGCCCTGTCCTTCTGGCCATGCGAAGAGGAGGACTGTGCACACTGCCTGAAACAGGAGATCAAGGAGAGTGAGGCGACTGGGCTGACTGAAGAGGAGGAACCCGAAACACCGCGGTGGGTCTGAAAGACAGGAGGTTGTCCATGACTAAGGGGCTATGGTTGCAGTGGAAGGGACTGCGAGTTCAAGCGGGGGTCCTACAGCGATGCTGGAGGGAACCAGCCAGTACTACGGGCACACCATGGAGTCCCAGGAACCGGCCATTTTGGGGTGACTAAGACGTTGTGCTGGCTACAGCAGAGTTTCTACTGAACTCGGTGTCGATGCGATGTGGAGGACCATTGCAGGCAGTGTGACGAGTGTACCGCCCGGAAGGGACATAATCAGTCTGTTCCCCTGATCCAAAAAGGGTAACTGCTTTGTGTTAGTAGCCATGGACTATTATTATTATTATTATTATTATTATTATTATTATTATTATTTATTTCTTAGCAGACGCCCTTATCCAGGGCGACTTACAGTTGTAAACTACTTCACAAAGTGGCCCGAAGCCTATGCCCTCCCTGACCAGGAGGCAGTAACGGTGGTCAAAGTGCTGTTGGGGGGGTTCTTCAGCCGGTTCGGGGTCCCCCAGGAGCTGCACTCCAACCAAGGAGCCTCGTGTATTGGCAAACATGTGCAGCCAACTAGGATACAGAAGACTCAAACAACCTCCACTACGCCCACAGAGTAATGGGCTAGTCGAGAGGTTCAACCGCACCTTGGCTGTCCAGCTTGCTATCACCACGGCGATTCATCAGAAGGACTGGGATGCCCATCTCCCCTTGATCCTGTTGGCCTGTTGTCAGGGCCGGATTAAAGCATGTGGGGGGCCTACGCTAACCCATATTTTGGGGGCCCTATGCATGTTATGGTGAGTCGTGTTATTGGCCTATTGGTTAAACCAGCCCTGCGTCGGGGACAGAGAGTGTGAGCGGTGGTGTGAGCCAATTATACATGGAGCAGGGGAGCGGAACGGGGTAGTTGCTGGAGCGGAGCACAGAGCGGACATTTCCAGCCTGCTCTTGCACAGTACTGCGAAGAACTGAGCACAGGTTTATTTTTCTTAAATACATGTTCAGTCATGGAGTTTGCACAACATTTAAAAAAAAATGGTGGTGACAAATACAGACGCAGTCACTGTACAGTATTTTTCATATGATAACCATTAATTTTCCAGGTTCAAACCAAAATTAGGCACTTTGATGTTTTGCAGACTTGAGAATTGCATTTTTAAAAAAAAGCTTTTATATTCAATATGATTGGCGTTGCACTTTATAATTCATTATGGAGGGGAAAAATATATATTCTCCCAATTGTGGAGCTGCCTATAAAAATGTGTCTGCGGTTATTACATAGCTTATATTGTTTTTATACAATTCTACGGTTTTGCGCCAATACAGTGCTGCGAACACGGTTTATATTTTCTACACTCTTAAGGATTGTTCATACACCAGTACAGGGTGGTCCGTCAGTCCCACTGAGACTCACTCATATGTTTGTGGGTTGCTTTGAGCTCCCTGTGATATATTCAGATACAAACAAGCCCAGTATAAAACTAATTTGATACGAATCATATGCAAAGTTTGAAATAGGTGAGTACACCATACATGACATTGTAGGAACCTGTTCATTGCAAGATGATCTTTCCTAACTTTTACTTTATTTTAGATGTATGCATTTTTTCAGTACCAATCAGTAATAATGAGAAAGCGTCTTCAAATTGAATTAGATAACTTATCCAAGCACTTTATACAGGCTTTTTACTTTGCTGATCATAGCTGGGCATGAGGCTTGTTAAACTGTGTATGACTTTATTGCCTTGTACCATATGACAGAAATCACATGCGAGTGATAATAATTAAATCTCACTGTTGTTAATGATCATTTTAATTTACATTCAAACATCCGTAAGAACATTGAACACAAAATGATGCAATATGGATCTCAGACATAAAAAAGCTTCAGTCCCAACAGTAAAGTACAAAAACAGTGAGGGCATAATATAACATCCACTGAGGTTAATGGGTCAGTGGTTTTGTTAGTAAAAGTCCAGCAGCTAATATATAGCAGCAGAATTATATATATATATATATATATATATATATATATATATATATATATATATATATATATATATATATGACACTATGACACTCGGGCAAGGGGGCGGCTGTTTGACACAGGGGATTTGGTCTGGGTCTTCAACCCTCGGCACCGATTAGGACACTGCCCAAAGCTTGACAGTGCCTGGACAGGACCCTGTGAGAGGGGCCTTCCGGCTCCGGCGGGGGTTTCTCCACCTCCTCTGGCCAAGGACAGTCACAGCCCCTTGGCAAGGCCAAAGCGACAACGCAGACCCCCTTACATTATCGGGACTTTGTTGGACCCCTCGAGGACGAGGGAACTTAGAAGGGGGGAGCTGTGTAACGCATGTGAGGTCTGTCAAGTGCAAGAACGCTTGGAGTAGGAGGGGCTGTGTTTCACATCGGTCAAGATGGGACAGCACACAATCAGACGAGTCAACAGCCTGTGAGTGACAGGCACGGACCACAGGAAGCTGCTGGTGATTGGTCGTGGAGTGGGACGGGGTTGAATACCAGTGACAGGGGAGGGGCTGTGGCTGTTGAGTGAAGCAGACAGAGGTGAACAGATAGAGACAGAGCAATTCCACCTGTAGATTCCTTTTTGAAAAATGTATTAGTTTAGCAGCGTAGGTTGTGGCCCACAGCGACCTGTTTAATTGTTAGTTAACATTTCAGATTGTCTTCGATCGTTTATTAGTGTTCTTAATAAATATCAACTTTGGCCTTGAATCCGACTGAAGGCTCATTATTATAGCGGTTAAGGATCCCTCAACAATATTAAATAAAAACAATAGTTAGCAATTAAAATACGCATCAAGAGGGCTCCCAAGTGGCGCATGCAGTAAAGGTGCTCCGTGTGGAGTGCAGGATGCGCCCTATAGTCTGGATGTCGCGAGTTCGAGTCCAGGCTATTCCACAGCCGACCGACCAGGGGGGCGGCGTTCAATTGGCCGAGCGCTACCCAGGGTACCAGCGACCCCTGTAGTCTGGCCGGGCACCTGCGGGCTTGCCTGTAAGCTGCCCGAGAGCTGCGTTGTCCTCCAACGCTGTAGTTCTTGGGTGGGTGCATGGTGAGTCCGCGGTGTGAAAAAAACGCTTCAGAGGACAGCGTGTGTTCGTCTTCGCCCTCACGAGTGCAGGGGTGGTAGCAGCATTTTTAGGCTGAGCCTAAAAATAATTGGCCATTCCAAATTGGGAGAAAATAATAAAAATAATTGGCAACGACTAAATTTTTTAAAAAAGGAAAAAATGACGCGTCAAGATTTTAAAAAAGGGAAGTTATACTATTTTGACATAACATTGCTTTATTATATCCCATAAATTGTAATACTGTAAGGCTTAAAGACATGTTTTAATTTCATAATATTTTTCACTCTATTTAAAATATAGATAATGCTGCATTTTTTAATTTAGATTTGCATTGATAAATCATAACAGCATATATATATATATATATATATATATATATATATATATATATATATATATATATATATATATATATATATTAATCTGAAGAATGTTTAATTTGCAGATAGGAGCTGGCTGTGGGTTTATGGAACTTATTTTTTAAAAGTAAAAATAAATAAAAATAATTCTAAATGTAAAAAAAAGAAAAAGCAGTTTTCCTCAAAAACAAATATTCCTGGCTTGTCTCATTTTCCACCAGCATCCTGTGTTCTTAGATGTGGTGTTACCATAGCAACCTCAACTTGGTGACCTCGTTATTTCAACCTAATCCTGCTCTGAAATGATAGTTGCTCCACCCTTTTGCCTGGCTGGCCTGATAACATAATCATAGTAAATGAAGATGAAAAAAACAGCAGGATGTATTTCCCTCAGTGGCACAGGACTTGCATCAGTGTATCATGAAAAATTAGGAACCGTTACAAAGCACTTTATATGCTTTTTGTCATTAAATTGACATTTCACTGGCCCCAACTGCATTATCCTTACAAATATATGGGTTATTTATTTGTGTTTATAATATATTAATTTAATTACAATACAGTATACCAACAGCCTCAATATTCTTTTAGAAACAACAACATACAGTGTACATTATTCTGTAGGCTTTTAATTAAATACCTTTTTTATAAACCAGTTTTTTATTATTATTATTATTTGTTTATTTAGCAGACGCCTTAATCCAAGGCGATTTACAGAGACTAGGGTGTGTGAACTATGCATCAGCTGCAGAGTCACTTACAACTACGTCTCACCCGAAAGACGGAGCACAAGGAGGTTAAGTGACTTGCTCAAGGTCACACGATGAGTCAGTGGCTGAGGTGGGATTTGAACTGGGGACCTCCTGCTTACAAGCTCTTTTTCTTTAACCACTGGACCACACAGCCTCCTATTTTTTGAGAAGTTTTGTGAAGATATGTTAAGCTCTCAAGAATGGTTTTGTGCCAAAAACAAGGTATCTTATCAAAAACAATTATGGCTGTAGACGTTTACAATAACCTTTGAAGAACATTACAGCCCCATTTCATATCATGGGTCATGTTTTTTAAATTATTTTTCATTCTGCTTCAAAACATATTGGCTATTATATGTTTACAACGACTTTTGTCACCCAAAATAGAACGTTCTTTTTCTAGATTTGTGATGTCATCATACCATCATTCTACTATACTTTTCTAGATTTTGCAAATGAGCATTCCATGCGTGGAACATCTAAAGGGGATAGGCCAGAGCCAGTTTGATACAATTGACATTGTTCCATGGGTCAAAATGTGTGAAATTCAAGGGACAAATGAAATAATCATCATCTTACTGACAGAAGTATACATCCTTATCTACTGTAATCCTGATGCAAATCTTGTGTTAAGAAATGCTTACTGTACAACTTCAGAATAAATAATGCAGAGCCAATGAAAGTTGGTGCCAACTAGGCGAAGGGCACAGAGCTACTGTACATGACTGTCAAAAGTATATTATTAGGAATTTCACAACATACTTCTCTGAATAATCTAAAAACGGGTTTACTGTACGTTCTTTATAAATACAAATTACAAATACAGTAGTCGAGTTATACATATCTCCATACTGTCGCTGATAAAAACCACTAAACCTTCAACATCAAGCAGAACTCTGTGTAACTTTGTCAGTAAAACCTTATCTTACAGTCCTTAAGTTCGTAGCATCTGTTGGAAATAATTTTTATACAACGGTATTTCTCTTACTATAATTATAGTAGTATTAACATCTATTGGAAAATTGAATTGATTTGGAGTTACAAATCTTATATATTTTACCAGACATATTTTGTTTTAACTTAAAGCTGTTAAAATGTGACCAAGGTTTTATTAATATTACAGCGAAGCTACAATCATTTCAACAGTTAGTTAATTATAGTATTACACATTTCAAACATAACACTTAGAAAAGGGCTTGCAATTTCAGTTTAGCATTTCATATGGTTTGCTAAGTAATACAATTATACATTAAGATAATGTAAAAAAAAAGTTTTCATAATTACAAATTGTTTATTTATTTATTTTTTATTTACAGTATAGCTTTGAACACAGTTCTGGGTTCCTCACTGTCTTTAGTGGATAAAGGACTCAAAAGCAAAGCCTGGGTTTAAACAGGATGATACCTATGTGTTTATTTGTTCTACAGTATCCCTTTTCCAGTGGAAACACAGCTTCTTTTAAAAAAACAATACAAAAATAAAAGTAAATCCTATTTCCTTACTTAACAGGATCCCTAACTTTCAGTTAGAGCGCTAATCCGGTTTACTGACTTTAAATATATAGTGACTTTTTATACCAACCTGGCTTATTAAATTACGAACAGTATTAGCTTAACTGAGTGCCAGTCAATCGGTGTTCTTGGATAGCTATGACTGGCAGACGTTTTTTCATTCCTCATTTAAACAGCTACATTTATTTTTTTCCATCTGCATTTTTTAATGCCTACCTTACATTCCAGGGTAAAGGCTGCATACTATTCGGGGTCCTATGAATCTCTCTTTTACAATGTTACCTCATATTCTACCACAAAATATTTTCCACATAAACACCCCTCTTCTAATTTTTATTCCACAGATCTTCTGGACAGGTTCAAGAACAACAACAGTTTCATCGTCACTTAGTAAATCTCCATTAATTGCACAGACGTCAGATTTAAACTCAGCTTTTGCATTTCTTTCCTGGTTTTAACCATTGTTCAAACAAGCTTACAGCCACTCACATATTCTACTTCTCAAAAACCAATCGCTGGCAATGATATTTAGGTCTTCATCTGTTTAGGTTTGGCAAAACGATCAATTCAACTAGTCTCCATTCCCGGTGTTTTTTGCATTTTTATTTTTCTAATGCCACTTTTCAGTTCTACATTTAAAACATAGTCATCGCTACTATCTTCACTTACATCAGACACTTTTGTCTGTATAAGTGGGAACTCAAACTGGGGAACTTATGACAACATTCCCACAATATGAGAGACAAACATTTTAACCGTTTGAAGCATAAGAAAAGAGCAAAAACCAAACCCAATAACCAAATTAACAATCAATTGAATCTCGTTATCGAACAAGTATCAATTAGGAAGAAATGTTTTAAGTGGCATAAACAACTTAAAGTTTGAGTTGTTTATAACTTACATAATAATGATAATAAGAATAAGAATTATGAGATACAATTACAACAACCAGCTTTTGTACATATGGTTATTCTGTTTCCAATCCTGTCCTGAAACAAAAATTCTTACATTTTAGACTTTAAATGACACTGACTTACAGAAAGAAACGAGTTTTGTCTTTTCATCAAAAACATGTATAATTAATGCTGAAAAACAACCCAGAATGACTTATTTCTTAACGAAGCCTGAACTAGATGGGTTCAGCAAAATACATAAATATTTTAACTGAAGTCTTTTTATGCGTTCAAGTGAAAGCAGGGTACATATCAAAAGCAGCATTTTTGAAGGAACCATGGTCCTGTAATCAAAGGAAAGTGATGTTAAGAGTGGTGGAAATCAACTGTACGACTGTTACATCTCCTTGATATTAAACAGTGTGACATTAAACAAAGTGATCTTATCAGGAGTTTGCTTCCATTGACTCCCATTATAATTAGGGCTTCCAGGTTTCGGGTTTTATGTTTGATCACGTGATGTCCCTTTAAATATATTTTGAGCCGATTCGCTTTCTTAATTAAACACTAATTACCAAAGGAAGTTGTTTTTTTTCCCTCATGTCTTGATTGAGTTATCAAACGATGTGCGTTGATCTCACCTGATTCTATTTGAACCTGCATTTCGTTCTGGCTCTAATCGCCAAATTCAGCTTATTAAATTCCACTGCGTTAGTTTCTAGTAGTGTGTCACTAATTTAAACAATCTGGTATCAGTTAAGGCTTAACAACTAGTTATTAAGGTTTAAAGGGATGGAGAGAGATGGAAAATAAAAACCAAAGACTAGAATCCCTAGTTATAGTGTGATTTGTATTTGATGAAAAGCAGAGTGTGATATTAAGCGGGTTTGAATGTATACACACAAACACACACACACACACACACACACACACACACACACATATATATATATATATATATATATATATATATATATATATATACAGACGTGCTCAAATTTGTTGGTACCCTTACAGCTCATTGAAATAATGCTTCATTCCTCCTGAAAAGTGAAGAAATTAAAAGCTATTTTATCATGTATACTTGCATGCCTTTGGTATGTCATAGAATAAAGCAAAGAAGCTGTGAAAAGAGATGAATTATTGTTTATTCTACAAAGATATTCTAAAATGGCCTGGACACATTTGTTGGTACCCCTTAGAAAAGATAATAAATAATTGGATTATAGTGATATTTCAAACTAATTAGTTTCTTTAATTAGTAACACACATGTCTCCAATCTTGTAATCAGTCATTCAGCCTTTTTAAATGGAGAAAAGTAGTCACTGTGCTGTTTGGTATCATTGTGTGCACCACACTGAACATGGACTAGAGAAAGCAAAGGAGAGAGTTGTCTGAGGAGATCAGAAAGAAAATAATAGACAAGCATGGTAAAGGTAAAGGCTACAAGACCATCTCCAAGCAGCTTGATGTTCCTGTGACAACAGTTGCAAATATTATTAAGAAGTTTAAGGTCCATGGAACTGTAGGCAACTTCCCTGGGTGCGGCCGCAAGAGGAAAATCGACCCCAGATTGAACAGAAGGATAGTGCGAATGGTAGAAAAAGAACCAAGGATAACTGCCAAAGAGATACAAGCTGAACTCCAAGGTGAAGGTACGTCAGTTTCTGATCGCATCATCCGTCGCTTTTTGAGCGAAAGTGGGCTCCATGGAAGAAGACCCAGGAGGACTCCACTTTTGACAGAAAAACATAAAAAAGCCAGACTGGAATTTGCTAAAATGCATATTGACAAGCCACAATCCTTCTGGGAGAATGTCCTTTGGACAGATGAGTCAAAACTGGAGCTTTTTGGCAAGTCACATCAGCTCTATGTTCACAGACGAAAAAATGAAGCTTTCAAAGAAAAGAACACCATACCTACAGTGAAACATGGAGGAGGCTCGGCTATGTTTTGGGGCTGCTTTGCTGCGCCTGGCACAGGGTGCCTTGAATCTGTACAGGGCACAATGAAATCTCAAGACTATCAAGGCATTCTGGAGCAAAACGTACTGCCCAGTGTCAGAAAGCTCTGTCTCAGTCGCAGGTCATGGGTCCTCCAACAGGATAATGACCCAAAACACACAGCTAAAAGCACCCAAGAATGGATAAGAACAAAACATTGGACTATTCTGAAGTGGTCTTCTATGAGTCCTGATCTGAATCCTATCGAACATCTATGGAAAGAGCTGAAACTTGCAGTCTGGAGAAGGTACCCATCAAACCTGAGACAGCTGGAGCAGTTTGCTCAGGAAGAGTGGGCCAAACTACCTGTTAACAGGTGCAGAAGTCTCATTGAGAGCTACAGAAAACGTTTGATTGCAGTGATTGCCTCTAAAGTTTGTGCAACAAAATATTAGGTTAGCGGTCCCATCATTTTTGTCCAAGCCATTTTCATTTGTTTTCTTATTTACAATATTATGTTGAATAAAAAATCAAAAGCAAAGTCTGATTTCTATTAAATATGGAATGCCAATTACTTTTGTCAGTTTCAAGTTATTTCAGAGAAAATTGTGCATTCTTTGTTTTTTGTGGAGGGGTACCAACAAATTTGAGCACGTCTGTATATATACTGTATATTAGGGCTGTCAAGCGATTTAAAAAAATGAATTGCGATTAATCTCACGATTCAATTTTTTTTATCTCAGTTAATCTTGGTTTTAATCGCATATTTAATTGATACAATTACTTCATCCATCTCATACAAATTTGTTTTATTACTGATATTATTATTAACATTATTATTGTAGCGTCGGGTCTCACGGACCCGCTGAATGGGAGTTTATTCTTATGTCCACAGTACAAATTCTCACACATTAATATACAAACTACTTTAGTCTTCTGTCTAATTGGCAACCAACGTAATGGAAAGTATGCTATTATTTTGTCTGTTTCCGGTGGAAACAATGGGAGTCATACACAGTTTCAGTATATTTTCAGGATTCTGCTTTGGCTTCGTTGACACCCATTGTTAATGAAAATGTGTGATGGACAGACTTCTATATCTTGAAGATTCTTAGCCTGTCTGGGGACTATTTCATTCCATACACAGCCATTTCCTAGTCTTTTAATGGCAGGCACATTAAGCTGCATGTCAGCATTGTCTTTTTATCAGCAGTGTCGCTGTCAAGAGCGATGTGCCCATCACTTTGTTTATGATCGAGGTAGTTATTCTCTAGTGCTAATGTTGGTAGCTGTTACTTATTGGGGTCAAGTGGGTTCATGATTTTTGACAGGATCACTAAACATTCTGCATGACAGCGGCATCAGAAGGTGAACGCGAGAAGAGTTCAAAATAAAAATTATAATACAAATGGATAGCAAAACTCAGTACAGACATGATGATCATTGTATTTACAACCCTTTCTGGCACATAATCTTAGGAGGTATTTTCCACTGCTGTGTGGCACATGTATTTAGCTTTTGGGGATTTTTAGAGTTTTCATTGGGGTTGTTTTATGTTTTTCTGCATTGCTGAATGTGTTTAATTGAAAGAAATTAAGTCAACAGAACATAAAACACAGATATGGAGGATGTGTCATAAAAGACCATGACATACCAATAAGCCTTTGGGCAAGTTTGTTATCCTTCCTCAACTCACAGCCCTTGACATAAATACCAAATGTCATGTTTTTTCATGACATACTGTATCTTGTTTGTGATACAAGATATACATAAGATATCAGTAAAAACACTGTACCTACACTATCTCATTTGAAGGTACTGTACAGTATTTTTTACAAGACTGTACAGTCAGGACAGAGAAATGCATTCTTCAGACCCCGAGTCTATTTGAAATTCCTCTTTAAAATATCTTCATGTAAGTCAAATTTTGCTCACATATACTTCACTAAAACGTTTCATGACATAACATAAAAATAACACACGGAAATGTAGCCACATGAGTGGTATAACTAAAGAATAAAAGGAGAGTATGCAATTGCTATACAGGTAATTTACAAAACAGCCAACAAGAAACTGTATCTTTATAACAATGTGTAGATCTGTGAACGAGTGGTTTACAGTGCACAGGTGCAGTGGTGATGCAGTGCTCCGGAAATGACAGACACAAGACAGTTCACAATTAAACAGCTCTTTATTTGGCTGGGTTGCGTGTCAACAACACTTAAATAATAAGCACAGGCTCTACACAGCCATGTGTATTGCTCCATGCAAAACAAGGGTTTCAGTCCCAAAATAATAAGACACTAGTAATAATAAGGCACAACACAGACACGGTCACTTTTCCAGACAGGGAGTGCTGTTTGTGCAGGGGTGGTGCAAGAAAATGACCGTGAAACAGTGGTGCGATGTAGTCTGGGCTTGGTGCTGGCTTGTAGCAACAGCTCCCAGTTAGTGTTAGCCGTCTAACAATGACAAATAACAACAGTTAGAACAACAAACAAACAAAACACGAAACACTCACAGTACGTTTACACTCAGTCTCCTTTACAGGCCCTTGCAGTAACCATAACAAAGGAACCGATTGTTGGAAGGAGATTGTTGGAGGGAGATTGTTGACTAGGATTCATTCACTCTCTGTCACAAGATCAGAATGTGAAAATCAGTCAGCACATACTGTTTTCTTGTAGACTGTGCTGGAACTTGCAAAAAGAAAAACACAAAATCTTGTTTTTCATTTTTTCCTTTTTTATCTTACTGCCTGCGCTCCGCTTTTAGACCAGAAAAGCAACAATTCACTTTTGTTTTTTTGTTTTTTTGGCTGCAGCATTATAAAAACAAAGCCTAAAGATGAAAAAAGGCAACCAACTCATTCTGAAATAAGGAAACTGGAGAAAATAACACAAAAATGGAATGTACTTAGGAAGCCATAAACTCTACAGCTAAAGAATAAAGAACGAGAACAACATGTCAAAAACAGGATAACACAACAAAACAAGAATAGCAAGGCTGCGGAAAACAACTACAAAAATAACTTACTTGACCCAAACAGGATGGCATCTGCCAACATTAGCACTTCTGAAGAAAAACACAAAACAGGCATGGGAAAGTGAGAAAGTGGGAAAGTGAGAAAGTGGTGATGAAGAGCAGTTACTGTCTGACACCATGACATATTCTAGTTTTCATTTTACTACTAACATTTTTCCATTGTTTACACCTCTTTTCAACAAAAAGAAAATGAGTAAACATAGCTTACAAAATAATTCCAGTAAATCATAGCTATGTATTGCCAGCATTGCAAAGGTCTTGAATGTTCTTACCTGAAACATACACAAACATATGGAACCCTTAAAGAGACATGGTGTGAATTAAAGCAACTTGTAGGAGATTGCGGTAACATCATTTGATGTTCTCTTCTTTGTAATTTCTCTCTCAGTCTTTGCAATACTGTCATTTTGGTAGAAGAGCCATCATTTTGCGTTGCTGTTGCACCCACTTGCTTTGTCGGTCCCAATAATAACTCTCAAATTACTGAGACACACATGACTCAATTTACTCCTTATCATGAAGACTACATGGGGTAAAATAGCTTTCTCTTGCAAGTTTAGTCTTCGGGAGCTATCACTTGTTGAATGACGTAGCCTACTGTATAAGGTAAAGGGCATATATATATATATATATATATATATATATATATATATATATATAT
This sequence comes from Acipenser ruthenus, assembly GCF_902713425.1. Taxonomy (NCBI): domain Eukaryota; kingdom Metazoa; phylum Chordata; class Actinopteri; order Acipenseriformes; family Acipenseridae; genus Acipenser; species Acipenser ruthenus. The sequence goes on along the minus strand of NC_081189.1, from coordinate 101,998,421 downwards.
ATATATATATATATATATATATGCATATTTTTCTTCATGATAATTCAAGATAATTAAGTCACAAATCCTGAAACATGACTCAAATTACTCCTTTCACATATGCTTTTATAACCAGGTGAAATGTTCCAGACAGTAAGAGAATACAATTCGATGCAATAAATAATGTATTTACATTAAAATAGCATGAGTCTAAAAGCACACCAGTTTTGCATAGTTGTTTGCAAGGTGAATTAGATTTTATTTAAAGTATTCATGAAAAAAAATAACAATTGCTCCTTGCAGATACTAATGTCAGTCCCTGAAGGTAACTGCACCCAAACAGCATCCACACCCAGCAGCGTCACAGCAAGCTGAGACAGTCAGCCTATATAAGTCAGAAGTGAAGATTAGTTCATTATGTTTCCTTAAAACCGAAAGCAACATTCTAATTTGACAGGGGGATTTTGTCCAGATGTGGTAAATATTATTTTTGTTCTGTATTAGGCTATCAACTGTAAATTAAGGTTTATAAGCAATTTTATATATCGGTCTACAATATAATGTAATCAATATTAATTGTTGTCTATTTCCTTGTTTGAGATGTTATTGTTTAATTTTAATTACTGCATAACTGTTACGTATGAATTTGAACATAAAACCTACACATATCGAGATGGAATAATTAATACAGAGAATAAGAACTAATTATCATATTTAAAAAAAAATCCAACAGGTTTATTAGATCATTATAAAACTGTTGATGTACTTAAATATTCCTGTAGATGAGTGCTAGTCAGCTAGCATAAGTCAAATCCATTGTAATTTGTGCTTAATATGGTACATGCCTAAAAGACCATACAGATATATACAGATAAGAGACCATACAGATATATACAGATAAGAGACCATACAGATATATACAGATAAGAGACCATACAGATATATACAGATAAGAGACCATTCAGATATATACAGATAAGAGACCATACAGATATATACAGATAAGAGACCATACAGATATATACAGATAAGAGACCATACAGATATATACAGATAAGAGACCATTCAGATATATACAGATTAGAGACCATACAGATATATACAGATAAGAGACCATACAGATATATACAGATAAGAGACCATACAGATATATACAGATAAGAGACCATACAGATATATACAGATAAGAGACCATACAGATATATTGGACTAGACATGCAGTTGGTGAATAGATATACAGTAAAACCAAAAATCCTGGCTCCCATTTTTAAATATGTCATTTAGATCCAATACACAACTACCCTCACTTATTGTTTTCATTATTCTCTTTCGAGGTGTTGTACCTTTTACTTACCAATCATATTTTTATGGCCACTATCATGCTTGTGTAAACACTTACCCAGTAACGCTCCCCAACTGGAAGAGTTTTTATCTCTCTGGAGATTGAACCCTTAGAAACCTTAACATAATCCTGATATATAGCCTAATATTACCATGGCAGCTCACCGCACATTAACACATTGGCAATGGGTTGATCACACATTTTACTACAAATCAGATCTGTAGCCATGATTACCATCTGCAGTCTGAAAGTCAACCTGGAACCGGATGTTGAAAACAATGCAAATCCCATAAAGCTCAAGCCTGGTCCAGATATTCATCATGTGCACACGGAAGGATCACTTCCACGTGTATAATTTGGACAGACTGCATTCTAAAGGTCTTATTCATAGCTACTGTATTGCTGACACATGATATCTAATTGCTTTCAATTTAATCCCAGTGGAAGTTCAAAATCGATCCATCAGCAGTCTCGTCTGTGTGCCTAATATGTTGGGCACTAACCTATATAGTTTGCACAATGTTTTAAAGAAAGAAAAAAACAAACAATTGTCCATAGATGATATAGCTCTCTGGCATGTTAAACATGTAGCTAAAGCCTGATATAAAACATATACTTTGATCCTAGTGGTAAATACATTTAAGCAATAACTTGAAGGCAAGTAGAGTGTACAAAGAGACTGGTTTTGTCAACATTGTTGCGTTTGTTTCCATGTTAGTTGTAAAATATGAATTTAATATTGAGGTTCATACTGGTATACAGAGTGATGTTTACCTTTCTTGTGGACTGTGATCTTGTTTTATTGTATGATAAGGAAACTGTGAGTTGGTGATCATATTCAAATCAAACAGTCCAAAGTTGTATCATGTGCTTCAGATGGTTATGAGCGGAGCAGAGCAGTCGGTTCACAGACAGATAACCTGACTGTACTGCTTCATTGACATGAATGGAAGAGTGAATCCACATGTAGTATGATGAATACTAATCCTATTGGAATAATCCTGTCAACACAGTAGAGGGCAATCACTCAACATTAGGCTTTAGACATGCACAAAAAAAGGTGTTTTTTTATGTTCACTCGCATACACTGCTTGGTCTGCATGCACAGAATGTTTACATTTTTGGAGGAGTTTGTCATTTTTCATGAGCAATAATAACCACATGGTATAATCACTACCATCTGTTATCATATGTTGCTTGTCGATCTCAATCTACATGTCAGGCTATGATCTAAGACTTAGCCCAGACAATGGCATTACGCAAAAGGTCTACTTTAATCACTGCATTTGTCTTCCAACTCACATTATGAACTTGTCTTCTGAAGCTGAGTTGGTGTAGAAGTACAAGACAAGAAATATTACAATAAATCACTTAGCTGCACAACTAGAATGAATCGGTGTACGGTTATACCCAGACAAAAAACAGAAAAAACACCAGACATTGCTACAGTTTTATTTAAGCAAAAATAAACTAGAAAATCACAAAGAAAATAGATTAAAAGAACTACTGGTCAGGAGGATTAAAGATCAATGGGCTACCTCCATTCCCATTGTCAAGCCAATCCCCTCATGTCACCTTTTTACATGCACTTGGACCCTGAGTAAGGAATGGTACCATGCTGCTGAAGCTGCAAAGTCTTCCCCCGGTCACTGAAGCTAAATGAGGTAAAGCCCATCTCACCTTCCTCTCCAGCCTACAGGACCTCAAAAGGCTAGTGTAGCGCTTCCCGTTGGCCAACATATTCGATTGGCATCTCAATACTATGGTGATTCAAATCCGCAAGCTCCTGGAGGTGTGACTCGCCCTGCTTTCACACCATAGGCTTTACTGAGGGAGCCACTGGGAAACCGACATATAAACTGCTTAATAATTGTGCCATTTTAATGAATTTAAGATTTTCATATCCATGAATGAGTGCTTCATATTGGTAAATGTTTTTTGTTTAGGAAATGTATTCGATACTTGGCTTTACTAGGAGCTTTCATCAACATCTTTAGGCATACAGTACATATTGTAATGAAGCGGCAGGTGACGATGCAGTTCATCTTGACTATTGGATTCATTGATTCACTGGTTGGCAGTGCAAAGATCAGTATGCCAAAGAGGGAGCAGGGTGGGGATTATTGGAACATGGTAATCAAGGGTTAGGAGAAAATAACTGTGGTTTGCAGTTGGATATGGAGCAGACAGATGCATGTGGAGACTTTAAAAAGATCTGTGATCTCTGACACTAGTAAGATGGAATGACTAAGAAATAAACAGCCAGCATTGTGCGAAGGGTTATGAGAGTGACTTCATATAATCTAATATATGCCAAAGGAGAAACGTGCCATTCTATCTATTGAAATACATTTTCCAACAAATAACTTGATAAGTGTGCTAAAGTGCTCAGTTTTGTGCATTAACACGGAGAGATATAAATTACTGAATTATAGACGATCTCAATGCATTGCCATTAGAAGTACTACTATACAGATTCAATAAACTGAATTTCACAGACACTGGATGGGGCGAAACGCAGAATACTCCATCAGGAAACACAGTACCAGGCAAATACCAGGTCTACTTTTTATGACACAGCAAGTAATAATGATTAGTGGAGAATCTTTTTTTCTGTACAGCATACACAAAACACAGTCATTTTTTTTTAATTGTTTTTCTGCAGTTGGGTTTTTGAGGATTTTGTCATTATTTTCTATAATAACTAGGTGATTCAGGTCATGATTTAGGTGCATTGATTGAACTCTGTGGGGAAGCACATGGAAAAGCTGGCTGCACCTAACCTGGTTGAAGCAGGTGTTTTTAGTCCCTTACTTGTAAGAATCAATAAATTCACATACACATTCAGATTTATATATATATATACTGTATATATGTGGTTTAGTTTTTCCTGACTTATAATTCTGTTTTCGTTTCTCATTAGATAGAAAACAATGAAACATACATGTTAGAGTGACCCCCCCCCCTTTAATTAGTTTGAATGTAATTAAATATTTTCAGTGATGATGAACTGATTACTGTGTGATATGCAGTCCAAGGTGCACTGAGAAGTCTTGGGCTACAGCTTCAATACAGTCACTGGTATACCTACTGCAGCTACTAACAAGAGCGGAGGTAAACATTACAGGGAGGATTACAAACAGGATTAACATGATTTTACGTGGTTTAAGGCTGTAACTGTGTGGCTAAGAAACCATCTCGGTTCTGGCTTTCTTTATGGTTCAGTCCAACTCCCAGGAGCTTGTTGAAATTAAAGTCAGATTTATAATGGCTGGGGACTAAAGCAGTTCATCTTTATAATGGCTGGGGACTAAAGCAGTTCATCTTTATAATGGCTGGGGACTAAAGCAGTTCATCTTTATAATGACTGGGGACTAAAGCAGTTCGTCTGAATAATGGCTGGGGACTAAAGCAGTTCATCTTTATAATGGCTGGGGACTAAAGCAGTTCATCTTTATAATGGCTGGGGACTAAAGCAGTTCATCTTTATAATGGCTGGGGACTAAAGCAGTTCATCTTTTATCCCGGAGGTCCTGCAATCAAATCTGGCACCTGACATTCCAGGGCACTTGCATTAATAACTCCCTGATAACACAGACCAATATCCTCAACCATGAGACCCCATTAAATAAAAACAATTAAAATGACAGCATATTATGTTGATCTAAACAGAAGCTGATTCGGCTATTTACATTTTTAAAGACTTCAGTACAAAATCAAATAAATCTAAACTTGCTAATTTTGCATCTCAAATACAGACCCCCAACCCCACCGCCCATGTTACTGTCCTTAAGTCTAATCCAATAATGTTGTTGATTTGTAGAAATTATAAAAGAGTTGCCAAAACCCTCATACTAACAGTGGTTCAGACAATAACTGTGGAAAACAATGCCTAGGTCGTCAGAAAATAGAACACAAAATCAGACACACCGATCCTCCAAGGGAATAAAAGACAAAAACAAAAACCCCTTCTAAAAGGTAGGCTTTTCTGAGCAATTTTGAGGATGGCCACTTGGGAGCTTATTGTGTAAAGTTGCATGAGCTCTGAAATCAGCAAGCAACATTAAAGGGGCAATGTCAAGAAAGTATTTGAAAAACTGAAGCCTGTATATCATTGCTAACAAACACCAGCAAGACTATTTGGCAAAGCTGAATATACAGTAAGCAAAGACCCTTTAGGGTGCAAAGATTAATAAAGACAGACATGAAAAAAAGATGAAAAAACCCTGGGCACCCATTCATCCTGACCAGTTGATACAGGGTTAATAATCACAAATCCAAAACAGGTGCATATATCTTACCAACATGATTGAAACCAATAATATAAAATAAGTGTAAAATGTATAATATTGACATTCATTTTCAAGACTCAAAGGTTATGTACAAATACAAATCTAATGAAAAGGTACTGTGGAGTATGGCTATCCTCCTCATGAGACAAGAGTACCCCCTAGTGCCAAACTGCGGTGATACAGCACACAACTCCCACTCTTTCCTCTCAGAGAAGCTGTAAACAGTACTTTAATAGAAATCTTATGTTAGACACAGCCACACGCTGCAGTGATGTCAATGACCTCATTTAGTCAGTGTATTTTACTACTTGAGAATGAACAGATTTGTTTGCATTTAGCTTCCTTTCTGATTGGCCACAAACCGTGAACAGTACTCTAAAAACAAAACATGCACAAGTTGAATCTAATTTCCAATTCCATCTCATAGCCATGTTATAAGTGCAATGCCACAGGCTGCATGGATATGTGTGTACTATACACACTTCTCTGGTGTGTTGAAGGTACGTTATTGGCTTTGCTACACACCCAAAGGCATGGTGCATGAGACAACAGAAAAGTATGTAGAGCATTGTAAAAAAAAAAAAAAAAAAACATAGTAAACTGTTCAATGATTGTGTAAATTAAAATGCTAGGTTCAGCTGGCTGCTACTACTTTCACTTACACAGATGCCAATGAGTTGTGGGGTGCAGCAATAACCCTAGAAAACAGTTAGTGTTGTCATCCAAAAGTAGATTATTGTTCCAAATCTGTAAGTATCATATCAAGAAATGTATTATATAGCTGATCATAACTTGATGACCCTATGGCATGCTTTCACTTAAACTCCAGCTTCCTCTTCTAACAACACAGAACAAGTAGAAATTGAGAAGAAAGATTGCAAGATGCATGATTGCACACATTCTTTTGTAAACAGCTAACAGATAGATATGTGTCAGTAATGATGGCAAGTCTTCTTTTAGCAATGAAATAGTAGTCCATTCTACCCTGTTGTCACTCTGGGTAGCAGAAAGGCTTATGTGCTGGGGTGAAAATGGGGTTTTCATGATTGAATATTCTTTCAATATTTCAAAATAATTTGTGCCATAGTATAGTAAAAAAAAAATCTCTCAGGTAAAATACTTATACTTATACATATACCAGCACTTTTATTAAAATCCAACATTTGTCATGTAGGGGTAGATGTAAGTATAAGCGCAGTGCAACTATTTGCAGATTGAAAATTCAAATTGCATGGCGGCCAGGCAATTATTTTGCACTGTGCCCTATGTAAGTCTTAAGAGCAATGCAAATTACTCAACACACACAAATAATGAGCAGCAATCATGATAATGAGGGTCTCACTGAGCGCATCGGTCTATTTAGTGGAGTACGAAAATACAAACCAAAAAATATATATTTCACAGCAAGGGCACCAAAGTCTTCTTGGTGCATGGAAAAGAAAATAAAGGTTTTCTGAGAAGGAGCTGAGAGTCTTGCGGCTGAGGTCACTCAGCATGAAACAGGCAACATCAGTTATGCTAGTATCCTTAGGAAATGATATGTATTGGCCTGCCCTTTTTAGCATGACATCCAGAAATGTGCCTAACACTCTGGAAAAGGTGGATTGGGCTATCCCTCCAGACATTCCAACTGTGATCTGAAAGGAACCAGACGCTAAGTAAGCTAAGCAGTGCAGAGAACACAGCACTTTCACATTCAAGCAGTCCCTATGACGCGGAGGTCTAGCTCATCCCTCAATCCAGCTATGAGGTCAAGGATGACCTGTGGAGTGAGACGATAACACTTTAGCACTGCATCCTCTGGCATCCCAAACAAAGTGACCCTGGGATTGAATATGTGGGGTCTTCTTCGTCTTGCCCTTCTTCTACTAAAGTGTTCCTGCTTCTCCTCAACAAGAGCCAACTGTCGCCGCATCAGAAAGTGTACCACAGCAGCCATCCTGAGGCCAATGACAGGTCTCTGAAGGTGTGTGCTTTTATACAGCGCTTAATTACTTGCTTCTACAATGGTTACACCCTGTAAGAAAAGGTGTAAAGTTTTTGGATTGTCAGCAATTGCATAAGTGCAAGGCCAAATCCTTACATCACATTATAATGTTTGTGCCCACTTAGTATCCAGATCTCGGCCAATTCCATGTTTTCTTCATTTGAATGCATTTTGATATAATTCTAATGGATTAATGATGGCAATTTGATAGCAGGTGCAGAATGGCAGGTGAACACTATTCTTTACATACGGCAAATTTTTAGCGGCAGCTAAAATCTGATTCTACGGCTGCTAAACACGATTTTGCACCCGCAAATCACTTTGCGCGTATACTTACATCTACCCCTTAATGACAAAAGCTTCTCAATGTTGAAGACTAAAACTTCAAAAGACTGAGGGGTAGATGTAAGGATACGTGCAAAGTGATTTGCGGGTGCAAAACCCAAACAAAAAACAAACAAAATAAAAACAAGAGCTATCAAAATAAAGCAATTTTCTGTTTTAAAACAAATATATATTACAGAATTCCATGCACAAGCATATTGGTATTTACTAATTTACATTTAATTGATTACAATATGAATATATTACAGTATAAGGATACACATTTGAGTTAAGTCTAACAAAACAACAACAACAACAAACAGTTCAATTGGCCTGCTATCTAGGAAAGGTAACAGAAATTAAAAAGCAAGCACATTGGGCTATAGAAGCTTCTAGCACTTGTATTTAATACTCATAGAGGACTTACCCTAAGTCTTGGTCTAACATGTTGCTTGAATTACACAGGGAAGGGAAATAGAGCTTAAATCCTCTTGAGTATAGACACAGACTTGTAATGAGGGGGAAAGATGGACAGCTTTATCGCAATTACAAACTGGTAGTAAATCAAGGTCTTTGTCTGCACCTTCTGAAGTGGCTTTCAGTAAATGCAAATGACAGACCCAGAAATGTGTCACATTTACTGCCCAGCTCCCCCTTTTTGTGAACAAAAGCAACAGAGTCCAGGTTTCAAAGACATTAAAACGTATTGTAAACCTAATGAGGTCAGAAGTCTCTTCTGCGCCAGGACCATACCTAATATGCTCCTGAAGCAAACACGGCTTTGAAAAGGCTGCTATCTCCACAGATGGTGATCACAGTCATACTGTTAAATGAATTAAGAGATTTCAATGTATTTTTTTAGGATCTACAATTAAATAACACACTGTTGTAAAGTTTATTACAATAGTTTTAAGAAAATGAATAGCTAAGGCATTTTCATATACTTGTACAGTGCAAATGTACTCTTGGGAAGTACTCTCACTATTTACTTCCTCTGTTAAAGGTAATAGGGCAATGTATGACCCCACCTGTCCTATGTACTGCATTTACAGCAAATGTGTAATGCTAAAGTGAACTTGAAGCATTGTGGCAGGAAAGAAAAGCATGAAAACAGAGGCTGAGAAAACAGCAGCAACACAGTAAGAGAAGATTGTTTTTCAACTTGTTCATCATGCGTATTAAGTGGACTGTACAGTACTGTATATCCAACATTGCATGTAATTCCCTGAGCCAGAATCAGTCTGGCCAAGCCCAGAGCAACAACTCAGACCAAAGCACAATAATGTGGAGACATGCAATCAGCTGTACTGAGAAGATCCTAACATTCGACTCTATGGGGTTGATGTGAGGATAGGCATAGTGCAAACAATTGCAGCTGCAAAATCCAAATTGCCTAGTGGCCTATGTAAGCTTAAGAGCAATGCAAATTACTCAACATGCACAAATAATGAGCTGCAATCATGCTAAAGAGGGTCGCAATGAGCACCGCCTGTGCATCAGGCTACTTAGTGGCCGCACTTACATCCCAGTGGTGAGGTGAGCTAGGAGTACAGAGAGCACTAGGCACTGTACTGTATGAGATTTGTGGAGCACGAAAATCAAACCAAACAAAAAAATATGTCAGAGGAAGGCCAGCAAAGTCCTCTTGGCGCATGGAAAATAAAATAAAGATTTTCTGAGGAGGGGCTGAGAGTCCTTACACCTGAGGTCACTCAGCATGAACTGAGTTATTTGGAAAAGCGTCAGCCAGCATCAGTTATTTAGCATACACCTTTACCCAAGGCGACTTACTATGCATCGGCTGCGAGTCACTTACAATCAACGTCTCATCAGAAAGACGGAGCACAAGGAGGTTAAGTGACTTGCTCAAGGTCACACAGTGAGTCAGTGAGTGAGCTGGGATTTGAAAAGGTGAAATTCAGCTATTAGGTCTAGGATGACCTGCAGAGTGAGACCATAACACCTTACCACCGCATCCTCAAGCACCCCAAACAAAGTGACCCTGGGTTTGAATATGCAGGGTCTTTTCCGTCTTGCCCTTCTCTTCCAAAGGTTTTCCTGCCTGTCCTCAACAAGAGCCAAGCATTGCCGCATCAGGAAGTGTACCACAGCAGCCATCCTGAGGCCAATGACAGCTCTCGGAAGGTGTGTGGTACAGCTCTTATTTGCTCCATTCTACAATGGTTTGCACCTTGTAAGAGGAGGTGCAAAGTTTTTGGAGTGTCAGCAATTGCTGAAGTGCAAGGCAAAATCCTTACATCTCAATGTTTGCGTTCGCTTAGTATTTCAGATCCCCACCCAATTCCATGCTCTTTTCTTCATTTGAATACATTTCAATATCATTTAAAAGGATTAATGATGGCTAAGTCAATCTACTTAGCAGTGCAGATTGCGGTACAGATCGGCAGGTGAAAACCATTCTTTACATGTGCCGCATTTTAGTGGCTGCTAAAGTCCCACTTATGGCCGCTTGTGACGGTGTGGTGGGTGTGGTGGTGGAACAGACGTCACAGAGTCACGGGTACAGGTGCAAACAACCCCAATACCAACAATGGTAGAGGGACGAACTTTATTGATAGGGAACACAGTCCAAAGAAACAAAACATAAATCATAGGTCCCAATAGAGCAAGTCCCTCTCAGCTCTTTGGTGTACTTTCGGTGTGGTGGAAAGTGCAGGTGCTCAGGTGTTAAAGTGTCCAGTTCAGTTGTGCGGGGTGTGTGATGTCCAAGGTGAAAGTGCTGGCAGTAGTGCGACAGCTCCTTGGCGTGATAGATCACTCTGACATGTAGCACACAAACAAACACACGGCTCAGCAACAAAGGTTCGGTGTTACCTCAAAGACCCCGCACTTACAAAATGACAGCCCTTATATACTAGGAGACTCCACCCCATAAGCAGTGCAACTCAGCACACCTCACAGTTGTCTAATGCAGCACAGCTGATCACGTAATCTTGTCCATTAATATGGTCATTCCACCCTGCACTAAGATGGCCAACTTCTGTATCCGCCCCTGTCTCCAAGCCGGACCATCTCGGTACAGGCGTGCGAGTACCTCTGCTTAGTGTCCTCTTTGGTCAGGAGGGAGATTTGCAGCTCTGATCCTCTCGCTCCCTGTCACATATCCCTTTCCTCAGAGTGAATCAGGAGCCACACTCAGCCAACACTACCTTCCCCAATTGGCCCCCCTCCCTAGAGAAAAAGTCTGTATTTGAGTGAGCCTTACCCGCACAATGTTTCATCCGATAGTCAAAGGATTGCAATGCCAGATACCACCAAGTTATCTGAGCATTTTTATCCTTCATCGTGTCTAACCACTTTAACGGAGGATGATCTGTGACAAGGAGGAAATGATGCCCCAGGAGATAATACCGGAGGGAGTGCACAGCCCATTTAATGGCCAAACACTCCTTCTCGATGACAGAGTAGTTATGCTCCTGGGGGAGCATCTTCTTACTGATGTACAAATGGGGTGTTCTACTCCGTCAATCTGGGACAAGACCGCCCCCAGACCTACGTCAGACACATCAGTCTGGAGGATGAATTCTTTGCTGAAATCAGGAGATATTAGTGCAGGAGCTTGACACAGTTGCTTCTTTATCACATCAAAAGCCACCAGACACTCAGCTGACTACTTTACCTAATTTGGAGCCTGTTTCTTAGTGAGATCCATTAACGGGGTAGCGATAGTGGAGACCTAGGGGAGGAATCTATGGTAATAACCGCCCCATGCAGCCCGAATGGCATGGTCACAAAATGGAACGTGAAAGCTTAGAGTTAAGGGAATCTGCCAGTATCCCATCGTCAGATCAAGGGTGGAGATAAACTGCGCCCCTCCTATCTGGTCCAAGAGCTCATCCACTCAAGGCATAGGGTATGCGTCAAACTTGGAGACAGCATTCACTTTGCGGAAATCCACACAAAAGCGATTGGTGCCGTCCTTCTTGCCGACCAAAACAATCGGGCTGCATCACTCAGCTCACCGGCGCTACCTTTTGACACTCAGGGCATTCCGCTACATATTTTCTCACTTCGCCACATATTTCGCCACATATGGTTACCATATAGAGTAACTGCCCCAATATGACTTAGTGGGGAAATGTGAGTGGACGAGTATCCTCAATCGCCTTCCCCTCTACAGACCAAACCTGCGTCCGGATGTTAACTAAGGTTGGGTCATTACTTTGTTCCCACGCCAGGTCAATATCCCAGGTATGTCGAGCTGGATTATGGTAGCCCGTGCACTGGGTTTCTCAGTAACTCTGCCTTGCAGGTCACACTGCACCCCTACACCCTTCCCTCGGCTTTTAACAGACACAGAAGTTTCCCCAATCAAGTACCACTCTTGTCTCATCCCTTCCCACTTCTCAGCCTGTTGCTCTCATTTTTTTGGGGGGGGCCAGAAGCCCAGTGCAAGCGAGCTTGCATTGGAAAGATCTGGCCAATACAATCCTCCTTTGCAACTACTACCTTACTCGTGGCTGGCCCTGTTTCACCCAATAATAGTTTAAAACACGGCCAGTCCCTCCCCAAAATGACAGGATAGGGTAAACTATCCGCAAGAGCCATGACTACGTGGTCTGTCCGACTTCCCAGTCACATGTAATTTAGTGGTCGGATACACCTTGGTTTTTCCATGAACACAAGAAATAATCACATGGGCATGCGGTTTGCCAAGATGTACCCTCTACGAGAGCAGACCGAATCATAGTTTGCCCATACCCTGAGTCCACTAAGGCGTGGGTACTTTTATTGCCAATCTTTACATCAATGACACAAGGCCTCTCCCGACCTTTTGCCCAGGACTTACCTGCTTTGAGAGCCGGGTAGTGGGAAGCCACATCACACTCCATCGCTGCAGGGCAGAATCGCTGAATGTGACCTGGCTTGTGGCATCTCCAGCAGGCCCGGGGCGAGGATGCCAAGGGAGCCGACCTGTCCCGCTGCCCTTGAGCAAGCGGGGGGGGGAGAGAACCCCCTGTTATATCCCAGCTAGAGGCCAACTTTGGCCTCCATTGTTTGGGAGGGAGGTGGCCTGTCGGGGCACGTGCCGGAACGGGTGTCAAGGATGGTCCTGGTGAAGGCGGGGATGGGCTGGGGAGCTGGATCTGACTCTTGGGAGGGGAAGGGGTTGATGCTGAAGAGAGCGACGCCGTATCTTCAAAGGCCGCGGCCAGGTCGATGGCCGCCTCCAGCGTGGTGGGCCGGTGCTGCGCAATCCAATTCTGGGTCTCTGCCCCCATCATGCTTGTGAACTGTTCGATGTTAATCAGATCGGCCACTTCCTGGCCTGATTTTTCTGTGGGGCAGAGGCACCGGTTGGATTGGTCCTGCAGCTGTTGTGCCACCACGCAGAGGTCTTCGTTATTCACAAAATCGACAGCGGTAGATCTCCCCGGTGATGTTGTACCGCCGGAGGATGGCCTACTTAATCAGTTTGTAGTCCTGGACGGCGGTGTTGTCAAGAGCCCGGTAGGCCGCCTGGGTTTTGCCTGTTAAGTAGGGGGCCAGTTGCAGGGCCTACCATTCCCTGGGCCACCTGGCCACATGCTTGAACATGACCAGGTAGGCCTCCGGGTCTTCCTCTGGCAACATCCTCTGCAGCTTCGGCTTATGGGGAGCACATCTTCCTCTACTGCCTCAGGTGCTGCTAATGCCGCGCCAGGTTGGAGGCGGGTAGCTACTCCTGCCTCTTCACCTCCTGGGCTTCCCTCCTCAGCTCGGCATCCTCCCTCTGTTGGTCCAGCGTTGTCAATAACATTGCCAAGGCAGTTGGATCCATCTCTTCAGATCCCACAAAGACACCAAACAAACACACACACACACACACACAGCTCAGCAACAAAGGTTCAGTGTTACCTCAAAGGCCCTGGACTTACAATATGACAGCCCTTATATACTAGGAGACCCCCATGATCAGCGCAACACAGCACACCTGCCAGTTGTCTAATGCAGCACAGCTGATCATAGTAATCTTGTCCCCTAATATGGTCATTCCGCCCTGCACTAAAATGGCCAACTTCTGTTTCCGACCCTCTCTCCAAGCCTAGCGCCCTCTTGGGTCAGGAGGGAGATTTGCAGCTCTGATCCTCTCGCTCCGTCACACCGCTAAACATGGTTTCGCATGCGCAATATGGGTGTTTTGCAGCCGCAAATCACTTTGCATGTATCCGTACATCAGCCCCTATGACTCACATGGCGATTTGCTGATTGAGCTGCAGGGCGCACAGGACAATAGCATTTGAGCTCATTTGAACTTTTTACCAGTTGAAGGCAGTGTGGTTCTGGCACATATTAGCCAATTCCTATATTCAAGATTCAATCTGTATCATTATAGCTCTCAGTATCATGTTTAAAGGCAGGAACACTTTAAGTGCCAGTGTTCTGTGAAACTGCCACCTGGATAAATGTTATTGTACATTTCTGAGGCACTACAGCTTTATTTTAATCTGTGGTGACAGTTAACAGAGGCTTTCAGTAATTCTTGACAGTCAACCTGTTCAATGGCTCTCCCATAAAGAGACACAGAGCTTCTGCCTTGGCTATTGATTTCAATGTGCTTACTTGAGAGTCACAATTTCATGAATCACACTAAGCAAATGTTGTTTTGTGTGATTTTTACAGACAGTCCAATGCTTTAAGCATACTGTGAGGGCTGTAGCTGCTGTCATTTGTAGTTTCATTCAGTGTATATTGTATGCTCTTATTTCATTAAATACTTCTCACAAATACACCCCCCACAAAACATAAACAATATTCACAGAACCATAAACAATTACATCTGGATACTGTCACCAAAAATATTGAAACATATTGTAACATATACTTAATTTGATAGTTCAGTGATAGGAAGGAACAAACCTTACCAAATGAACAAACAGTTACAGTGGTTAAGGAGTTCAGTACTAAATGGGAAATGATAAGTACAATGGTGTGACTGTCAGTGCATTGGCAACATGTTCCCATTATGTTGAAATTGTGTATGAGTGGCCACTTCACCTTTGAGGGCTCTCATGTAATTATGTCATCCTTTCAAAAATGTGCAGTATGTGTCAAACTTCAAAAGGGGGCAAAAGGTGCCAACCTGTTTTACATAATTCATCTTTCTTATTACTGGAACTGCAATCAGCCATATGATGTATCTTTTTGCCCATCATTTCTGTCACAACTCAGATTTGTTTTTTCAATCTTAGGAACACTATAAGTTAACCAAAGCAGATGCTGAGCTGCTTGTGCCATTGTAAGTTCAATATTTGCTTACTATAATACTTTTTGCATGTCTTTCACATCCTTTGAATGTATTTCTTCTTGTTCAAAATGCAGCAGCAAGGACTTTAACGCTTGATCAGCCTATTATACAAGTATTCAAATATTTCCATTGGTTGTCAGTTGGTTTTTGGAATTGATTTTAAGATTCTGCTCTTCATCGACAAGGCACGATCTGACCTTGGACCTTGTGCATGTAAGGAAGCTGGTCTCCTTGTAGACCCAAGTTGTAGTACCCCTCGCCTTTGTCCAGACAAGCTCAAATTCAAAAGGCAAGTGCGATTTATAACTCAATATTGGATCAAAAGAACCTAGAACTACTCAGATGGATAGCTAACATCATACAATAATTAGGGGAATGTAAATAAATACATGTTAAGCTCCTGCAACCTCTGCACAGTTGGTGTAAGTGCAGTTTCAGTAATGGAGTAGCACCCCTTGGTGAACATGCAGGTAGGGGTCTGTTCTAAGAGCCTGAATTTATTTAACCAAGCTGTGGCGGAGTGTCCCACCCCTATTTATTATTATTTGTATTTTTGTTTACGGCGCGGGTAAAAGCGCCGCGTCTTTTATTATTTTATATTTAAAAACCCTGTGAGGATGCATGGCTGATCAGCTACTGATTATTTAACTAGCTGACAGTCATGCATCCTTACCAAACGCGTGCAGACTCTGGCCGAGGGATAATAAGATAATTACCAACTAGTTAATCCCTCGGCCAGAGTATATAAACCTGCAGCTCTCTGCACTTGAGGTTGGGTGTACAGAGGAGAGTACGGGGAGCGGAGAGAGCGAGCAAAACTTAATTATCAATTGCTAAAACGTGCTGGATTTTCCAGCACGACACTTACTTGTTTGTTTGTTTATTCGTTTGGCCTTCGTGCCCTTTTGTTTTGTGTTTTGTTGGTTTGTTTAAATATTTTGTTTGTTAATAAATACGCTGAGTGCTACTGCACTCAGCTTCACCCGCCCATCCCTTGTTTTGGTTTCTACTTCCTGGTCCGTGACGTCACCACTGCTAGCCAGACTGTCACACAAGCATAGTACAAGATATTATGTTTCAAACTGTAACTGAACACCCTGTAAAGTTAACAAGAAATGCATTACGTTAACTTTGCTGTGTTCCGTGTTTTTAGTATTACAGCGTTATATTTTTAAGCATCTTGCCGACTCTTGAATCAACATTTTACTCAGGAGAAAATAGAAATCTCTAAAGGATCGTAGTGTATCCAGATCATACTGCTTCCTGCAACAATGCTCCAACAATAAGCCACTTGTTTCAATCAGAGCAACTGCATTGTTGCAGGAGGGAGCATGAACTGGATGCACTGCGAATCCTTTCTTCAGTCGAACGTTCCTGAGTAAAATTCGAAAAACACCAATTCCCTAGTTAATTTACCTGCGATGTGTCAATTAACATATCAACACAATCAGGTCATAATTCTATTAAACAGCATGGGCTACAACAATGGTCAAGTAATGTGCTTCTTGTAAACACTGCAGGGGGCCCTGAAACACTTTCAAATAAAAGTATGTTTATTGAACATGCAATTCTTTCAAAATTGGACACAAACCTATTTAACAAATAGAAGTGCACAATAGGCAAGATGTAGAATTATTTTAGCTACAATTACTTTAAAATAAACCCAATCATACTTAGCTTTCTTTTTACTATACTGGAAGGTGCTTTTTGTACAATGTATAACAAAATATGAAGGGGAGAAAATTAGGACAAATGTTGAGGGTGGATGCAAGTCCCAATTATACAAAAAATAATCTGATGAAAATGTTATTGTTTTATTGCAGAGAAATTATGTTTCTTTAATACACATACAATAGATTTATACAGTTATGCTTACACACCACCAAATTAAAAATCAAATGGCACAAACAAAGCTACAAAATTAAATTTATAATAAAGAAGGGATGTACCCTAGTCAACTGTGATGTATTACACGCACACACACACACCATCCACTGCTGTAAACACAGAATAAGGCCACTCCACTGTATACTATAGTGTACATTCAAGACATAAGAGACTTTTTAGTTCCCTATACAAATCAACTAAATCTCATCTGAATTACTACTCTTGTCCACAATGCAATAAAACACCACTATGGACCGCATTAATGATCTAAACAATGGCGGATCTAAATACTGCCACTGTTTGATTATTAAAATCTAACCATAATGTTTAGACACAAAACACAGACTCACATGAACTGTAAGACATGTTTTTCACAACTTTGGCATAGAAGGGGCCTTGACAACCTGAACAGTGTCAGTATCTACTGTAGATAGAGCCCTGTATGCTAAACCAGTTATTATTTAAGAGCTTCCTTGAAACTGAACTGGAGTGGTCTCAGTCTTTCCTCCTGTAGTAACCATCTCCATTAGGCTTCCCGAAGCAGGTCTCTCTACTCCGGTGGTCCAGTTGTAAAAGGTTCTGGAACACAAATAGATGCTTAATTGTAGTTCAATAATTACTTGAAAAAGTGTTAACAATCCTATCTTCATTAATATACGTGTACCGTACATTAGCACATTACCGTGAACATTACTGCACTACCGTTTCAGCTAATAAAAACTGTATTGTGGCCTCTTATTTTCCCTAACAAAAACAGGGCAGTGAACCCTCAGGAGGACCTGAAGGCGGGAGTGGATCTTCAGCCCCTTCTGACATCATTGTGGTGGTGCCACTTCTGGGTTCAAACAGCATGTTCAAGATAATTCATTTCCTTACCATTATGATATTTGTAATCATGCTAAGTGGTTCTTATACTGTGTCTAGTAAGAGCCATCTAATGCTCTGCCACTCTGGAGCGAGTTCTTTTGCTAACAATACACTGCTGTGCACTAGATGGCGCTGGTGCTTACTAATATAAAGACATTTTGGGCTCGATTCTGATGAAACAAGTGCAATCGCAGACGCAATGGTTAAAAGTCAAACGCGTCTGCCCCCTTACGGCATGGCTTCTCCAAAACCCAGGGCAAGCGCGTTTAGTGGCGCAGTGACAGCGCCCAGACAGTCAATGCTGAGTAGGTTGGGGAATTTGCTATCCAACCAGGGCCAGGCAACAATCCCTTTAAGAGACAGAATGTGCTTGCGTCACCGCAAGGCTCTGTTTTGAATGCAGAGCGGCAGTAGCACAGAGCAAGAAAAAACAGCGCAAGTCAGAACAGCTAGTAGTAGGTCACTCGCCGAGAGAATACGTAAACCATGCTTCACGACACAGGAGATTGCTATATTAATAGAAGAGGTAGAGGCACGTAGGTCAATCATTTATCATTTATAATAATTATACAAGGTACATTATTTTATGGCATTGACATTACTACATGTAAAGTGTAAAATACTTACTACCCTCCCTGATCTGTCTACCAGTAGCAGAGCTGATTCATTTTCTAGCAGGACATGACATGCCGCATCACGTTCCCTCTGAGCTTGTAATGTACTAGAGGTTCAATATAACCAGGGCTTTGATTCTCATGGAATATTTCCCGGAGGCCAACCACCCCCCCGCTCCCGTTTGTTAAAAGATCATGTAAAGAATAAAAGTACAGCTAACTTATTTTTTTTTTTATTTGCATTTGAGTGCATGTTTGTGCATTTGTGTACGTTTCAGTATTTAAGATACCGTTAGGTCCTAACACTTATTAGCAAAATAAATAAAATAAAAAGTTTCAGTAATTAAAAATAATCTAGTTATCTGCAGTATGTGTTAATCCTGATCGTGCTGTTTGTTCAGTTACTTGTTCACAGAGTGTGTTCATAAAGTCAAAGCCTCCTTCTCCTGGCTTTAGAAGAGATGCGATGTGCCTGTGTTGTTACTGTGATATGCTTAAAGTTACTGAAACTAATCAGACTGCGTGCAGTTGTCTGATTTCAACTCGTCATTCAAAACGGAGACTAGTTGCTATAGTATTGTGGTTACTGTATTGCCACTGACAGCAAACACTGTCGATTATTTTATTTTCTTTATCTTTATTTGCTATACTAAATTTAAATACATAGATAGGACAATGAGGAAGCAATATACTTTACTTTGACAGACAACATTCAGAAGAGACTTTCTTTCAACAAGCAGGCAAAAGGTAAAACACACGACTCACATATTTTTCGGCGGACTGATTGATTAAACAGTTTGAAAGACATTCAAGGTCCTTCATCAGAGATTTAAGCCCTTGTATAGACCAATCAGGTCAATTTTCTAATTTGTTATAATGTTTCAAACTAGTAAAGCTCATACCTTATCAGGCAGCGAAACCGATTACTTGTTTCAGGTCTGCCGATAGTAGTGACTTATTTCAATCGCGGAAACAAAGCAAATACATTGTGTTAAGTTTACACAGCAGTTAACTCGTTTAAAGTTGCACATGATACACGCATGCACACACAGCACAACCAGGGAACGAAAGGACAGACATACACATACAGATACAGAAGTGGCGCTCCTGTTCTGCTGCTCTCCATATACTGTACGTAAATATTTTCACTTAGAATAACTGCCATGAAAATAAATTGCTACAGTAAACCTGCTGATATCAGATTGATTCATCTGCTGCGCACTTACTCAGCAACAAAGTCCAAAGGTGTCCAGGAACCAAAGTCTGCGTCAGGCATTGATTTTCTGTTCATTGGCGTATCCAAGATAACGCTGAGAAAGACAGTCAGAGATATTTATATACAAATTGTTTTGATCCTGCTCTGGTCTACTGGGTACACAGAGAGACAGAGTTCATGAGGACCTTTCTAAAAGAGGAACAGAGGTACACCAGGATTTAACATTACTTAAAGTGACAATTTAAAAGATGAACTCCTTTATAAATGACTTGGGCTGAAAAAAAAATACTCTTTGTATCACTATTAACATTTATTTTAGTTTTTAAAAGCATTCATTCCAAAAAAGAACAACCCAACAACCTTTTTATATAGTGCTCCCCCTTTATACGCTGTAGTTGGGAGCCATAGTTAAGTCTATTTGTGTTCCATCTTATAACGAGACTACTAGTGTTAGTGTAATGGCATTATGGGGCAAATGGAAGCCATGACCGTACCACCTTATAATCTGTTCCACAGCATAAAGGGCTGCTTTATAAAAGGGGAGCACTGTAACTGTATGTATATAGTATATATATCATCTTTAATCAACAGGAATTCAAAAGATATGGATTTTTTTTTAAAGGTATTTTCTGAACCACAAACACAATGCACATGGAAAAAATATTTTAAAAAGCTATATACTTAGAAGCCCTGTTTTTCAGACCTGCTTGTTTTTTTTATTTTATTAGTCTATTAATAGCTGGCTATTTAAAACAGATGGACAGAGTACTAGGGATGTGGACTTATGAATGCAAGATCAAAGACAGGGCAGTAAATGCATTGCCTTCTTCGAGCAAACAAGAAGGATCATGAAGGAAAATGTGCCAGACACATGATCCTATGGAGATATGAAATGGATACATTTCCAAAACCAAACAATGCAAGCAAAAACAATGTGGGAGTTTGTTAATTATCGTGGGTCAATTTATTTTAATACAGTATCATATTCTATGCAAAGCAATCATAAATCTTTGTGGACGGCATTTTTCTTCAAAACAATAAAGTCAATTCTAAAGCAATTGCAAGCCAACATGTTTACTGCATGTGCCACATACAATGAACACAAACTGATGATTGGGCTGTACTGGAATGAATACAAAAGGTAGCACACAGACACTGTCAATACTTTAAAATTTAAAGTAAATAAATACATGAACAGTGAAAAACTAGCTCAGTTTCACTTTAAACGAAAACATTGCAAATTTAAAAAGTTTAAAAAAGACTACTTTACAAGATTCACATGACTCACAACACTTTAGAGTCCCTGAAGTACCTCCGTTAACCTCAGGCACAGTGCATGTTTCCAGTTTCTCCGTTATCATTGGATTTCATGACCTGTGCCACTACAGTTACTTTGAAGACCCATGGTTTATCCACATTCAGGGAGCTATTAAGAGATCTAACCATTGCATTCCTGAGCACTGACAATAGTAAGAATAAGTAACGATTTAAGAAGAAAAAAAAGGAATTCTGAGAGTATCCACCTAAAGCATTGTTTAAAAACTTTTCAAGTAATACCCAAGAAGGTCAGTGAAATGCATGTTCTTCCCCCAGTCAGGAAATGAGTGGTGTGTATTGTGATTTCAAGAACTTACGGAAGAATAGCAATGACAGCTGAACCGGGTGGCAATCCACTGTTCTCTCCAGCAAGACTCTGACAGAGCTGATGAACCGCTGCTTTGGCCATGCCATAACCAATCATCCCTAGAAAGTAAAACAAAAACAGAGAACTGGGTTTTGTTTATATTTTGTGTATGTGATTTTGTTTTGTTTAACCTTTTTATTTCTTTATTTCTTTTTGTTAAAACCTTTTATTTTATTTTTGTATTTAAATCAACAGCGCCGCTGCGTCTCTTTGTTTTGAATCTGCAGTATCTGGTGTCAGTGTTTTTCCCTTCCTGCATCTAGCCTGACGTCACTACTCAGCCACCCTGTCACAGATTCCCTAACACCAAGTTAGAGGCAGATACTATATATGTTTAGGAAGTTTTCCCCCTTCTGAATTCCTTCAGCTTGAATAATCAACTCCAGCTGTCTACAAGCACTACAGATATACACCATACAGCTGCCACCATAATTAAAACTTCTGGAAAGCAGAAGAAATGGAAAAACATCCATAAACAGGGTCCAAAACACAAAGATAATGCAAAACTTGTTTATATACACTACCGGTCAAAAGTTTTAGAACACTCCCATTTTTCCAGTTTTTATTGAAATTTAAGCAGTTCAAGTCCACTGAATAACCTGAAATGGTACAAAGGTAAGCGGTAAACTGCCAGAGGTTAAAAAAAAAGTTTAGGTTATCAAAAACTGAAAAATAATGTACATTTCAGAGTTATACAAAAAGGCCTTTTTCAGGGAACAAGTAATGGGTTAACAACTTACAGCTGTTCTGCAGCAATGGAAGTAAATTAAGCCATGAAAGTTGATGCTAACAATTCCTACAGGTATCCCAACTTTTGTTGATTACTTACAAACCCTCTGTCTGTATAAAAGCAGTGTTGGAACAGACTGTGTTACTACACCCTCTTAAGCATTATTTGGACAGTATTGTAATGCAGGAAGTAGTATATTGCTCTCATAATGGCGAGAAAAAGGCAATTAACAAAGGAAGACAGACAGACCATTATAACCCTTAAAAGTGTAGGTCTTTCCTTTAGAGAAATTGCAAAGAAAGCCAAGGTGTCAGTGAGTAGTTTCCTACACCATCAAAAGGCACTTGGAAACTGGAGGAAACTCTGACAGGAAGAGGTCTGGCAGACCCAAAGCCACAACAGAATCAGAAGACAAGTTTCTGAGAGTCAACAGGTTGCGTGATAGGCGGCTCACAGGACAACAGCTTCAAGCACAGCTTAACACTGGTCGAAGTAAGCCAGCGTCAGTTTCAACTGTGAAGAGAAGGCTTCGAGCTGCAGGTTTGACAGGTCGAGTGGCAGTAAGAAAGCCATTGCTAAGATGGCAAAATAAGAAAAAGAGGCTTGCCTGGGCCATGAAGCACCGCCAGTGGACTACTGAAGACTGGAAGAAGGTCTTATGGACCGATGAATCAAACTTTGAAATCTTCGGTTCATCACGCAGGGTTTTTGTACGCCGTCGAGTAGGCGAAAGGATGGTTCTTCGGTGTGTGACACCAACTGTCAAACATGGAGGAGGAAGCGTGATGGTCTGGGGCTCTTTTGCTGGATCCAGAGTCGGCGACTTGCACAGAGTGAGTGGCACCCTGAACCAAAACTGCTACCACAGCATTTTGCAGTGCCATGCAATACCCTCTGGTATACGCCTAGTTGGTCAGGGGTTCATCCTACAGCAAGATAATGACCCAAAACATACCTCCAGGCTATGTCAGAACTACCTTAGAAGAAAAGAACAAGACGGTAGGCTTCAAATCATGGAATGGCCAGCACAGTCTCCAGACTTAAACTCCATCGAGCTGGTTTGGGATGAACTGGACAGAAGGGTGAAAGCAAAGCAACCTACAAGTGCAACACATTTGTGGGAACTTCTGCAACAGTGTTGGGAAGAACTTTCCGAACAATATTTGATTTCCATTGTAGAAAGAATGCCACGAGTGTGTTCGGCTGTTATATCTGCAAAAGGTGGCTACTTTGATGAGTCAAAAATTTAGATTAAATTTTGTTAAACAAAACGATTCCATGATTTCAATAAAAACTGGAAAAATTGAGGTGTTCTAAAACTTTTGACCGGTAGTGTATATATATATATATATATATATATATATATATATATATATATTATATATATATATATATATATATATATATATATATATATATATATATATATATATATATATATATATCGTATTACTTCAATTTGGCGCTACAGCGTTTATTTTCAATTGATCAAAATGACTGCGGCCCTTAAACGAGGGCGGTCTTTATTAATAATACTGTGCTTTACAAACGCTGCAATATTTTATTAAATAATTTAAGGCATTTTAGAAATGGCGCCACGAGAGGCTCCGATCTGCAGCACTATACTCTTGTGTGTTTTCGGGGCTTGAATACAGTACATTTACTGACAGTTAACGAGCGCCTATTAGGTGGGAGTTGGGAGGTTAGGGGAGTACTGTACCAGCGAATCAGGAGTGTGTATTGGTTGCTATGGGGCGGGACAAGAAGAGGAGAGACAACGGTAGTTGAGTGTGATGCAGTTGTTTTTCTTAACGAAAGCTTGTTTGTAATTAACTAAAATTTGTAACTAAATCTTCTCATAGATAGTAAGCAAGTTTATTATATATATATATATATATATATATATATATATATATATAAAACAAAGTCTTAACATCTTGTTTTATGATCTACTAAATACATACAAAAAAAACTAAAAAGATTAGTTGAACAGTATGACAAAAACATATTTTATTTTTGTCATAGCACAGCAGTAGAGTATACTATGACACTGAAAACATGGTTATTCTTTCTTTGTTCAGTATGACCTTGTATATGTGGCAGCAGTGTGGAGTAGTGGTTAGGGCTCTGGACTCTTGACCAGAGGGTTGTTGGTTCAATCCCAAATGGGGGACACTGCTGCTGTACCCTTGAGCAAGGTACTTTACCTAGATTGCTCCAGTAAAAACCCAACTGCATAAATGGGTAACTGTATATAAAAAATAATAATGTGATATCTTGTAACAATTGTAAGTCGCCATGGCTAAGGGCGTTTGCTAAGAAATAAATAATAATAATAATGAGATCTTGGTAGCACTGACAGCGATTTCTGTGCCAGAGCCTCTGAGGAACAACACTTTTCTTTTCTTTAGAAATTGGCAAATGATGAAAGGAGATGGAGAGCTTGAGCATTTTTGGCTCTCATGCAATGAGTGATGCAAGCCAATGCAATACTGAAATCCATCCATGTGCAAGAGTTGCATTAGGCTACCTTTTGGTTAAAGATTTTGTGTTGAAATTGTGGATTGAAGTTTATAATTCTGCCATTTTCTAGTACCTACTTATTACAAAGGCTAGGTTTAGGTTACTCACTAAATTAGTCATGAGTCCCGTACAAGTCATAAGAATCACTCTCAGTCTTACAATAGGCTGAACCGTATTATTTATTCACATGATTTGTGATCCACTTGGCAGCTCAAATCGCCTCTTACTGTATAGGTGTTTTCATTTCTAATTAATCCCCTAATCTGAACTTGAATTTCAGAATAGAATGGTTCCCATCTTCACCAGCCTTTGCTGACGCGTTCGACATGCCTAAACAAACCTGGAAAACACTGGAGGGATTAGTTAGTGATTTGCTTTACATGTACATATATGTTTTACAAAAATCACTGGATTGTAGCAAGATATTGCAGTTATATGGATTATGTATTGCTTATGTATGAGAATTGCACATGCATATGTTGCAATGTTGCGTACCATGTGATCTGTTAGAACTAGCCAGTCGAAGCTGTGTGCAAAGCTGAAGAATCTCAGTGACTTCACAAGGGGCATGATAGTGGGTCCCATGCAATGGCTTGTTGATCAAGGAGTCTCCCAGGTGTACCAGGAATGGCAGTGTTTTCAGAAAAGCACAGCTCTGGTTGCAATTTAGTCATGATAGAGTCAGCCTGCAGCTGTGTGAATCATTTTGTGTTAAATCATTTCAGTCTTTGAACACACAAAAAAAATACGTATTAAAGTATAGGGAGATTTTTTTTATGTAAATGCTTTGGACTGGGCTGCTCAAACAAAGCGATGTACATTGAATATGATAATTAGTGTTCAAAATAAAAAGTTCATTTTTTTGCATCATTTAAATGAAAAACTGAGCAGGGCATTCTAAAGAAATTATTTACAAATGCTGGGGGATGGGGGAGGGGGGAGTTTTAATGTAAATTGCTCCCATATGCTTTTCGTACTGCATGCACATGAGAAATATCCGTGCTCGGCAGATCAAAGCTAGGTACATTTAACTCAAAACATCAGTTGCAAATGGGTGAACCTGGCTAATGTTAACATCTGTCAACAGTGCATATAGGTCTGAAGGGCACTAACTGCACACATGTGGGAGGTGAATGTGCTGAGTCACCCCTTTTTATGCCTCTAACAATATATCTACAAAACAATCAGACTGCTGAGAGGTGTATAATGAGCATTTTCACATGCAATCCCACACTCTTGTTCAGGAAACCAAATTCAATTGCTAAAGAAAAATATGGTTCTGTGGAAAAAAATTAATAAATAAACCAACAGACTTATCCTTGCATATTTTATGACACCAGCAACCCCCACACCAGCCCTGATCCGAGATTCTTTTATGCCAAGAGGTTGAAAAGTTGGAAAGGGAGTACACAATCCCCTCAGCACTTTGCAGACGTTTCTTATATAACTCGCTTTCCAAAGTAGCCTATTTATTTAAATGGCAATTTCTTACCTGCTCCAAATCTGAAGTCCTTTATGCACTACTTGCTTTTGCTGGAGTTCTGCATAAGGACTCACACACAAATTACTTTTTGCTTTGAATTTCATACCATACAGAGCTATAACCCAGGAGGTAGTTCACCTTGTTGTTTTTCAACATAACTGGCAAAAATGTCATTGAGGGGGCCATGCAAAGCAATGGCAGATTTGGTACTTACTCTTTTGCTACATAATTTTTTAATATATATATATATATATATATATATATATATATATATATATATATATATACACACACACACACACACACACAGAAGCACAATGAAAACGCAACAGTCTGCGTTTTACAACAATAGCTCATTGGGCACATAGATAATGTTATTTACATTTTAAATAGTGAGCAGATAGGTTTGTTGATTGTTTGAGTAGTATTGTTCCTTGGGATAACAAAATACTGAGCTCAAGTCATGTTATTTCATAAAAACGCCAGGTGCTCAGTGTTTGGTATTTGACTTGTTAAAATTGCCAAAATGAGTTGATTAAGAATCTGTATAAATATCCATATGAAAAGACGTGACTAATTAACGCAAGAACAGTGAAAGATACGACCATGCCCCGCTTGAGTAATGAAGATCGCCTGGTTGCTACTGGCATGATTGAAGGCGGTCTGTCTGTGAGAGAAGTTGCCTGGAGAATGAGATGTTCTGCTTCAACAATAAGAAGACTAGTCCAGAGAAACCAGCTCTGTGAAGAACAGGCCACGTCCTGGAAGGCAGATGGTCACCACATCGGCCCATCACATCGTGGTGAGTGTTATGCTGACTGTTCCATTGTTCAAGCCAACCGGTGGGGTGGTGGAAGTGTGATGATGTGGGGAGGAATCTTTAACACAAGAACGCCTTTGGTGCAGATTGAGGGCAATCTTACTGCTCAGCGATACATTGACGAAGTCCTTGAGGCAACAGTTTTTCCGTTCCTGCAAGCCAATCCAGAAGTGTTGATTTTCCAGCAGGACAATGCAAGACCACACAGTGCTAGGATTACAATTGCATGACTTCAAGAAAACAATATCGAGGTCTTGCCGTGGTCAACTTTTTCTCCTGACCTGAGTCCAATAAAACATCTGTGGGACCAAATCAGTGCCATCCACAGGAGACAACCACGACCAGCCAACCTTCACCAGCTGGCTGCAGCTGCACAGAAAAAGTGGTGGAACATCCCACAGCAGTCTATCCAGAGGCTGATCAGGTCTATGCGTCAACGCTGCCAGGATTGTCTTAATGCTCAGGGAGGTCATACACGATACTAACTTTGTAATGTTTTCATTTTGACAGGGTGTCACGTTTCATACTGAAAACTTATCAATATTCTTTGATCTGTATTTCTGTTCATATTTTCAGAGTTTTTGTTTGACATCTATATTTAAAATATTGATTAAATCCATTAGACCCTAGTGTTGAATTTATTTTGTGCATCACTATATATATATACACACACATACACATACATACATACAGTAAATAAACTGGATATTGCCTTCTTCGGCAAAGAAAAGCTAAACACTTTGAAACATCCTACCTGGTGTTGCAGCTAACGAAGCCTTTGCACCAGCCAGTGTCAGCAAGCCTCCATCCTTCAGATGTTTAGTGGCTAAGTGACTGGAAATAAGTGAAGTCCAAACACTCTGCTTCCACATTAGGTCACTGTTTTTGTACAATGCTTGAAGAAAGAACGAAAGATTAAACATATTGATGATGAATGTGAAGCACACTTTTGTTATGGTGCTAAATTACTTTATCTTACTTTGTCAGACCGCGTGGCTATACTGTATAGTGTCATTGCTCAACATATTATTAACTGCTCCATCTCAATGAACTAGATTATTAAAACTACAAAACATTCTTTATTGTTTTAAACACAGAGCCACGTCAATACAGAAACACTTGAGATACAGTATTTAGCAGCTGCTTTTATGTCAACAGGCTGTTCCTCAGATGACTGACCGTTGCTTTTATTAAGCCAGTGGAGTATATAAAAGCTAAATCTTCCTGTTGAAAGTCAGTTTCAGTCATGGTGCTCAGCTGGCAGGTGGTCATGCATCAATACTGCAAAAATATGATGTTCACACACCCATGTATATTTTCCATTTGCATATCAATATTCCACACCTACATTTAGATTTTGCACTGCCACCTGCCCATCCACCTGCAACACACAGTATGGCATCCACTTTATTCTCCCCAAGCAGCTGAGACACATCAGCGGTCACCTGTATGAAACAAGAGAAATCAAGGGTATCAAACTGACCTCTATTCAGTCACTATCTGTTCTGCTGAACATTTGTGCTGTGTTAAAATCGAACAGGCTGGACACAGGCTTTACAAAGACCATTATTTTGTCTGCACAAGCAGCTAAAATAACTAAAGTATGGTGTTCTTCAAAATAAAAATTGCATACAAGGCATTCTGAGTTATTGAACGCCTGTTGTGAAATATTGGATTGTGCAAAAGAGAAGGGCTTCTACCTACTCTATTAAATAATAATACAATAAGAATATTTCAGTTGTTTATGTAGACAGAGTAACAGGGCTGAGTAGGCAATGGATTGTAATGTAACTCCTCAGCAGAAATGAAACTGCACAACTAACCACCGAAGCTCTATCATCACATTAGTGTTGCTGTTTCTTTTACCTGATCCGCTTGTTCAGTGAATGCCTCCGACATTTTAACAAGCACGTTAGCATTTGCTTGTTCATTGGCGACCATGTCAATACAAGCCACCCACTGGAAAACATCAAATGTTATTTGTCAATGAGGCAAGGAATAAAAACAACAACATTCAAGTTATGAGAATAACAAAATGTATGAGACGCGTGTGGTACGAGTTGAACTTTGATCGAATATGGCCATCTCCCTCTTGCAGCCATGTGCACTTACTCTATATTATGAAGCCAATTTATATTTGTTTGCTTTTTATCCATTTTATATATATATATATATATATATATATATATATATATATATATATATATATATATATATATATATATATAGATAGATAGATAGATAGATAGATAGATAGATAGATAGATAAATCGCAAAGATCAACTGCAGGGATCTTGCATACCGTGTTTTATTTTTTTATTTTGCTTTTTACCTGATGATACTACTATTGTACGTTTTAATTCATGAATTAATTTCATTAATTAAGTAATTAACAACAACAACAACAACAACAGTAGTAATGTTAGGTAGATGCAGTAAATGCTACACAGTATGCTGCAGCCTATATTGCCGATTTGGAATCGCTTGAAAAAATAAAAACTTAAAACAGGTACTATTAATATCACTGATAGAACGCTGTATTACCAAATTGCAATGTACAACTGGAACACTCACAACAAAATAAGACTACAGACGTTTTACCGTACTGTCAAAAAAAATATTCTAGTAGTGAACTATCTGTACTGAACTACTGCTTAAATTAATGAATTCACTCTTTCCTCGTTTTGTTTTGGTAATTACTCACCCATCTTTTAGACTTAAAGTACTCCACACATTTGGACCCTAAAGCTCCTTTTCCTCCATAAATAATTACTCTGTGTGCTTCAGCGGCTGCCATTCTCAGACTTAGATCTTCTTTACTGTTCCTCTAATTTGGACTACTGAACCTCAGATGACAGTAAAGTAAGTATCAGCAAGGTACCACTGTATCAGTGAGAGTTTGTGCTTTTTCTACCCCTCCCACATGCCGAATGAAACATTGTTCGGCTACACAGCTCACTGTACATACAGCACCATCTAGTATGGAGGACTGTTGTTACGTGTTTACATACTGAAAATAGACTAATCACCTACGGATGTATTTGGTCCCCGTGAAGAATTGCATTCCTGAATTTCCCTTGTAACAATTTATTTACTTTATACATATTTTCTCCGGGACCAATGTATATCTACAGTCAGAACCTTCTAGATACACAAAAACAACAACAAAAAAATAAGGTAACGTGTAAAGCACACTACGTACCAGTGAATTACAATTTCCTAGTCATGGCATATTCTCATTGATTGCCTGTGGTTTTAGATATTCAGTCAATTGATGTAATTACCTGAATGCATTTTTACCAGTTAAACGCTCAATGATATACCCTCTAAGACCACAGATTTGTATTTTACCATTAGTCCAAAACAAGAATGAACTATACAACATTTATTAGACATAATAATTACTGATACCGTTCAGTGAATTATTCATTTATTTATTTATTTATTTATTTATTTATTTATTTATTGGATAAAGATATTTTTAATGCTTAGCATGGCTATCAGAAAGGCACATTGTTAATTATATTAACACATCTTATTGTGACAATGTATTCTTATATTAGGAACTAGTATGCAAATTATAAAAGTACCATACAGTCAAAATCAAAATGAAGTCTTCATTTGTTTATCCCAAGAAATTAACTAAATAGCATCTTGATGTTAACAATATGCAATGTTCTACAGCCATTGAAAAACAAAACCTCCCCTTTTTCAGTGTTTCCTTTGTTTCAGTCTTGCAATGTTAAAGTTCAAGTTGATGTTTAAGATCATAAATTGTATTTGGCACGTTGACCTACCATTCTGCCCTTCGAAGGCGTAATGCTTTGTGGTTTAGAAGAATTTGCTCACTGTTGTGAATGAGCTGACAGCGCAGTTGCTATGACATCTAATACAGGTCAGCAACCTTAGAATAGATAGCTTCATTACAGTAAGGCTGAAATCAAACACCACTAGAAATGAAATTCCTAAATATTTCTCTCAACTACAACCGCAACCTGGCAGCCGATTCGAATAAGAGGGAAATTGATAAGCACCATACAGCATTGAGGAGGAACAATGAAACCAATGAGTGAAACATTAGCACAGTGCCAAAGATAGAATTACTTGCTTGTGGTAAGAGAGATCAGTGCACTGGATAAATAATTAGGTTTTGTTTCCAATTGCTTAGAGTTTCTATATTTGTGTGTGTTTTTTTACACAAGACTGAAATAATGGAAGATTTGGCAGCAATAAAGAAAATGCCTGTACAAACCTGTGAGGAGATCTCAGGAGAGCCTCTAGTTACAGTAAACAATCATGGGGACAACCTTTTCTAAGCGATGCGATGCCTGCACTCTTGAAAAAGACCTTGTTTTGCTTGGCTTCCATATTAAGCATAGCATCAGTTGTGCTTCTTGTTACAGCCCTTGTCACCCAGAAGTGGGTGACTGGAAAGATCCTGTGTAAGACTGGAGCTGACCTCGTCAACGCATCAGACCCAGAACTCGTCAAATTTATTGGGGACATTTACTATGGGATGTTTCAGGGAGGTAAAAACTGGCAGTGTGGTCTGGGCAACCGACGCTCAAAAATCTACAGTAAGTAAGGCAGCATTTGTATTTGCCATTTGTTATGGTAATCCTAGTTCTACTTACTACACACTAGTGTAGGTAATGTTTCCTGATTGGTGATTGCTCCTACTGTATGTCACTGCTAAAATGCCTGCAGCAATAAGATGCTAAGCCCAGTTCTTATAATTAATAGAACATTTAAAAAAGGAGGTTCCTGTTTTTTAATTGTGATGATATGCTGGTTTAAAAGGAATGTTTAAACCTGCTGATATAAACTGTTTTTATACTGGCAACTGATTACTGAGCGCAAAAAGAAAGATGTAAGAAGACCAAAGGGCATGTAGTCTTGCATAAACCTTGGAACTTTTTATTTCAAACTTGAATAGTTGGCATCTGACCTGAAAACCCAGGATGCATAAGCCAGTTTTGCAAATATTCTATAGAAATCATAGGACAGATTTTATTGTCCTTGGTTATAACCAGAGATTGCAGCATGTTGTACAATACAGTTAATAAAAAAGATTTGGTGAGAGCTGTGGTCCATGCAAACCCTGCACTTCAGTGCTTTACAAAGAGGTTTATAACAGTGAACAAGTAAAATCAAACTTGCATGGTTCCAAATGGAAAACATTTCAAACAAAACTTGTATGTATATGTCTGGCATTCAAACATGGTATATTGGCAACACTTGGATGTTCAGGAGAATGAATGTCTTTAATGCAAAGAATACACTTTTTTCCAGTTTTCCCTCATCTGGTGAAAAAGCTTAATTCTGCCCTTCACATGATAATCATCATCTTCCTATTCATCGCAATGGCTTTTGCTCTGGTCAGTCTCGTATTCTGTATATACAATGCAAGGAAGATTCCATACCAGTCTATTAAGGGACCAGCCGGTATATACTTGTGGAACTTCATTGCAGGTAACCCTGTTTCTTTGTAAATATTATAATTAATAAACTGGGCTAGCACCAAAAATTCAGCTACAAAATGTGTCTTCTTTCAACTGCTCAGTGAACCTGCAATATGATTGGATTGCTTGCTTCCTGTAACATATTATGATAATGTTCAAAACACTACTTTCCTGTATTTCCAGATAGCAGAGACTAAAGTAAGCTAGAGTGTTTTTGGGCGGTACTACAGTAGGCCTATTTTTTGTATCTAGTCGAGTAGTTTTTATTTATTTATTTATGTATTTATTCATTTATTTATTTTAAATGATTCAGACAGTGGCTGACCTACAGCTATGTAGAAATGTTTTGCATCACCCTATAGAATTAACTAATTTTGCTTATGAAAGTCAAATGAAACCGGCTTAATACCATTCAGACCAGGCGTCCATTATAGTGGACGTCACAAGTTTCATCGTATTCGGAGATATCCACGATATTGTCCATCAATTGCAAGCCAGTCAATTACAGTGGCCCTACAATAACCAAGCTAAAGACATTAATGCGCCCTCTGCTGTCAACCGAGAAAACTACATTACATGAAACTGAAGCATGGCATCGCTCCATCACAGCAGCTCAAGTAAGGAAAAGTTTGTGATAGTTTTAGACGTATTTGTTTATTTAATGTAACCTCTGGCTAGAGGTAGAAAAAAAAAGATAATAAAAACCTTCAGATCCCCCTCAAATGAATGAAGGATAACAGGAGACAGCAGTACAGTTAAAAACAGTTTTTATTATCGAGTGAAACACAAATTGAATGAGGTATCAGACAGAATCTTCTTTACTTGCAAACAAAGGTATGTGCTCATCAAATGTGCCGAGAATGTAAACTGTAGCTCTACTAGAAACTCCCTCCGACTTGACGCCGATCACGTAAACTTAAAAATAGAGAAAATAAAGTTAAAAAAAAAAACCCACAGAAACTCGAAAACAACCAAAACAAACCATAATACAATTCTTTAAACCATAATAAATCAAAATGATAACGTGCACACAAACTCAATTTAAAAGTGACAATTTATCCCGATTGATGATAGATTCCAACAACCAGAGTAAAAAACAATTCTACGGTAGCTTGGTAAAGGTATTCTCAACGAGAATTGTCTAGTAGTAGTAATGTTAAATCAGTGAGCTAGGCACCATAAGAGCACACACTAGTAAGAGAGAAAAAAATAAAATAGGTTGTCAAAAGAAGCAGTATACAGTAAATACAGTTAAATAAAATATACAAAACAACTGTAAGAGAAACAGTGGCTGGCACGCCACAATTCTGCAAACACAAGCATTACAAAATAATACCAGCCACAATTTATAAATACATTTATATTTATATAATAAAAACAGTACCTCCAGGCTGTGCAAACAAACAGACACAGCCGTGTGATTTAATGTGATTTAAATCAATATTTAATAATTAGAACAATGTAACAGGTTAATATTTTCTACTCAGGGTTTTCAGCTCTAGAAGTCCTGGAACTTCTGGAGGATGGAAATGTGTCTGAATTAGAATGCTGAATAGTGACGAGGAATCCCATGAAGAAACCATTTCATAAACTTGGTGAGTGTTGTGTGGAAAATCTATATTTTCTGTGAACTTTTATAATTATCAAAGGCTTGAGCCTATTTCTACAGAAGAAAAATAAAAATTGACATGCTCATGTAAAAATACATAAATACATCTTTTCATTTTTTTTGTAATTAGAATGTCTGTTTACACAACTTTTGGTAATACAGTACTCTTTGTCACCAATTTCAGTGGAGGACAGAGATGAGAGCCTGTGAGTGCAAAAAGAGGTTGAGATTGAAACAGACAATCCAAACAGACAATCCAGAAGAAGACTATGCAGAGGGAGAACCTGATGATCCATATGGACCAGAGGATGAATCACTTGCCAGCATAACTCAGAAGGGAGAGATCCAGTGGATTCACCATCCAGTTAGCCCTGTTACTGCGTGGGCCAAGCCAGAGTCTTGTGAAAACAGTTCTCCTCTTCCCCCATTTGAATACTTCAAAAATGATGTGCTTGATGAGATGTTCGAGTTGATGGCAGATATGACTAACTTCTATGCTGTACAGAAGCAGACACAAAGTTTCAAGAGTGCGTCCGTGTATGAAATGCAAGCCTTAATCGGCCTGCATCTGGCAATGGGGGCACTGAAGTTCCCTCGAGTGCGGATGTAGTGGGACTCCTATATACATCTAGGTCTTTTCAAGGAGACCCTATCCTGATTTTTTCAACTTTGCTCAAACTTACATTTGGTCAACAATTTGGAGAGGCCAGAAGAAATCTCAGATGTCTTCTTCAAAGTCCGCCCCCTCTATGAGTCCATTCGAAAGCGCTGTCTGTTTCTCACTCTGGAGGAAGTTCTCTGCATAGATGAGCAGATGGTGCCCTTCCGAGGAGTGCTCTCCATAAAGCAGTATGTGAAGGGGAAGCCTAACCCATGGGGTGTGAAAATCTTTTTCCTCTGCCGCAGAAGTGGCATGGCCTACGATGTCATCATTTATCAGGGTAGCAAGACCAAGATCTCTCCACAGAACATGAAGAGATTAGGCTAAGGAGCTGCAGTGAATCTCGAACTTTGCCAGCGAATGAATACTCCTAACCACAAGCTCTTCTTCGATAATTACTTTACCACAAACAATCTATTAGAAGTGCAAATACATGCTGCAGGAACAGCAAGAGTCAATCGTTTTGCAAACCCACCACTGAAGTTGGATAAGGAGATGTCCAAGAGTAAATGGGGAAATTATGATCATGTGACGAGTCGTGACAGGAAAATCCAACCCCAGGGATTCAAAAGGATGTAGTGGACCATATGCCCGACTATGACAACAAAAAGGAGGCTACACGATGCAAGCAACCTTTTTGGAAAGGAAAAACGCATGTATACTGTGATAAATGCAAAGTACATTGTTTCAAGGGTGCACACCGCAAATAAAACCCCAGCCAGAGGACATTTGAAAGTTATTATTATTATTTTGTTAAATAATTCCATTATGAAGTTTTGAAAATATGTTAGTGGGAGAATTATTTCCTGTATATGTCTTATTTGTGTTATGATACTTGACAACTGTGCGTTCCATTTGTCCATCTCAACGGCCTACAAAAAAAATAATCAAAAAGAAAAAACAATATTTTGTTTGAGTCTCATTTCTAGTAGCTATAAGAGTAGAACAAAATGATACAAAATATTTTTCTCATGCGCACCACTAAATTCAGGTCTTATTGAATTGCATACCAATTTGTAGTTTTCCATATACTTAACGAAAAACTGACAAAAATTAAAAAATGTGACATGAAATACTGTACTACTATTATGGCTTCCAGTAGACTTTTGCGATATCATATTGCAGTTTATTTGATTACATGATAAATCTAAATTATGTTCATATAGTATTTTTTTTTTTTTAATTGTCTCAATCATAAAATACTAAGTGATGCAAAACTTTTGGCCATAGCTGTAAGACATGGTTGAGAGGGGTAGCAGGAGCATGCTTGCTTCAGTCTGAATGAGAAGCAGGAAGGAAGAGTGTTCCTGAAGCTGAATCTATTTGAAATGTTCCAGTACAGCTAATGTTAAAATGATTGTTTTGTGTCCACTAGGTGGCAGTGGAGTGTTAGGTAGAGCGCAGCGCACCACAAAGTCTCCAGTGTTTTCCTTGTAAGATGATGGTTTCTTGTGTACTTTAACTGCAGGTCTGTTTGGCATCTCTGGAATCATCAGCTTTATCGCCGCTTTGAAGCTTCACCACCTGACCGAAAGAGTTGCCAATTTTCCTGAAAATGTGTTCCAGTTTGTTACCTTGGAAGAACATTATGGCTTCTCTTTCTGGCTGTGTGTGGCAAGCACTGCAACTCATGGGGCAAACTTTTTAGTCGTGGCCATCACTGGGATCCGTTTCCCCAAAGTAAAGATTAAAAAAGCTGAAGAACCAACTGTTACAGCTGATGACCTCCTGTACTGAACATTGTAAAATATACAAAGATATGCCACTCAGAACTTTATATAATGGGAGCTTCTAAAAACAATGAATGTAAATAAATGTGACTAAACCTATCATTAAACATAGTTTCTTCTTTTTTCATTTGTGAACGTGTAGAATTCATACTGCTGAGATTGTAGTGCCAGAAGTACAAGGATCAAAGGAATATTTATTTCTAATTTTGGTTAGATCCTGCAAAATTAAATAAAATTGATATCAACTTTACATCACTGTCAGGAACATTAGAAATGCATTATATATTTAATGCCAAAAACTAAAGTTGAACTGCTTTTTTTTCACTTGATAATTAATTAATTTTCTCTATGGAGAACTCCTCCTGCACATCGTATGGATTTCAGTTTCAGCTGTAACAGGATGTGTAAAATATAAAATTGCAAACCAGTTAAATATTATCTTGTCCCCATAATACATAATACACAGGCTTAGCTCCAAAAAATCAACCTTCGGTCTCGTAATTTATGACGTCACAGAAACCCTAGATGGAATTATTTTCCTGTAACTCACTGAAGCCCATCTATTATTCTCTATATATACTATATGTAGACATATTTGTAGCATTATATTGTGAACTGAACTGTGAAAGAGCTCTTCAAATGCTTATCATCTTACACATAATTATTAGTCTATACTTTTGTTATGTATCAGCATACTCACCCATGGCCACTGTATGGCTGAATACCTGGGTAGCATATTTTACTTGCATGTTGGTAAAAGGTGGGAGATATATGTGATTATCAGTTAGCTTAGGAGCTATAAGAAGGGTGTTCATTTTGTCTGTCTTATAGAACAGTTCAATGTGTCGCCACAGAATGTTTCTTCCATTGATCTGTTGATATTAAATTACAATTAGTATTATTATTTATTTCTTAACAGATGCTTTTACCCAGGGCAGTTCTATACAAAATACATATCAAGAATTACAGTACAATTAAGAGCAAGATACAAAATACAATGACTTCTGTCCTAATAAGAGAAAATAAAAAACACAGTACGATTTAGTATTGGGGCAATTCAAGAGCAGATAACAGTGTTTATAGTTACGTCAGGGTTAGATACAAGTACAAGTGAAATACAAAATACTACAGATTGGATTAGGTGCAGGATTAAATACAGTAAAATAGGGAGCAGATAAGTGCAAGTTAAAGTGCATTAAAGGCAGAGTGCTATATTTTCCAGAAGGGAAGAGTTGAGTTTTACAGGTGTTGTTTGAAGAGGAGTGTCTTGAGGAGGCGCCGGAAGGTGGTCAGGGATTGGGAAGTCCTGACATCCGACACTGCGGGGCGAGGTTGGAGAAGGAGCCGGTTCTGAAGGCAGGGGAGAGTAGAGGCGGTACAGCCAGTCTTCTACTGCAGGCGGAGCGGAGAGGTCGGGTGGGGGTGTAAGGAGAGATGAGGGTCTGGAGGTAGTTAGGTGCAGTCTGGTCAAGGCATCGGTAGGCAAGTACAGGAGTCTTGAACTGGATGTAATGGGACAATATAATTACAAATGACAATTTTAATTCACAGATTTCAAAATCAACACAGCGAAATTTATATAAAATTATAACCTAAAAAACAATGTATTATTATTATTCTTAAAGCTGAATTATGCAAAAATTATCACAAATTATTGCTAACAGGTATTTTGGTTAATAGTGTACAGTGTGCAGGTGATCAATGAACAGACAGACACTTATAATCCAGGTGCAAAGGTTGTTTAATGATATTGTTGTGTCCATTGCCTGACGGCAAAACAAACAGTAAACAATAAATGATGTTTAAAGTATACAGCAGCGTCTATTACTTAATTTGTAATCCCTGGGTTTGTCCAGAAATAATAGTCCAGTTTTTTTTATTATACACTGTGGCAAAGTGCCCCCCCTGTGTGTGTTATATGTTACGTGTTGTGTGTAAATGTTGGTGTATAGGCATTGGTACACGGGATATAAGCGGTCTGTGTTTCACGTGTGTGTAAATTGTATATTTGTATTTAGGCACGGGGATGGCACATCACATCACGTGCAAGTAAAAAGTAATATGTGAGCACGGGGAATTGCACTTTAATTAATTCACGTGCAGTTGTACCGAGATTCCAATTGAATGATTGACTAGCAATCGAATCTCGGTACAACTGCATAAAAGCTGCATGTTTTCACTCACTGGGGGTTTGGTGTTCGGTGAGTGGAGAACGGGTTAGGAGACGGAGGGTATTATAAAGTAAAAGTAAAGTAAAATCGTAAAGATAAGTGTTTTCACTCACCGTGTTTGTTCGTCTGTCCTGCACCGTCTGTTTAGTGGTTAGTCGTTTTGTATGTCTGTTTATTTTGGCGCAAGTGCCGTGTCCTGTTTTTTGTGTTTTGTTACAAACGTTTATTTTCTGTCTGTTTATTCATTAAATGCTGAGCGAAAGCATTCGCTCAGCTCCACCAAACTCCACATCTCTCTGTCGTTTGTGTTCCTGTCTTCTGGTCTGACGTCACCCACTCAGCCATCTTTGTCACCACGTGGTGTCAGAAGTGGGATAACAGCGCCTCCAGGGCTCAGGCCAGAGCGGGAACCGCAGTTTTTTTTTGTGGAAAAGTAAATAAAAAATAAAAAAAAAATGGAAGGCTGGAACTGGAGAGACGGCTGCAGTGAGCTGGAGGATCTCCTCGGCAGGTTGGAGGACCAAGGTTGGTGCCTTGCCTGCGGGGTGTATGGGCACACGGTGGCTGTCTGCCCCTTCCAGGAAGAGGAGGAGGAACCAGCCCAAAGGAGGAAGGTGAGCAGAAGGAGGCAGAGAGGGGGAAAAATGAGGAGGAAGCAGAGGGAGCCAAGGTGGTGCACCATGTGCATTGCATATGGGCATGAGGACGAGGACTGCCCAGAGCAGGAGCCAGGGGAGGAGGAGCCCGAACGTCCTGCGCCTGAGTGGGAGGAGCACGAACGTCCTGCGCCTGAGTGGGAGGAGCCCGAACGTCCTGCGCCTGAGTGGGAGGAGCCCGAACGTCCTGCGCCTGAGTGGGAGGAGCCCGAACGTCCTGCGCCTAAGTGGGAGGAGCCCGAACGTCCACAGCCCGAGTGGGAGGAGCCCGAACGTCCACAGCCCGAGTGGGAGGAGCCCGAACGTCCACAGCCCAAGAGGGAGGAGTCGGTGCGTCCACGTCCCAAGAGGGAGGAGTCGGTGCGTCCACGGCCCAAAAGGGAGGAGTCGGTGCGTCCACGGCCCAAAAGGGAGGAGTCGGTGCGTCCACGGCCCGAGAGGGAGGAGTCGGTGCGTCCACGGCCCGAGAGGGAGGAGTCGGTGCGTCCTGTGTCCGGAGGGGAGGAGCTGAAGGCCCAAACCCCTATTTTTTTTTGGGAGGGACGAGGGCGTGAAGCTCAGGCTCCACAGCAGCCGCTGTTTTTGCTGCTGAAGGGAGCCCAGCGGAGACGCCCGCCACCAGCTCTACCCCCGCTGTCGGAGGAGCCGGCAGCGCCACCAGCCCTACCCCCGCTGTCGGAGGAGCCGGCAGCGCCTCCACCACCACCCGAGGGAGAGGAGCAGGAGCTGCCTCTGCCTCCACCACCACCCGAGGGAGAGGAGCAGGAGCTGCCTCTGCCTCCACCACCACCCGAGGGAGAGGAGCAGGAGCTGCCTCTGCCTCCACCACCCGAGGGAGAGGAGCAGGAGCTGCCTCTGCCTCCACCACCCGAGGGAGAGGAGCAGGAGCTGCCTCTGCCTCCACCACCCGAGGGAGAGGAGCAGGAGCTGCCTCTGCCTCCACCACCGCCAGGAGCAGAGGAGCTGGAGCTGCCTCTGCCTCCACCACCACCACCGCAAGGAGCAGAGGAGCAGGAGCTGCCGCTGCCTCCGCCACCACCACCGCAAGGAGCAGAGGAGCAGGAGCTGCCTCTGCCTCCACCATCTCCAGGAGCAGAGGAGCAGGAGCTGCCTCTGCCTCCGCCACCACCACTGCAAGGAGCAGAGGAGCAGGAGCTGCCTCTGCCTCCGCCACCACCACCGCAAGGAGCAGAGGAGCTGGAGCTGCCTCTGCCTCCACCACCGCCAGGAGCAGAGGAGCTGGAGCTGCCTCTGCCTCCACCACCGCCAGGAGCAGAGGAGCTGGAGCTGCCTCTGCCTCCACCACCGCCAGGAGCAGAGGAGCTGGAGCTGCCTCTGCTGCCCGTACCTCCGCAGGGAGTACGGTGGCCGGAGCCCCAGAAAGGGGAGCTGCCGGCCACGAAGAAGGGGGAGGAGGTCTGGAGACCACTTTCCCCAGCAGCAGTTTCGCTGCAGGAGTTCTTGTGGCCGGAGCCCCACAGGAGGGAGCTGCCGGCTATGAAGAAGGGGGAGGTCGGGGGACCACCTGCCCCCGCAGCTTTTTCGCTGCAGGACGGGACCAGCATGCTGTCAGCCGTGCCACTACTGGCAGGGGAGCTGACAGCATTTCCAGCCATGGGCCCACTGAAGCCTCCCTTCCCAGCCCGAGACTTTTGCCTGGACTGCTGGGTATTTAAGGGGGGAGGTGGCCGTTGAGGCCATGTGTGCGTTGCACAAGGGGGGGTATATGTGGCAAAGTGCCCCCCCTGTGTGTGTTATATGTTACGTGTTGTGTGTAAATGTTGGTGTATAGGCATTGGTACACGGGATATAAGCGGTCTGTGTTTCACGTGTGTGTAAATTGTATATTTGTATTTAGGCACGGGGATGGCACATCACATCACGTGCAAGTAAAAAGTAATATGTGAGCACGGGGAATTGCACTTTAATTAATTCACGTGCAGTTGTACCGAGATTCCAATTGAATGATTGACTAGCAATCGAATCTCGGTACAACTGCATAAAAGCTGCATGTTTTCACTCACTGGGGGTTTGGTGTTCGGTGAGT
This sequence comes from Acipenser ruthenus, assembly GCF_902713425.1. NCBI lineage: Eukaryota > Metazoa > Chordata > Actinopteri > Acipenseriformes > Acipenseridae > Acipenser > Acipenser ruthenus. The sequence goes on along the minus strand of NC_081189.1, from coordinate 101,957,088 downwards.
GGAGAACGGGTTAGGAGACGGAGGGTATTATAAAGTAAAAGTAAAGTAAAATCGTAAAGATAAGTGTTTTCACTCACCGTGTTTGTTCGTCTGTCCTGCACCGTCTGTTTAGTGGTTAGTCGTTTTGTATGTCTGTTTATTTTGGCGCAAGTGCCGTGTCCTGTTTTTTGTGTTTTGTTACAAACGTTTATTTTCTGTCTGTTTATTCATTAAATGCTGAGCGAAAGCATTCGCTCAGCTCCACCAAACTCCACATCTCTCTGTCGTTTGTGTTCCTGTCTTCTGGTCTGACGTCACCCACTCAGCCATTCTTGTCACATACACCCACACAAAACACAAAACACATACACAAGTCTATTTAGTGTGTGAACAATTATTTATATCAGCAATTTTTTTTTGCAAAACTCCAAAAATCAAAAATTGTTGTATGGGCGAAGACGATCAAGTCCTCCTGACTAAATATCTGTTATGAGAACACCACCACCAGCTGCCCACCAAATACCTCTTTTTCTTTTGTTTTGGATCCCTATAACCCAAGCAAACCCAAAAAGCAAGAATTAACCAACAAAAATGATCATGTAAGGTACAAAGATACAAACGCTTACTCCCTAAAGCTTGCTAGAGAGACAGAAACTGTCTCATCCAGAGTTTGTACTGTATCTGAAATCTGATCTTCAAAAAGTCAAGGTTTCATGTGCATGGACGAAAAGCTCAGATTTCTATTTGGCAATCGCAATAAATTATGCTTATTTATTATTAGTTATATAAAAAGCACCAGAATTGAGTGAAGAATTAAGGATGATCCCTGTGTGCTGGTTTTTTATACTTCAGTTAAAAATACTACTAGGAAAATATGAATAAAATAATACAAAAAAAAATAATAAAAGGTAATGTTTTAACCAGTGGTAACCAGCGGAGTACCACAGGGATCAGTATTAGGTCCTCTGCTCTTCCTAATCTACATTAATGACTTCGATTTTGGTATAGTAAGCAAACTTGTTAAATTTGCAGATGACACAAAAATAGGAGGAGTGGCAAACACCATTGCAGCAGCAAAGGTCATACAAAATTATCTAGACAGCATTCAGAACTGGGCAGACACATGGCAAATGACATTTAATAGAGAAAAGTGTAAGGTACTGCACGCAGGCAATAAAAATGTGCAGTGGTTAAAGAAAAGGGCTTGTAACCAGGAGGTCCCCGGTTCAAATCCCACCTCAGCCACTATCGCATTGTGTGACCCTGAGCAAGTCACTTAACCTCCTTGTGCTCCGTCTTTCGGGTGAGACGTAATTGTAAGTGACTCTGCAGCTGATGCATAGTTCACGCACCCTAGTCTCTGTAAGTCACCTTGGATAAAGGCGTCTGCTAAATAAACAAATAATAATAATAAAAAAAAATAATAATAATCTATGAAAAAAATCTAGGAGTTTATGTTGACTCAGAAATGTCTTCATCTAGACAATGTGGGAAAGCTATAAAAAAAAGGCCTACAAAATGCTCAGGATATATAGTGAAAAGTGTTGAATTTAAATCTAATGTTTAAACTTTACAATGCATTAGTAAAACCTCATCTAGAATATTGTGTTCAGTTCTAGTCACCTCGCTACAAAAAGGATATTGCTGCTCTAGAAAGAGTGCAAAGAAGAGCGACCATAGAATTATTCCTGGTTTAAAGGGCATGTTATATGCAGACAGGCTTAAAGAATTAAGCTTAAAGAACTGAAGCATTCAAAATTCTAAAAGGTATTGACAATGTTGACCCAAGGGACTTTTTCGACCTGAAAAAAGAAACAACAACCAGGGGTCACAAATAGAGATTAGATAAAGGGGCATTCAAAACAGAAAACAGAGGGCACTTTTTTAAGAGAATTGTGAGGAACCAACTCCCCAGTAATGTTGTTGAAGCTGACACCCTGGGATCCTTCAAGAAGCTGCTTGATGAGATTCTGGGATCAATAAGCTACTAACAACCAAACAAACAAGACTGGCCAAATGGCCTCCTCTCATTTGTAAACTTTCTTATGTTCTTATGTAACACATTGCTGTCAGACAGTAGATGGCACTGTATAATAACACTGCTAGTTGGCATTCACATAAACAACTAATGGCAAATATTTGAAAAACAAATGTAAGAATGTATGAAAATATTTTTATGCATAGTCGAGACACAATTCACTGTTTTTCTTTAGCCTTTCCACAATGTGTAAATATTTTTAATACTGTTTTGTCAGATTAGAATAAGGTTATTGCTATGCAACATGCATTCTGTTTTATATATATATATATATATATATATATATATATATATATATATATATATATATATATATATATATATATGGGTAAAAAACAGAACTGAAATGGAGTCTGATTTAATATTTCCAAGGTGCACTAGTGAACAACACCTCCATTTGTTTATCAAACAGCTTCTATAGGTAACTTTGTAAGTTGTAGGTTTGTGGGCAAACAAAGAGTTTGATATACATTTATATTACGGAAATGATCAGAATTTTCTTCAGGGGAGTTTACACGTCTTTTTTACAAACTGACAGTGGGCTTACAAGGATCACATTTGGCACTGCAAGCTGCCCAAAGATTATAAGACCTGGTTAGTGTAGGGAAAGCAAGAAACACTCAATGGCAAACGTCGACTGGAAGTTTCTTTTCATGTCTCTGATTGAATGCAATAGTTATGAATGATGCTCTCTTCAGTGTTGCCCTTGTCTATATTTCTGTATTGTCTTTTGCCCCTTGCACATCCTGCCCTGCTCTATGAAGCCAGGCCAATGCTCCAGCCCTTGAAACCTACATAAATCTCCCTCCATGACTTCTGCCGATCACTAACTTACCAGTATACAAAGGTAAGAACACTTCATTGTGTCTATGTTTACTGTCATGCTGGTCGTGCGGTGTTGAGTGGAGGGGTATACGTCTATTATTATAGGACAGTGTTTTTCTGCATATGACACGAGCTCTCTCTATCTCCCATAACCCTTTGTGCGCAGCGTGACGGACGTAAGGCGGAGTCGAGTATCTTTGTATAACCAATCCCCAAAACAGTAGGATGGGCTGATTTCAAACAGCGGCGGGACTAGGAAGTAAGAACTGTGAGCGAATTATGTTATCGTTTAATTTGTTTAGAAACAGTTTAAATATTATTTATGATAATAAAGGTAGTAGCGCCTGAATCCACTTTATGGGACTGTAAGTCGAGTAAGTAAAAACTTTAAACGTGGCGTTGTGTAGTAAGTAATATTGGAGACATTTGGACCTACCTATTCTTCCAGTTTGTTTTTAGTTTTGAAACCGCTAAAATAATTTGTACGTTTTGTTTTTTGCTTATGCAAATCTCGGAAATCTTGTAGTTCAATTACTTCCTCATGCTTTTTGAATGTTAATAAGTACAAGCGTAGTGTTATTTTTCAGGTATGCGTTAAAAAAGTGGTACGCACGCTAAAAACAAAACGGAAATCTGGTACGGTTATGCTGTTTTTGGTCCTTTAAATTGTTTTTAGTGTTAAAAAATAGTATAATACCATTTGTCACATGCTATACATTGGGTACAGTTGTGTGTGTGTGTATATATATATATATATATATAATATATATATATATATATAATTGTAGAACTTTAAGGTGACCTGGTTTTGTCTTGTTCGTCGTGAATTTTTTTTTTTGATTGGTTGTTTCCAGTTTAAGTATTGCAAAAATGTGTGTGTATTATAAATTATATTATATAAAACAGTGTAAATGCCTTTTAAGCACGGTGTGCTTTGTCTAGGGACAACTGCATACAAAAATCTCCTCCAGTGGACAACCACAGCCAGGGCCGGTGTAGCCTTCAGCGCCGTTGGCTTTACCACGCATGCGCATGTTATGTGATGAGACACTGCATCCCGTGCAATTGTGCACCCCTTTAATATTCACATTTAGCAGTTTGTTTAATAAAATATGATGTTTTATTAATAAATACGTTGTTCCGCATAATGCTTTTTCACACTGTTAGTAATGCTATTTAACGGCTGAGTAATCATTCAGTGTGTTACATTTTTACAACGGACCTTGTAACGCAAACTGCATGTTTGACAAAACAAATTCATACTTTAAAAAAAGACAACTGTTAAAAGCAAACGATATCTGTAAAATAGTAATACTAATATAAATGTATTTCATTAGCTATTCAGTATGATTCGAATAAAGCATCACGTTCACTACTGTTGCCAGCGATTACATTTAACAAATACAATTAAAGTATCTCCCCCTCTATTTACTGTATTTTTATTCCACTGAGACAGGAGAGACGATAAAAACAAAAAAAAACACATTGGGTTAATTGCAGCGTAGCAAAAATTGTGTCCACTTGATAAGTGAATTACAACGTTCAACTGGTTTAATTGAGTTTTAAATCTGCAAATGATTCTTAAAAGACGGGACAAAAAGGGGTTTTCAATTTCAACTTGCCAGCAGTGGCTTAATTTAACTCATGTTGCAGTCAGTCCATCCAGCAGTAGGTTTACTGTGGTTTTTCCAACCTCGGATTGACACTGTATGGATATATTGCAACGTCCTGTAAAATGTTATTAAAATACATAAATGTCAGATATATGTTTTAAATTAATAATTTTGCCGTTAAACAATAGGTACTGCAGCGCATGCTGTGCCTTAAGCTACCGGTATGTCATTGTAGATTGTTGTATTATGGGCAAATTTTTACTTTCCTGAATACGGTTTCTATTCTGTTGAATTTGATATTTTAATATGTTTGCTGGAACGTGTACAATTGTTCATTTACAGCTATTTTTCAATAAAATAAAAGGTGTTTTAATAGCTGAGATACTACACCCCCTGGTTAAAAATAACCCTTTTCTTCTGCATGCAAAAACCACGTCGGGCAGTGGCAAAAGCAATGGAGAGTGCTCTCTCACAGTGATGGACAGCTGTTAGGTCTCCTGAAACCAGCTTATTTTAAAGCAACACCACTGTGAATAATGATACGGTATATATTTTACTGCATTACTTCGAATTAACGCCTCACTCAGATATCAGCTTTTTAATAGATGCCGCCCTGGAATAAACGCCGCTCTCAATAAAGAAATGTAAAGGTAATTTTTTCTACCCCTGCTCAAAGAATAAAGAAAGAAACGCGCAACTCTGCCTATGTGCATGACACCCCTGAAGAGACTGCAACCTCAATCCAGCATGTAATACAAACTAATGCACACCCACCTTAGTAAGCAAATGTTATTTTATAGTACACAGTCCCGACAGACAACCCAAGATGAACTACTTACAGCACAGCAGTCCTTCACGTCCATTTTTTTCCAGCAGAGTTCAGTGCCAACACAGCAGGGGATAAAACAAGGGCTGTCTGTTTACCTCGTCGTCAGCTTGGATGGTGAAAACTTAAACTCAGAGGAACTTAGAGCTGGTCACTCTAAGCGCTATCCGAAAGCAGGCTGAAGATATCTTCTTGTAGGGGGTTTAGTTTTGTTTTTTATTCAACTGGAATTTCACTCAGTCCTGTACAATTATATTAAAACAAACAAAAAAAAACTTGCTGACTATCTAGGAGAAGATTTAGTTTCGCTTTCTCTTGCAGATAATTACAAACAAGCAGGTAAATTTACAGTGAGAAAAAAAAACGGAGTAGTATAACAGAAATCAAACTGATATACAATTGAGGTAATATTTTTTTAAGAACAACTGCATCACACTCAACTACCAATCTCTCTCCTCTTCTTGTCCCGCCCCATAGCAACCGATACACACTCCTGATTCGCTGGTACAGTACCCTGATCTCTCAACTCCCATCTAATAGGCTCTCGTTAACTGTCAGTAAATGTACTGTATTCAAGCCCCCAAAAAACACGCGAGTATATAGTGCTGCAGATCGGAGTCCCTCATGGCGCAGTTTCTAAATACTTTAAATCATTTAATAAAATATTGCATCGTTTTAAAGCATAGTATTGTAGCGTGCACGGGGGCAGGCAGCAGTAGGGCTGGTAGGTGACGTAATCCGATATACGATCCTTGTAAAGCGGTGTTGGCGCTATGCTCTCGTGCGAGAAGTCCCAGGTTTTTGCCCGCCCTCTGCCCGTGTGGGTTGCCTCGACCTGTGTGATGCGCCTGCCAGCGAGAACCAAGATCGCTACAGTATTATTAAGGGCCGCAGTCATTTTTATGAATTTAAAATAAATGCAGCGACGTGAAATTGAAGTAATACGGTATATAGTTTGTTATGTGCAAAAGTGCCTTTTTTGCCATTCCCCCCTAAAATTTTGGAACCCACAAACACGTGAGTTAGTCTCAACGGGTCTGACGACCACCCTGTAGTGTGTGAACTGTCCTTAACCCTTTTGCGGTCCATTTATTCAGCACCTGTCAGACAGGTCAGGTCATATTCATTATCACATGAACTGTTTAATTTTACACGCACAGTTTAAAAGTTATTTTATTCACAGTAAAACAGGTTTAAAAGGCACTGCATATCAACAGGACACTCAGTACTGCATCTCCAGCCCCGCCCCACTCCTTGTTCGCTGTATTTATCACATATCTCTTCATAGACGTGCATATTGATAAATCATCTCCTGATCACTCGATGTATCACCAAACTCCTCAATAATGCGATCCAAGTCATTATTTTATTACTATAAAATAATCTCAAATAGGTTTATGTCCGTGTTATGTCTGTGGTGAAGGGACTATGCGTATTGCTCAGAGAAAAAACTACGGACCTGTGTGACGCCTTTTTGATAATGATGTCGGACAGGGTTTGACATCGGACCGGAAAGGTTAAGGACAGTTATATAGGACCGCACAGGGTTAATTTAGTTTATTATATTGTTCAGTCTCAGAAATGACGTGATTAGGTCACCCAGCGCTGCGTTCACAGGTGTTCTCAATTCAAATTGTGTTGTGATGTTTACAAAGCCGGATTATTTGAAATGAATACATGGCTGAATTTTGCATCAAGTAACCCCCTAGCCCAGGGGTGCACAATTCCAATCCTGGAGGGCCGGATCCCTCCTGGCTTTTGTTTCAACTGTGCTCTAAATTACTTAATTAGACCAATAATTGGTAATAATTGGTCCAATTAAGTAATTAGGGCAAGGTTGGAACAAAAGCCAGGAGGGACACCGGCCCTCCAGGACTGGAATTGTGCACCCCTGCCCTAGCCCATCCCTGTTCTCTTCGGTCGATGTTGGCACATTATTTGACATTACCTGATACCCCAGATTCGTCTTGCCCCTGATTTAATGTAGAGGGTTTACCTGTTCTGTCCCAATTGGTCTGTTTCTTTTGAATATGTGATGGAGTTGTACTCTGGTGTGATGATTTATAGTATTTTATATAATTCGTGTGCATGTTTTTTTTTTTTTTCTTTTAAAAAAGGATATTTTTGCAGTGCACTTCAACTGATGTGACAGTCCAAACTGCAAAATGAACTCAATGATGAAGCCATTCCAGGAGTTAAAAACATATGGCAAACGAATGCGGAAAGTTGATCCCTGGTTCTCCCCTGACACCAGCTCATCCTCTTCAGATCTGTCCATCTGTGCTGAAGAAAACTGCAATATAAATCCAGGAAGAAAAAGGTGAGTTGATTTTATATACAAATATTTTCTCACTTTTTTTTTTATTTGCTTTTTATTCTTTTTCCTTTTACATTTAATTGCCAGATAGAGGTACTTTACTGAAATCTAGTATGTTTCAGGGTTGGGGGGTGGAGGGCTCACTTAACATTAGAAGCCCCACTGCGGTCATTTTGTCGGTTTTCGGTTTTAAAATGTAATTTTCTCCAGTTGTGTAACACATATGGGGCTGTGCGTTCGTGTACCTTTCTATCCATATGAATTAAATATTCTCACAAAGCATGAAACGCGGGAGTGCAGAAATAAAGGAGATGTATTGCATTATACCTAAAAGCCCCGGGAGCAGTCACATTGACAGCCACACAGAAAACAATTGTATTTTGATTGTATTTAGAACGGTATTCTACTGTATTATTTTTATTTACCAGTCCACAATGTGTACCTGAGTGAATGACTGAAAGTCTGTTGTTTTCAATCAGCCTTTTATGAAGCTAAAACAAGAGTAATGTAACCAATACATGTCACTCAGCCTTAAATGAAATCAGAGGACCAGTGTTTTTGATCTTGGAAATCGCTTGGTTGACTTGGCATGGGATGCTATTTCATAGATCATTGTGGATTCACAGATGGTTTTGTGTTTTTTGCCACTAAAAAATCTGTACTTTTAATTTGAACTTCAGGTGGAGAAAGCAGAGTACTGCTGCTGCTAGGCCGAAAAGAAATGCTAAAAAGAGAGCTCTAAAATTTCTTAACAACAACTGGGAAGAGGACTCCATCTTCAGTGTTGGTAAAGAAAATAGAGGTGATGCTGCTGCCAGAAAGGACACAGTCAGCAGGTTGGCATTAATTATTTTACCAAAATGTCAGCAAAGACGATGCTGGTAATTTGTGAAATCTGTCTGTAACCTAGCCTTTTACTACTATTAGTAGAATATTTTTCCTGGACTTGAAATTAACGGCGGACGATTTTATAAATGTACTGAATGTGAAATTACTTTATTTGTAAGGTGTTTTTATTTTTAATTCACTTTTTCAGTTCAGTTTTGTTTGCTACACAATGTTTGGCTCTTCTAACACACACATATACAATTCTATGGTTGTCAGGGAAAGAACTCTGTAGTAACAAGACAGTAAAGAAGACAGAATAGTAAAAATGAGTAAAAGTGAGAATTGTGCTCTGGACCTTCACTAAAATAGAGTACCCCTGATATACAGTACTGTGCAAAAGTTTTAGGCAGGTGTGAAAAAATGCTGTAAAGTAAGAATGCTTTCAAAAATAGACATGTTAATAGATTATATTTATCAATTAACTAAATGCAAAGTGAGTGAACAGAAGAAAAATCTAAATCAAATCCATATTTGGTGTAACCACTCTTTGCCTTCAAAACAGCATCAATTCTTCTAGGTACACTTGCACAAAGTCAGGGATTTTGTAGGCATATAGTCAGGTGTATGATTAAACAATTATACCAAACAGGTGCTAATGATCATCAATTCAATATGTAGGTTGAAACACAATCATTAACTGAAACAGAAACAGCTGTGTAGGAGGAATAAAACTGGGTGAGGAACAGCCAAACTCAGCTAACAAGGTGAGGTTGCTGAAGACAGTTTACTGTCAAAAGTCATACACCGTGGCAAGACTGAGCACAGCAACAAGACACAAGGTAGTTATACTGCATCAGCAAGGTCTCTCCCAGGCAGAAATTTCAAGGCAGACAGGGGTTTCCAGATGTGCTGTCCAAGCTCATTTGAAGAAGCACAAAGAAACGGGCAACGTTGAGGACCGTAGACGCAGTGGTCGGCCAAGGAAACTTACTGCAGCAGATGAAAGACACATCATGCTTACTTCCCTTCGCAATCAGAAGATGTCCAGCAGTGCCATCAGCTCAGAATTGGCAGAAAACAGTGGGACCCTGGTACACCCATCTACTGTCCGGAGAAGTCTGGTCAGAAGTGGCCTTCATAGAAGACTTGCGGCCAAAAAGCCATACCTCTGACGTGGAAACAAGGCCAAGCGACTCAACTATGCACGAAAACACAGGAACTGGGGTGCAGAAAAATGGCAGCAGGTGCTCTGGACTGATGAGTCAAAATTTGAAATATTTGGCTGTAGCAGAAGGCAGTTTGTTTGCCGAAGGGCTGGAGAGCGGTACACGAATGAGTGTCTGCAGGCAACCGTGAAGCATGGTGGAGGTTCCTTGCAAGTTTGGGGCTGCATTTCTGCAAATGGAGTTGGGGATTTGGTCAGAATTAATGGTCTCCTCAATGCTGAGAAGTACAGGCAGATACTTATCCATCATGCAATACCATCAGGGAGGCATCTGATTGGCCCCAAATTTATTCTGCAGCATGACAACGACCCCAAACATACAGCGAAAGTCATTAAGAACTATCTTCAGCGTAAAGAACAAGGAGTCCTGGAAGTGATGGTATGGCCCCCACAGAGCCCTGATCTCAACATCATCAAGTCTGGGATTACATGAAGAGAGAGAAGCAACTGAGGCTGCCTAAATCCACAGAAGAACTGTGGTTAGTTCTCCAAGATGTTTGGGCCAACCTACCTGCCGAGTTCCTTCAAAAACTGTGTGCAAGTGTACCTAGAAGAATTGATGCAGTTTTGAAGGCAAAGGGTGGTCACACCAAATATTGATTTGATGTAGATTTTTCTTCTGTTCGCTCACTTTGCATTTAGTTAATTGATAAATATAAACTATTAACATGTCTATTTTTGAAAGCATTCTTACTTTACAGCATTTTTTTACACCTGCCTAAAACTTTTGCACAGTACTGTATGCTATTAAATAGTCCCTCGCGATCACAGAAAAAAACACTAAATTAGCCCTACTTGCAGAATTTACACTGATGCAAAAACAGAAAAGTTGTGTTTTTCTTCAGTGGTGCCACTACTGCTGTTAAGTGTCACTAGAGTAGTGCATAAACACAATATGTAGTGTAGTGCAGGATTCAGTGCAAGCATAAGTGTGAATCAATTTATTATATATTCAAATAAGTACAATGATAATGACTTGGATAAATTAAACGCAGTGATTGGCGGAACAAGATCACATAACCATGCAGACATTAAGAATTGTCTTATGCAAGGCTAGAGGCGGATCGCCTCTGAAGATTAATCAATTTCGTGGATTTATTTTGTTTACTATCTAAAAATCTCTGTCTGTTTGACCATGGCGATCATTCCTAGGAAGCCCCAGACTGCAGTGTCTAAGATCGGTTGTGTTGGATCTTAACAACAAATGGACAGTGTATGACAAAAGTAAATAAGCAGTTTAAGTTTTTTAGTTTTTTCAAACTACACTAAAAAAAAATAAAAGGATAAAACTTGAATATATATGAAAAAAAACACATATATATGAGAAATGTACTTGACAATAATCCTTTTTTGCACTGGCTGAATGATGCATTACGTAAAACTTAATTTAAAGTTTTAATGTTAATGTTTTATATTTACAAGCGACACTTGTGCCTCACAACACCCAGGTGTGTGTAAGATAACCCTATGTCTTCCCGCACACCCTGTTGTGGGTTACTGCTTACTTAACCAACATACTGACTTTTTCTTTCTTTATTAATACTGTAACACTTTTTCATTAGTCATTGCTACATTTTGATTTGAAGACTTTAGGAAATTTAGCTTTATATCAATTACACCACATCCTAGACTTTGGCCTTGACTTAAGTTTAGTGGCCTTGGTGCACTCTACAGATTTATTGAACTGAAGGCCATTTTGGCCTTGCCCTTTTTGTTGCCAATTTATAGACTTGTTCAATATTTTTTAGGAGATTAAATGCTGCAGAATCTTTATTCTCTCCTTACCTCGCCCAGTGCTTCCACACTGACCCTTATCCTGTATATAAGTGCACTTTTTATTCAACATGCTATTGAAGTACTGATGCAAATCAAATTTTAAAGTGTGTTCTCCCTGTTCTCCTGTTTAGGCAGAGTAAAGCGGGCACATCCTCTGCAAGGCTGCCAAGGAATGCAAAGCAGAGAGCTTTGACAAGGATAAAACTGACCAGTACCAATGAATCTGATGATGTGGAGGTAGATGATCGTCTGGAAGATTTCTTTGCCAGTTCTGGGAAAGAGAGTACAGTTGATGCCAGGGATCAAAGAGCCACAGTCAGCAGGTTGGATTTGTCAACAAAGAACAACCAAAAAATGTCTGATGCAGCTTAATACAGATTACACAGACAGCTTCCAATAAACCCACTCATCCTCAATAGGACTTGCATTATATGCGTGATTGTCAGTTTTCAAATTTGCAATTTACAGACAGAACCCCCCCCCCCACCCCCCCCCTTTAAGAGATGTGCTGTTTAGTGCTTCAGTAAAATATCCACTGAATACCTAGAGTACAAGACAGTGTAAGAAAAGTGTTCTGGTAGAATATGTTTGCAACATACAAAAAATACGCTAACAATAATTAATTTAGAAAACTGAGCACCCTCCACCCTCCAGCTCGTATTATCCAGAGGCAACCTTTAATTTCTTTGTTCGCCATCTCAACAGCAAAGCGTTGCATAGCGTAAGCTGTTTTGAATGAAATGTCTTGAAACCCCTTAGCTGTTTGGGGTTTTTTTTTGTTAAATGCCCAGACAACCAAAAAAGTTGAATGCAAACTGTGCAAGAGTCTGTTGATGTATCATGTAGGCACAGCCAATCTCCGGGGTCACTTGACAAGCTTACGTTTTATATTATTATTATTATTATTATTATTATTATTATTATTATTATTATTATTATTATTATAACCTGATTGGAATGGTGACTGTTAAATAAGCTTTGTCTTCTGCATTTGGTGCTGCTGCAGTGCAAGCTTACTGTATATCGTAAGCAGCATCACTTATGTGTAAATAAACATGTATTTTTACAAAACTATTCTATATAATGTATTTTAAACTACATATGAATGTTTGTTTTATTCCATTTATATGGATTACCTGTAAAATAGGAATTTCAATCAAATACAAAAAAGTAGCTTTAATGACGTGACCAGTAAATTATGCAAGTTCGTAATATGTTCCGAACCTTCGAAGGTCAAAATGTACCCTTTTGTTGCAGCCCTAGTTAAAACCCTCCCTCTACCCAAATAAAAAACCAAATACAGGGCTCCCAACTACATTTTTTTGGGCTACTTTATTTTGGGTGTTACACCAAAAATTGTCATTCACTAAATTTAGCGCTCAGAATGGTTTGGAAATATATCAAAAATATGACTGATTGCTGTGGTGCATTAAATATAGTAAACGGAACCTTCTCTTCACTCTTCCTCCCGTGCTCGCTCCTTCTCTTCACTCGCCTTCCTCCCGCGCTCGCTCCTTCTCTTCACTCGCCTTCCTCCCGCGCTCGCTCCTTCTCTCCACTCGCCTTCCTCCCGCGCTCGCTCCTTCTCTCCACTCGCCTTCCTCCCGCGCTCGCTCCTTCTCTTCACTCGCCTTCCTCCCGCGCTCGCTCCTTCTCTTCACTCGCCTTCCTCCCGCGCTCGCTCCTTCTCTTCACTCGCCTTCCTCCCGCGCTCGCTCCTTCTCTTCACTCGCCTTCCTCCCGCGCTCGCTCCTTCTCTTCACTCGCCTTCCTCCCGCGCTCGCTCCTTCTCTTCACTCGCCTTCTTCCCGCGCTCGCTCCTTCTCTTCACTCGCCTTCCTCCCGCGCTCGCTCCTTCTCTTCACTCGCCTTCCTCCCGCGCTCGCTCCTTCTCTTCACTCGCCTTCCTCCCGCGCTCGCTCCTTCTCTTCACTCGCCTTCCTCCCGCGCTCGCTCCTTCTCTTCACTCGCCTTCCTCCTGCGCTCGCTCCTTCTCTTCACTCGCCTTCCTCCCGTGCTTGCTCCTTCTCTTCCCTTGTCCCCCTGTGGTGGAAGCAGCTACCAGTTATCTTCAAGACCTGTTCAGTCTTTTACTGCTTTCCACTGTCTTCTCAAAACCCACTCATTCAACCTGTATTTGTAAATTCCTATTTATATATATTTTAGTATTTTCCTTATTTATTTTGTATGTTTGTGTGTTTGCATTTATTGCCTGTAACTTTTATATACTTTTTTATATTTTGTTTAATTTCTGTAAGTCGCTTTGGATGAAAGTGTCTGCTTAATAATAATAATACTGAAAAAATAAGTGGTAACATGTAAACATAAGAGCTGGCTGTGTTACATGTTTCAGGTCAGGGCTTTTTAAAGTCTGCCTCTCCAAAGTTGGATTCCCACCCCCATTCTAAAAGTAAAATGCAAGCACTGTTCAATAAATAATGTCTCCTGCTGATAATGTGCATCTGCTGGAGGTAGTTGAAGCACTTATTAGACTTTACAGTTTTACATGTATTGTAACCAGGCAGGGAGGGAGTTAATATCCTCCCTGCTAAAAACACGTGCAAACGTGTAGTTAATGGGTTTTGTGTTAATTATCACCCGCATCTGGTAACACTTGTAAATGAGTGCCAGGTGCAGGTTTTAAAAAGCGTGCAGCCAGTTTGTGCAGGGTTGCTGAGGTGTGTGTAGAAGCTCGTCTGTGTGCATGTATACAGCCGTAACAGAAAAGGTAGTGAAGGCCTTTTTGAGTGTTTTGTGTGAAACTCTCTGTTTTTTTTGTTTTTATTATTTAGTCTGGGAAACAGCTTAGTTGTCCGGCGTATTAGTGTATGTTCCTGTCTGTGGTAGTTAGTGCTCATTGAGAGCTAGGTTTTTGTTTTCTGTTTCGTTTATTTTGTATTAAATTTTAGCTCGTAAGCACTTTCAGAACCTCCATCTCTGTGTCTAGGTCTGTACTTTAAAAGGGCGAAACGAACCCGAGCCACAAGGCTCGTTCACAGTATCTATAGAACCACTTGTCTAATTTTGATTTTAAACTTGCAAATGGAATTCATTAGAAAATGTTTTTGAAAGAATCGGTATGTGTGGGCATATGGTGACGTCTGTCTGCATGTGCACACAGTGGATGTAGGTCATGGTGAGCTCATTTTGTATTTACAACCATGGCGAGGGATGTAGGTCACAGACATTGTTGTTTAACAAATGATCAAGTACTGTTTAGTGACCTGAAAATAATTTTGTATTTTTGTTTTGTTTTTTGTTTAGGCAGAGTAAAGCGGGTACATCCTCTGCAAGGCTTCCAAGGAATGCAAAGCAGAGCGCTTTGTCAAGGATGAAACTGAGCAGTACCGATGAATCTAATGATGTGGAGGTAGATGATTGCCTGGACGATTCCATTGCCATTCATGGGAAAGAAAGTACAGTTGATGCCAGGGATCAAAGAGCCACAGTCGGCAGGTTGGATTTGCTAATTTCTTAAACAAGCCAAAAAGGTTGTCTTCTGCCTTTTCTTATATGTGGGAACATCCTTAATGTAATAAAGGATAGGGTTTTGTCACTAAAAATATGTAACAATCACATCAGTCGCAGGTAAAAACACAATTTCATGGAATGATCACAGATGAGATCTGACAACAACAGGAATATGATTACCTTTGATTAACATGTATTCCTTGTCCGACATAAATAAATAACAAATCTGAATACTTAAATTTAATTTAAAATAAATGCTCTGGTTATAAATTGAGAATTTTACAACAATATCCTTTTCATTAATTGAGGGATAGTGCCTGTCTGACGGCTATCGTGTGGTACTTGACCGAGACTGGAGTTATGCACCCCAAGCCGAAGGCGAAGGCGCTAACGAAAGTCAAGGCCACCTACCATATGGTAGAGCCTTCATCAAGAGGGCATTATCTCTGTTAGAAAACAATTTTGTCATTGTTTTCTTTTTTTTTTTTAAAACAAAAAAACTTTGAAACCTTCATTTGTCTTGAACTTGTAATAATTCGTCGGGTACCCTTCCACTGAAGTTTTAGGAAAAGGTTCATAAAGGATCACCCGCATTAGAGAAAAAAAATACTTATTAAACAACTACCCTTTTTACTTGTCCAGAGCAGCTCATAGTTTATCTGAACAGAGCCAGATATCTGAATTTAGCATTATTACTGGACATTATTACTGTTGGAAGATGCTGACGGGCTGTGATTGGCTAATTTTGGCAGTTGCAGGTCCAGGATTGGTTGCTTTCGTCGATGCAAAGTATTGATTGGCGTTTTGGTGGATAATAAAATAAATGTAGGCCAATTGTGGTTTTTGTTTAGAATTTACTATCCAATAGTTGTAAACTAAGCTTAAATACAGCAAAAACGAGCTAACAGGATTGTGTGTGTGTGTATATAGAGATAGATAATGTGTGTGTGTGTGTGTGTGTGATATTCAAAATAAAAACATGTATTAAAGTCAGTCAATTACGGGTTTTGTTGCTAGGTGGGTGGGCTTATAACTTCCTAAACGGACAACCACATAACTTTCAGACATGCAGAGTAATTTAAATTTGAAAACCTCAACCCATCAAAATGACTTCCGTGGTTAATGTTAAGGTGATATACGTGAATAAAATATTGTAACTACCCCTGGTCTTGAGGCTCAAAGCAGGAGACGGGATTCAGGAGCTAACAAAAATACTTTATTAATTAAACACGTTCCACACCACAAAAACAACAAATCACGCTCTGTCAGTCCCCTCGCACACAGAGAAGAGAGTGGACCACTACTCTGCCAACCTGAACTGACCCGGTCGCTACAATATATTGAACTTGCATTCATGAAGATATATTTAAATTATCATATATATATATATATATATATATATATATATATATATAAAATATGTATGTGCTCCCCCTTTTTTATAATACTGTAGTCTGGAGCCATAGTTAAGAGACTCTGCTATTTGTGTTCTGCCTTATAACGAGAATACTAGTGTAAGTGTGATGGCATTATAATATAATAAATTGCATGCATACATACAGGGGTGTGCAATTCATATCGTCCAACGCCTTGGACAACAAGATTTGTGTGAGGGGCAACAAGTTTTACCGTTATACTTTGCCTGTCGTAAAAGTACTTTTTTTTTTTTTTTTCTTTTGTCACAACATTCTGTTGCTAGAAAAACTACTGCAGACTTCTAGGGAGTCACGCAAAGACCTGGAAAGTCTAAACTGTGGAAGTCTCACACATACAAATGAAAAAATAATATGCGTAAGTCTAAACCTCAAAGAAAAAATATATACAGAATACACAAATACACCATTCATAGACACTCAGTCAGTAAAGTTTGACCACCAGCTCTAAGAAGAATATTTAACATACTAAAATTACAAAAACCTATAAACTCTTTTATATGTAACGGTTTAGCAATTTTTAAAATGTTTTAAAAGCTACATAATCGGGTGGTTGGCAGTAGGTTTGTAAAGCTATAGATTGACAGGATCAAAATTGGAGCTTAAACTGATCAGGATCAACGCTGATCCTTTAAGTACAACCCAACATGTCACAGGAGCAAGATCAGATCCCTTCATTATAACCGGCCCCTGGAATATGACAGAAAAGAGGCACATGAAAAATCAAGTAGTCATTATAACTGTTAGTATAGCCTGTTATTCATATGTGGTATTCTACATGTCGTGACACTGTATACAGAACCTAATTTCGCCACTTTACTTTTTTATAGTTCTGTGTAAGTATTCACCTTTGTTTACTAACTGCTTTAACTTTGCACTGCTGTCAATTCAAAGGATTGCTCACTTCCTATTTTCAAGATGCGTGGAAACAAATGGCAAAATTCACGGGTTTTGTGAAAGCTGTGACCACAGTGATGTATTCTTAGTAACAGTAAATGCCACTTAAAATGCATGCAGGAATATCATATTGACATACAGTAAATGTACTGGTTCATGTCATTTTTGGGCAGAATAAATGGGTTCATCAGGTAAATATATTTTTGGATGTTTTAACAATTGTATTGTCTTTTAAAGGTCTGCTGCATCATCGTTTGTCCGTCCAATTCCTCTTGAGACGTTTGTCACAGACCACAAAAATTCTCCCAATGAGAATGAGGGGGTCATAAAAACAAGACCAGTGAAATGCCAGAGCGTAAGAATATAAATTAATATTTAACAGCAAAAGCACCAGAGAAATAAATTTATACCGAGCATCAAAAGAAACTTATCACTATTATAACACATTAAAAAATAAGGTATATGAATGACGGGCATTGATAAAATGTTTTTGGTTTCTTTTTAATCACTCGATCATTCATCCTTGACCATGACACGCTTGAGTGACTGTGACTGAAGCATATGCACTTTAATCACCTAATTAGTGTGAGAGTTGATTGGACACTGGATATGGAGTGATTTCAGCTGTTGAATTGCAAGCTTGACTAAAATAAAGAAATAAAGAAAATCACAGAAAAAAAACAATAATGCCACGTCTGTCAAGAGAGCAGCGCCTTCGTGCAATCGGCATGTTGGAGGCTGGACTAGAGCAGCGTACTGTGGCTCGTCGTCTTGGGTGCTCACAGCCAGCAATTTTAAACCTGGCGAGGCGGTATAACCAGGCACATTCTGTCAATGACAGGCCACGAACTGGGAGACCAAGAGTCACAACACCTGCCCAAGATTGACAGATCATTTTGCAGCATCTTTGCAACGTCAATTGTTAATCCGCACAATAAAAAGTCCCTGGATCTGCTCTGAAACAGTTTTTCATTTTTTGATCACATTCAGTGAATTCTAACCAAATATAAGTAATAAGTTTCTTTTGATGCTCAGTATACATTACTTAGCACTCTTTGTAGTTAGCTGCAAACTGGAAAAATTCAACTTAATTTCTTATTTAAGGGAAGTGACAGCAGTGATTTTGTGAGATGCATTTATGCATTTGCTTATATTCTGTTTCTTTTATTTTGCTTTATAGGTCTGTCTTTCACGTAACACTTTAAATTCCTCTGAAGATTTTCAGAAAAACCCTGTTCCTTCGTCCCAATTCATTGCAAAGAGGACGCATGCAAGATACAAACACCAATCACTGCTGGGGAAGACAAGTTCAGAGATGTCAAGCCTTTTTTCAAACTCTAAAAAGAAAAAACCTCTTTTAAGTGCAGCCTCTTTCAATAGTACAACTGGCAGCGTGTTGAAAGCAAGGTCTTACAAGCGGCCACGTCTGCCCAGCGAGACATCTGCCATTTGCCAGACCTGTTACAAACTCAGCAAGCCGTCCTTATGTGAGATCTCCTTTAGCAACAATGAAACGGAGGAAGTTTGCAAAACCAATATGGAGGAAGACAGGGATGTTCTTTCTTTGGAGGGGAGTGAATTGAAAGTCCTGGTAGGAAGTGGTTCTGAATTAAAAAACTGCAGCAAATGTGCCTCTGTTCAAAATGAGATGCCCAGTTTCGAAATTATGCAGCACAATATTGAAAATCGTGAGGTTTCAGAGACTTATGAGGATTCTGTAGTTTCTCACCCAAACAGGACAAACAAGGAAATGCTCACCCCAAAAACACCTGAAAGAAGTCTTTCAGATCAGTCCAGTAGTGTGAACGATTCTGTTGTTTTTGTGTCGGCACAGACTCCTCTACAGTCACTCGTTGCACAGGTAAATAAGGTATGGAATGTCTCTCGGCCTGTAGTACTACTGAAACGTGTAGACGTACCTAAGCATTTGGTGAAGCATAATTTGCAAAGTAATCTGGAGAAGCCTGAATGCCATGAACTCCAGACAGAGAACTCTGAGTCGAGAAGTGGGCAGACTGTTTCATCAGAGGCAGGTGATGTTAAAGTTCAGGAAGAAAGGCACTGCTTGGATGTTACACCACAATATGTTAAAAATACTGTGTCCTTGGGTGGTATGGATATTTTTGTAGCTGCACAACAAAACATAACACCTAAAAGAAACCCCTTTGTCTTGAGCATCACAGTGGACAATTCTCCTCCTACTTTTGTATCATCTGAGAAGAATAAACAGCTCATGGAAAGATGTATCGTCTCACAGCCTGATGTTGTACTTCAACGTGCAAAGTTACCAATTGATATTTACAAGCTTGGAGATTTAAACCATCGTCAGAGTGTTGATTTTAAACAAGAGCTTGCATACTGCAGTCTTCAGATTGAGAAGACTGTTTTAACTGAGCAATGTAACTTACCAGACACAATTCGGAATCATTCCAGTAAAAACTCACTTCATAATAAAGATACTGCTGTTCATACCAGCCCTGTTGCTGATAGTATAGTACCAGAGTTTGCCCAGACAAAGGAAATAGGAAGTAGAAGCAGGTTTAATGTGGATTTGACCTTGTGCAGAAGGTTGTCTGCACAGCACCCTTTTGGATTGCTTAGTGGCTTTAAAAAGAAGAAAATTGATGCACCTGAGGCTGCAAAAACAGAGAGCACCTCGTCTGATTCCTCTGAATCCCGAAATAACCATGCTGACTCTCTATCCAAAAAGACAGTCTCAGGGAGAGTTAGGACCCAAGGGATACCGAAGGAAAAACCAGGAACTGGGCAAGAAGCCTGCATCAGTGGCTTTAGCACTAACAGATGGACCAAAAATGGAAACACGCAAAAAGAGAAACTTAGCAAGCACTTTGCAAATCACTTGTTGGTAGCTGGAAATGCAGATAACTCACTGGCTGATTTCAGTTGTAGGTCTTTTCATACCCCAGAACGGTCTATGGTAAGCAAAATGATTCATGCATGCTGAAGTTATTGTGCTGATTTTACAAAATGACATAGCAGAAAAAAATAATATATATATATTTTTTGGAACCCATAGGGTAACATGGGCAGTTTGTATGATGCCAATGACCAGATGCCACCTGTGACCCCTTTGAGGAAAGAGTGTTTCCAAATGTCGTCATTTTTGCAAAATATTAGTCCGCAAACTCTTAACACCCATAACTGGTCAAGACTC
Source organism: Acipenser ruthenus (assembly GCF_902713425.1). Lineage (NCBI taxonomy): Eukaryota > Metazoa > Chordata > Actinopteri > Acipenseriformes > Acipenseridae > Acipenser > Acipenser ruthenus. The sequence continues at coordinate 101,936,685 of NC_081189.1, read as the reverse complement.
AAAGCATCACTTTCTGTTCACAAGAAGATGAAAGGTATTTCATATTGATTGTAAGTTCAGTATTGACAAGCAATTGGGAAGGTAGTACCAAAAAAGGAAATTAAAATAAATCAATTATGAGGTCTATGTGAGCAAGTGTAGTCATTTGTGTTTGAACATTACTGTTTTGAAGTTCAGTATTTATGCATGACACAATCCGTAGGTGCAAGCTAACCCTTTATTGAAAAATCCTATTTTAGCATTACTTACATTTAACAGTTAGAAACCAATTAACGTAAATGTGTGTGTATGTGTATATATATATATATATATATATATATATATATATATATATATATATATATATAATATTTGCTTACGATTGTAAGTCGCCCTGGATAAGGGCGTCTGCTAAGAAATAAATAATTATATATATATATATATATATATATATATATATATATATATATATATAATATATATATATATATATATATATAAATATATATGCACTCAGTTTTATAAGCATCACATCCGTCTCGGATGATTTGATTCTTAAAAGGGGACCGATATGATTACTGTGGTGAAGTGCTGCTGAATCAATATGTTAGTTTGAGAATTAGTTTTGTTTCCTGCAGTGTAATGGGTTGACCACTAGATGTCATGAGTTCCCACATGTATACACAGGGACCACACAAAGTATTGCTTACTTAGTGCTCCAACTGGAAGCTAAGTTTCTTTTGCTTTCTTGTTTTATTAGCGGTTGTTTCCCCACTGCACTGTAAAATAAAACCAACACCGGTTTTAAACTGTAAATCAAGACTCCAGCCTGATCATTTACACTGCCCTCGGCCACACCACATTACAATTAGCAAAACCACCTCCATGCGTCAGCAGTTTAAATACAGTATACAAGTGTCAATGGTGCTCAATCACTGAGGACAATACATTTAAAACAATTCAAACAAGTCCTCGTGGGTAAGCAGCTTGTTTATATGATTATGTTTATTCAAGGCTGCAGAATCCTATTTTACTACAGTATAGTTGAGACGCTATCGTCTCATGAGGGTGCCTAGTTTAAATGCTGTGCGGAGTTATGAGTAATGGCCCCTCTCTGCACCACGCCACAATCCCACTCCCTCTACATGCATTTCCCACAATAACACAGCTGTACTCGGTAGGTATTCAATGAATCTGTATTCACTTCATTGAAACAAATTTTCACTAACAAAGAACACAAAAAATCATACCTGCACAATGCAGTGGTGCAGTCAAAAAGCTTTATTGGCTGTACACGTCATTGCACTTGATTAAGTACCGTATTACATGTAGTCAGTTTGCCCCCTATTTTTACATACAATTACCCATTTATACAGTTGGGTTTTTACTGGAACAATCTAGGTAGAGTACCTTGCTCAAGGGTACAGCAGTAGTGTCCCCCACCTGGGATTGAACCCACGACCCTCCGGTCAAGAGTCCAAAGCCCTAACCACTACACCACACTGCTGGTTTTGATCACTATATGTGGTTGATTCTTATCAGTGATTCTTATAAATGGATTTCACTGTGTGTGTTTATATATATAAATTTATTTATTTATTTTTTTCTTCCAGTTATTTTAACACCAGATAAATCGAACCTTTCCAACCCAGCTGTTTCCAAAAAGGATCTAGGAAATGTAACTCCGCGTTCAAACAAATCTCAGAAACTACTTTCTGGTGCAGAAGGCCCAGTCCTGGTAAGCTTGGGAAGGTGGGGTCAGCATTTGTTAGGTAGGACCAAAGCTGAAATGTTGCAGCCCTTTTTATAATAAAATGCTTCGTCTGTTTGTGACATTCCTTCAAAGTCTGAACTAACACAGCCTAAATCCTCTTGTTCTAGAATCCCCTGGATATCTCGGATGCAGAGAAGCTGTTTCAGGAATGCCAGCAGGATGGTCCTTTATCTTTTGAAGAATGTATACCCCTCCACAAAATGCAGTCGTGTATAAAGATTGGTGAAGGAGCCTTTGGAGAAGTGTTTTGCATGACAAACAACAACAATGAGTTTGTAGCTTTAAAGGTAAATTTTTTGAAACTAAAGACCGCTCGCTACACACCGGCTGCAATGCCATTTTTTTCATCAGGCGACAAGATACTTCCACAGCAACATGGCAACGTGCACCTGAAGTGAAAGAGGCACGGTGTGACAGGTCTGAAAACTGCCAGATCTATTAAAAATTGCTATTGGCAAAACTATGACCAAGACTGGTACAGTTTCGACAACATGATATAGAAATTGAGGGTCTTCTCTGACGGTATTTCAACATGTATGGCAATAAGTCATACATACCAGGCTTATCCAGTTCCTTTGAAATGGACTCCCATATATTATCACTGTCTTCAAAATTCCGATAATCTTTGTCATTAAATTTTCTTCCTGTCATTTTGGGAACTGATGCACCCTGGTGGACACTGTGCATTGAAGCTGTCTCTGATTGGTCAATTCCCTAGTTATCGCACAAAGAAATATCAGAATAGGATTCAAGCCTATATTTTGTGTCACCTGTGGTGTGAAAGATACTGGTTTTGCATTAACCCTTGGTAATAATGGTTAACGGACAAGGCAACACAGCTAGCATTTGGAAGTGTAACGCTACCATCTCCATTTATCTTCAGATCATTCCTATTGAGGGGGAGCCGACGAGGAATGGAGAAATGCAGAAGAAATTTGGTGAAATTCTCCACGAAGTAATTGTATCAAAGTATGTTTTTCAAAATAGTTTTGAGCCCTGCAAAAAAGAGTAGTAAATTGTAAAAATGTATGTTTTTAAGTAGATGCTGTATCTTTTTTTTGGGAGGAAGAACAGTATTGACAAATGACATAAACCCATCATACTACATATTATACTTCAAGAAATTGAGAGACTTGTAGTGAAAACATTTGGCATTACATTCATCAAGTTTATTGTAACATTTCTTAAAATATTTCATGACGGTATGTGTATTATATATAACAATTGACATCACGAAGATGCTGCAAAATGGCAGGTGTTGTGACTCTTGGTCTCCCAGTTCGTGTCATTGACCGAGTGTGTATAGTTATACCGTCTCGCCAGGTTTGAAATTGCTGGCTGTGAGCACCCAAGACAGCGAGCCACAGTACGCTGCCCTAGTCCAGCCTCCAACATGCCGATTGCATGAAGGAGCTGCTCTCGACAGACGTGGCATTGTTTTGTGTTTTTTTTTTTTTTTTTTTTTTTCCTGTGATTTTTCTTTATTGCTTTTATTCAAGCTTGCAATTCAACAGCTTAAATAACTCTATATCCAGTGTCCAATCAACTGTCTCACTAATTAGGTGATTAAGTGCATATGCTTCAGTCATAGCCACTCAAGTGTGTCATGGTCAAGGATGAATGATCGAGTGATTAAAAAGAAACCAAAAACATTTAATCAGTGTCCATTATTTATATACCTTTTTTTCCGAAAATAAATGTGTTAATAGTTAATGTATAAGTAATATAAATTAGGAAATATCAAAGTCAGACTTTTTTTTATTTTTATTTTTTATAAATAATCCTGGATTATTTAACCTCCATTTAGAGAATTGAGCAACTTGAGTAAAATGGAAAAAAACAGAACTGACGGCTTCATTACTTTGCATGAGTAAGTGCACTCTTTGTTCTATGTTTAATATTTTTAAATCATTCCATTAATCCTTTTTTTTTTACATTCAGTAATGACAAAATATCATGTCCATGTATAAATACCTTGTGTAGCCCATCACACTTAGTTATAGCTCCTTTGGTCATGATTTAATAAGTTTTGTACATTTTAAAATGTTTGTGTGAACTCTGGTGTTTGAGAAGTTGCCCTGCCAAAAAAAAAAAGATATGCATTATCAAATGGATCCCTAGATAGGAAAATTTACATGGTAAGAGTATACCATGATGCCGCCTTTGAAAATGTGATTGATTACTCCCTTTGACCTTTGTGTCCTTTTTAATGAACCATGAATATTATGAATAATGTCTTGTATAATATATATATATATATATATATATATATATATATATATATATATATATATATATATATATATATATATATATATATATATATATATATAATATATATATAGACTGATTTTATAATTATTTGTTTCGGTTGTGGGGGGTTTATAGGGAGGGTTTTATGCTTACACATGGTTTTGGATAAAAGGGCGTATACACACACAGTATTTTTACGCCCTGAAACAGATCAAATAAAAAACGATCTAAAATTAATCAAATCCTGTAACAACCAAATTTAAAGAAATAACAATATAGTTTAATATTTTCTAAAGCTTTAAATAAAGTAAAGAAAATATATGTAAGTAAAGTTTTAGTATTCTGCGTTTTAAAGTTCTTAAACCTGCAAGGAACAGCTTTTAGGGCTGCGATTGCTCTGTACCAAAGCTTCTTCTAAAATGAGAGGGTCTGTTCTGGGGGGAGTGGTTTGAACAGATTGTACTACAAGCCTAAGCTTGTTTTGTCTTTTGTGACTTTTTCCAGACCAAATAAAAGGGAAGCACTCTCTTTTGATTGAAAGAGTTAGCAATTCTGTCTTCTGAAAACTTTAGATACTTCTCTACGATCTGCGTTCTTGAGGTGGATGATCTTGTGATACTGATGGCTTTTGGCATGGAGATTGCCAAGGGTCTCCAGGCATCTGTACTGGAAGCAATATGGCTGGTTTACATTATCTAGCTATCATAGATAAATAGATAAAATCAAATCAAGATCATGGTCAAATAAAGGTCAAAGGGAGTAATGAATCAAATTTTGAAAGAAGGCATCATGGAATACTATAATGGTACAATTATGCATACAGTGACTGTTGGGAACCACTAGTCAGATTTTAGGAAGACCTTTAAAAGTCAGGGGGTCCTGATACTCTTATCAGTGTATCACTAAGTGCCACCACATAGTTGTCACATTTGCTTTCAGCTGCCAAACACCATAGACTTTTAATACAGATGTGGCAGTTTGGTTTCTTCAGTTGATTTCATAGAACATTTAAACATTAACACTTTTTTTTCACATTACCTAAAGATAACGATATGAAACAAATGAGCCTATATATTCAGGACGCAGTGATAATGTGAAAGAGTTATCAGAGAATATTATGTTGTCGTTGCTTGTTTTATGTATTTTAACTGGTTTCTGTCTTGTGTTTTTTTCTGTTAAGTTTGCATTGTGCTAAAGGGTTATATCCAGAACCACTTCTGAAAGCCTGGGACAAATTTGACAAACGGAGAAACTCTGAAAATGATCGTCCAGGTAAGATTGTTTTAGTTTAGTTTATTTTTCAATCAATCTTTTGCCAAAAGGGCTTGTATGTGTCGCTGAATATTTAACAAACAGGCCTGTGATCCTGCAAGTTGTGCTGCATTTGTAAATGTGATTCCATGGCAGTTCTTTAACCTAACCATGTTATATTTTTATTTTATTTTTTAGATTTTTTTGAGCAAGACCAGCTTTTCCTGATTCTAGCATTTGAATTTGGAGGCATTGACCTTGAAAATATGCAAAGCAAGGTAAGTAATGCCTACATAATGCTTATTACCCCCACTTCTCCAGTTACGGTGAAACTTGCCAAGGACATTCGCTAGCATTTACTGAGTCTCAGAGTGTGGGTGTAAATGGGTGTTCCATGTCTTTCTATCTGTGTGTCAGACTTGTAGGTAGTTACTTGCCTTCCAACCCCATTTTAAATGCAAAAATATTTTTTTGGGAAATGCAGTACATTCCATGGGAATGGCTGAACCCCTTGTCGGTACATGGCCTACTCCTGTAGCATTATTATTATTATTATTATTATTATTATTATTTCTTAGCAGACACCCTTATCCAGGGTGACTTACAGTTGTTACAAGATATCACATTCATTTTTACATACAATTACATTATTTTTCACACATTATTTTTACATACAATTACCCATTTATATAGTTGGGTTTTTACTAGAGCAATCTAGGTAAAGTACCTTGCTCAAGGGTACAGCAGCAGTGTCCCCCACCTGGGATTGAACCCACAACCCTCCAGTCAGGAGTCCAGAACCCTAACCACTACTCCATACTGCTGCCCTGGTAAGACAAGCTTGCTTGTCTTCAGTGAGCAGTTATTCATGTGTTTTCTTTTATCTCTCCTTTCCACTCTGTAAAAGTTGTCTTCACTGGCTGTGGCAAAAAGTATTTTGCATCAGGTTACTGCATCACTGGCTGTTGCGGAACAGGCTTTATGTTTTGAACATAGGTAAGTAATCCTTTTTTTTTTTTTTTTTAACTTCAAAATCATGAAGTAGCTACATATGCCAAAAACAGATTTGTCAGTTTTTATTAAGTATAAGGAATGAAGAAAGTGTGTGAATTCTTAAACATGCCCCTGGGTGGTTTAAACTTGCAGTGACCTCTTGTTACTGCTTTCATTTGTGTGGATTGAGGGATTCGCTCTGTGATTGGGATGATTTTTAATTTGACCAAAAGTTTACACATTGGCAAAAGTTCAAGTATATTTTTTATAGATACAGATATTTCTATTTTTCAAACTATCTATTTTTTATATAAAAAAATACATTTACAGTACTATACAAGAGAAATAAATCTCACGCAAGTTCAGGTTAAAGCATTGCAGAAATGCAAAACAAATGTCCTCTGTCATCTTACACTCCACTCGAGTACCCCAAACCTCCCACAGTCAACACCCAAATAAATCAAACCAATAGATTAGCATGCAACCTTCAATTTATACAAACACATTCATTTATCTTCTGCCCCAAAACTTTTCTAGCTGGTGCACCAATTTATAGAACGTAAAATCTACTCCAACACTTTAAAAACAGGACCTGCTACCTAGATATATACCTACATAGTGGGGATGTTTTAATAACCAACCTGTCTTTTTTTTTAATTTATTTTTTAATTAAAGAGATTTACATTGGGGCAACATCCTGGTGAAGAAGACCAACCTTAAGGAAGGGAAATATACAATCAATGGGACCACCCATAATGTCGTGACTAATGGCGTTCATGTAAACATCATAGACTACACAATCTCCAGGCTGGAAATTGGTTGGTAACAAATGAAAAAGCAGAAACTAGAGAGCTGAATAATACTTATTGCTTTCAATTCAGAACCCAAGTAACAAAGCATATTTATTGGTAAATAAAAACAAATGCTCTTGGGATAAAGCAACATAAAACTAATTATATTTCTATTAAGCTGTGTTTGTTTGAATTGGCTAAAGACAGTTAACCTTTTCTCATTAATTTTCCCTGGCTGGCAGACTGGCTAATACATTTTTTCCTGGTTTTCTCTGATTTTGCATTTAGAAGCACAATGCAAACAACAGTAACCCGTTGATAATAGGAAAAAAGTGTATGACTTCCTTGCTGAGCTTTTGAAACTGTTGGCTTATCTGATATAGGGGTATTGTCATGGTGTAAAACATTCCTTCCATCAGAAGTGATATTAAGCCTTTTTTCCGTTCCTCAGAGGGTCTGACTGTTTCCTGTGACATTTCAACTGACGAACAACTCTTTATGGGACAGGGAGACTACCAGTTTGAGATCTATCGAAAAATGAGAGAAGAAAACAAGTAAGCCTTTTAATTATCTGGTTGGTGTTTATAAATCTGACTTGTAGCTTCCCTTTTCAAAGAAATTCATAAAAACACATAAGCAGGAGTCAATAATAGGTTTTAGTTTACAGCTGGTATTGGCAGTTAAGAAAATAAGAAAGACCTTGGTTGTAGTACTGTGTGAGAGACCTTTCGGTGTGCTGAATCACAATTTGTTTGAATTGTGTTATACTTGCTGTTACTTCCTTTTGTGTATATGCACATGTTTTACATATCTGTTTTTACATGCAGTAACTGGCCAGACAGTGAATCTGCTGTAGATTTGTTTTGGCTAGTCAGACCATCATGCTGACATGTTCTGACATCTTCACTTCAAGGTGCTAATCTAGATTAGGTTAAACCAATTTGATCAGATGGGTGTCCTAAAATATACTAAATGTTAATACATTTGTTTGTGGATTTTTTTTTTTTTTCAGTAACAGCTGGAGTGAGTACAACCCACATACAAATGTTCTGTGGCTTCATTACCTGACGGACAAATTATTGCACATGAGCTACAAAAACAAACCACGGTCTCTTGCTTTGAAAGCAATAAAGACAAATATTGAGCAATTCTACAGAGAACTCCTACAATATAAATCGGCAACTGAAGTCCTAAAGTCTTGCAGTCTGTTTCAGTGAAGAAAGACTTTGCCTACTTAACTTTTAAAGAAAAACATGTACTGCTGCATGTTACTTTGTCAAGATTTAGATGAATGAAGACTGTGTTCCAGTGAGCACTGAGCATAGACTTGTTGAGCTGATGGAGACACCCCCCGCCATCCAAAATACGTTTTTATTATTTTTTTAATTGTTCAATCAGGTTGTTTTTTATATATATATATACAGTTGTAATCAAAAGTTTACATATCCCAATGGAAACTTATTTTCAGGAAAAAGTTTTAGGAAAAATCTTTGTTGCAAATGTTTTGCTTTTGTGGATGAGGAAAATTACTAGTAGATGTCTAGAATTATTTATTTAAACAATTTTTTTGAAACTCCAAAAAAAGCCGATTCAGAAGTGTTCATACCCTGACAAGAAAAATTAAATTGATAGCTAGTTGAGGCACCTTTAGCAATAACCTCTTTTAAGCGATTTAGGCTTGTGACAAATACAATGAGTTTTGGTTGTAAATCTCCCTCCCGACCTGTGAGACCTCCACATACCCAGGACTGGTGACCGTGTTAGTATATTGTGGGACGGATATTCGTGTTTATTATTTGGGACTGCAACCCTGTTGTTGTTTACTCTGTGCACTACACATTGTTGTGTATTGCCGCAGATTATTTGGTCACCAGACCCGGATACAATTAAAAACTGTTTCAAACTGGATTATAACTCTCTGTGTTTCATTACTGCACTGCATTACCCCTGCACCTGCACGTACCACTTACCGCAAGGATATTTGTCAATGAACTTTTGCCATGATTCTTTAGTGGTTTTTGACCGTTCTTCAACACTCAATTGTTCCAGTTCATTCACATTCTGTGGACTTCTCTTGTGCACAGCCGCTTTCAACTCCATACCATAGATTATTATTCTTATTATTTATTTCTTAGCAGACGCCCTTATCCAGGTTGACTTACAATTGTTACAAGACATCACATTATTTTTACATACAATTACATTATTTTTACATACAATTACCCATTTATACAGTTGTTTTTTGACTGGAGCAATCTAGGTAAAGTACCTTGCTCAAGGGTACAGCAGTAGTGTCCCCCAGCAGGGATTGAACCCACGACCCTCCAGTCAAGAGTCCAGAGCCCTAACCACTACTCCACTACTCCACAAGCATAATACCAACTTCTCTCTGGTTCAGCTCTGAGTAGTTCTGTGAAAGCCAGGACAGGACGAGCCAGCCATCTTTTCACATCACAGGTATGAGGGACAATAGCCTTTTCTTGATACCTGCAAGATATCTGGACACATCTAGCAGGGATACTTCCAGCTTACACAAATGTGCCCATCTTACAGTATGTTGATTTTCACACCTCACACATTCGACTCGTCTTACATTATCTGGATTAATATTCAGATGCGAGAATGACACACCTTCAGGGCCATCACATTGAAATAGCATTCGACAATGCTTAACCATATGGCTACAAGCAGGACAGGGTTGTTTTTTTTTTTTTTCTTTTTTTTTTTTAATTTAGTCATTGCCAATTATTATTTTTTTTTATTATTTTCTCCCCAATTTGAAATGCCCAATTATTTTTAGGCTACCACCCCTGCGCTGACTCGGGAGGGGCGAAGATGAACACACGCTGTCCTCCGAAGCGTGTGCCGTCAGCCGCCTGCTTCTTTACACTCTGCAGACTCACCGTGCAGCCGCCTCAGAGCTACAGCGTCGGAGGACAACGCAGCTCTGGGCACCAGGGGTCGCTGGTGCGCGGTGAACCGAGGACACCCTGGCCAACCTAACCCGCCCCCTGGGAGCTCCCGTCCACGGTCGGCTGTGGAATAGCCTGGATTCGAACTCGCGACATCCAGGCTATAGAGCGCATCCTGCACTCTAGCGAGTGCTTTTACTGGATGCGCCACTCGGGAGCCCCCCAGCAGGACAGGGTTTTGGCCCTATGATTGATAACTCACCCCTACATTTGTCACATCCACAGTTTACCAGAGACTTGCTCCTAGTTCCTTTATTCAGAGTCATTCTTTCACCAGCAATAACAGTACTGGATTGATAGCTATTTTCTTGATGCATTTCACGTTGCTCACAAAGGGTAACCTTAAGAGGGATTCCCTTCATCCAAAACACAGGTGTAGGCCAGAAATCACTATTTTTCATATCACTAGGTTTCCAGCCTATTCCTTCATCTATATCATCAGTGGGTAAATTCATAGTAACTGAATCTGGACACAATGAGGATCCGGACATCAAGCTACAGATGCCTTCCATGCAAAAGGGTCTAATTTCTTCTACCACAGGAAATATATTCCAAAGCTGCCACCCTGGCCGACCTAACCCTCCCTCCCCCAGGTGGCGCTTGGCCAATTGAGCGCCGCTCCCGTCCTCGAACTCGCGACGTCCAGACTATAGGGCTCATTCTGCATTCCACACTGAGCGCCTTTATTGGATGCGCCACTCGGGAGCCCCTCATTTTAGGACTTAATCATTCGGTGAGATGTATTCCTTATTTGTTTGTTGAATTTTTCTACTTTTTATTTGCTACTTTGGTTTCCAGTATTTTTTTTTTGGTTTTGTTATTTCAGCACGGAGAATCCGCTATGAATGAATGATGATGATTGGAATTGCAGATGATTTATGAACTGTGAAGGGCGGTCGGGGCCCGAGTGAAAGATAAATTTGGCCGGAGACCTCATCCGTGGGTGCCAGACGGCTACCTGCGTGAGGCCGGCTGGAAATACATGAACAGTTACATGCATCCCAGTGCTGCAGATAGGAAGTGGCTGTGGCCACCTCCCCCTGTAAAAGACGAGGCTGCAAAACCATGAATGAATAATAATAAATAATTAACACACTCCACAGTGGCGCCCTGCCACCTATCCCCCAAATATTGAAATTAATGAAAATCAGCAGCTGAGCTATGGCCTGTCCCCCAGAGCATGACTGCGCTGAGGGAGAGAGCCCAGCCTGTCCAACCCAACCACTCACCCCTCAGAGTAAGGAAAACCCCCCTACTCCACATATTTTGAATTTTTTAGGGAGAAACCGCAGGAAATCCATGGCTGAGGGCAGCCCTTCCTCCAGGTTCTAAGCGGTCAACTCTTGTTTCGGCCTCCCAGCGCTTGACTGAGCAGCCGAAATAAAAAGAAGCGACATGAAAGAATAGCACACGGAGCTTTTATGCGCTTGCTGATGACGTGTTGGTTAGGGGCGGATTCTCCTTGCAGAAAAGCAATCAAGTTTACAATTTGTTACTTTGTATGGACTTCAATTACACTGCTACTAATGGATGTTTAGGGCCTACCTGTCATTCTCCCACCATTGCCATAGAGACTTGTTAATGTAATTGTTTCCATAAGTCATTGTTTTTCATCTAATTATTTAATTATCCTTTATCTTTCTCTGTGTTATGTTTGTGAGTGTGGGTTTATTGGAGACCCTCCGGATACTACACTAATTAAAATTTTGTGATACTGTTTGGCCTTCTGTTTGTACCTACATACTTCTGTTATTTATTTTCTTTCGTATCATTATTGGAATTACTGTTTTCTACATTTCTAATTTCTCCTTTTTCTGTTCTATACCCATTTGTATTGTTTTGTTCATTTTTGCATTTGATGATATTATTCACGACAATAAACCTGTTCGTGAAATTGACACATCTGACGTCCCTGTGTTTGCTGTCTCACTCTTGCTGACTTGTTTGATAATATTAAATAGGGCCAGTAATATCTCCTTAGGGAGGACAGTGCAACTGCCTTTCGGTTGTGCAGTGGCTGTTACAACGTGTTGTTTCTTTTGGCAAGTGGTATTTTCAGTACCGTTCTGAATGAATACTTCTGTTGAAAAGATAATACCAACAAAACCACCTACAGTACATCTAAATGGTAGCCTACTGGAAAAATGGACAAGGGTTGAAACGGGACAAAATAAAATAATCAGATATGTGTCGCACTTTTTTTTTAACCGTCACTTAGCATTTTACCAACAAATGCACAAAAAGGTCGAAGTACACATGCACATGGTGGTCCACGATGAAAGATGCTGTATAAAAAAAATAAAAAATAAAACAAAATTGATTGATTGATAATATGAGCATTGTGATCACAGGCATGAGGACAGTGTCTAGTATTTTACTCATTTTATTTACTAATCAAAAATGCAGGCTAGTGGCAAACATACTGGACAACAGTGTTCTAGCGTATAAAATTGTTTATAGAAGTGCTCATTATTTTTGCATTAAAAAAGCACTGCATACCTTTTTTTTTTTTTTTCTTTAACCTCGGTTTCTGCTGTCAATCCAATTGCCTCTTTTCACTTGTCAAATCTAAGTAAAAGATATTGCCAAGCCTGGACTTATTGGACACCTCACCAGTATGGGTAACTGAAGCATGATATGACTGTGCCCGATGTTTCATTTCCAGCACAAATGCCAGTGTCATTTTCCCTGTGGGATTCACACAAGATCTGTTAGTCGACCAGGATTCGAACCAATGAGTGCATGGTGATATGGCTCACCGTGCAGTCCTGCATAGCAGTGCCTTTACTAGAGGCAGTTGAGAGTTTTGTCATTTTAAATTGTAATATAATTCATTAATTACAAGTGGATTCTCGGCCATTCATTTCCATTGGGATTCTAATACAAATGACAGCCTTTTTCAATGAACAAATATTACAAATGCGCCTCTTGATTCACAGCACAGACTTATCAAAGATATCATGCAAAGGAAGCTAATGTATAAAGGACATCTGTACTAAAGATTGTTTCTCCCATTTGTGCTTAAGGTGATTTTATAAAAAAAACAAGTTTATTTTTCTCCTTAAAAAAGAAAATGTGTTTAATGTATGATCTTATTTATATTTCAAATTCATAATAGTTAACACCTGGAGAAAACCACTGCATGTATTGCTCAAATAATGCAGTATGTTATGAATGCAAAAATAAATACAGTATGTCTGAATTCTCACTGAGGTTTATGGGTATAAAAAAACTCAAAACAATGCATTGAAAATAGTGCCTTTTATTTCACAACTGTCACTGCAACCAAAGCATTGTGCATTTTATATTTTATTATACCGAAATACAATATTTTTTTCAGATTAGAGTTCATATTCATGTAAATACTATATATGATTGTTTTATAAAAACATTTCTGAGAGATTTCATCCAATTCACACGTGCCTTTGTGTGCAAGTACAATAATTCTTAGAAAGAAAAGTATTTCGTAAACCACTCTTGACGTTGGGGGTCTTGGCGTTCCTCTTCCACTGGGCTCCTGGAAGACACACAAGAATAAAGGTATTAAATCAACTACTCCAGCAAGTTATGTACAACTCGTCTTTCAAAGCTGGGTTTGAGTCAAACTCCAAAAATACAGACTTTGAGATGTTACTGAGCCTCAACACCTGGACTGCCTTCTGTGAGAGTTCAGAGCTGCAGTCTGGAAACTGAATGCAGATAAAGCTGCTTTTCAGGATTTAACAAAACAGCCACTGGATATTTTGTGTTTTGTGGAAAACTAGTGCCCCCTTGTGTTGATATAGTGTCAGTACAATATACTGTAGCCCTCAACCATGGGGCAATAATCCCCTCTCACACAATAAGTGTGCAATGAATTTAGATACCCGCCCCTGATTGTTTAAAACACTCGCCTGCAAACTGTAATGGGGCTTATTAGAGGCTAATAAAAGGAGGCTCTGCAGATAAACTGGGCTGGTTGTTGCAGTGGAACGAGATTCCACACTGACCCTGTTTGGAAGCGATTACGGTTAGGTTTTGGAGCTGTGCTGATTGAGTGTGTACGAGTTAGGAGTGCTGGTGCACTGGAGAAGAGCATGCTGAACTTTTACTAGTGAATCTTCAAGCTGAAGGACTGTTTATCGCTGCTGTGCTGGCTGGCTGGAGACTGTGGTGAGTTTAAACACGAAGATTGGTGAAGTGCACTTGCTTTTGCTTCTGGCAGTGTCCTTCTTTCTAAATCTACCTGTGTGTGTTTTTGTGTATTCTTTTAATTACTGTATTTATTATTGTATTGTTAGTCTTTTAGTGGGTGGGTTTTATGCAGAGTTAGGCTGTGCTTTAATATCAGGGGGGGGGATATTGTTGGTGGGTGTTTTTAGAGTTATTTGTACATGTTTTAGAAGGGTGGGGTTTTCTTGCTTTGATTACACTTGTGTTTTAAAGTTTACATCGTATGGTTTATTTTTATGGGTTGCATGATTTTGTTGTTGGTTTCATTGAGTTCACTTTTTGTCATTTTGTTTGCACATTGTTTAGCACTTTAGATTTTTGTCGCCCCCCCCCCCCCCCCCCCACCTTTTTTAAAAAAAGTTTAAAAGGCTGTATTCCCGTGCCTAGGATCTCCCCTCCCCTCCCCTCCCCTCCCCTCCCTATTGCTGCTATATGCATTCTAGCATTTTTAGAACGGCCTAGTCTGTGTATTTTTATAGGGATATTTTTAATTAGTGTGTTTAATAAACTTTGGTTTTTATTATTGTGACTTATAGTCTTGGACTCTGTGTTTTAACCCAATACTTTCCCCCCTTATTTTAATACCTGCACAAGCGTACCCAAATTTAACCCCCGGACCTTCCGAGTTATCAAAGGTGGTGGCAGCGGCTACGCTACCCGAACCCAACGCTTGTTACCCCGAGGCGTGGGTATTAATACATCTTTCACCCCTGAGGTCACGTCTTATCATGCACAGTTTTACAGGAATTATTTGAAGGTTGTAAAACTTTAAACATGAGTGGGTCATGTAATCACCCTCCCAGAAAATGCCTAATAATCCAGTAAATTCTATCTTTGATGACATTGCACTATTGGTCAGGCAGAGGTCGTATAGTACCTTGTGGGTTTCAGCTCAGGAACGTGTGCTGATGGATTGAATGGTCTGCACACACTCGTGCCATGGTCAGAATTGGGAGACTGTACTGCCTGGGGAGACCTTTTCACTGGATTTGGTTCACTTCCCAGGAAGCTTTTCTCATAGGAGCGAAGGTTTGGAACACTGATTACACGAGGGGGCGTTCCTTCTGATCTCTTTTTCTGCGGCACAGATTAAAAACATCACTTGAATTCAGTAACTGCAGTATACATGGCCGACCTTTGTGGTAATATAATAGCACGGAAATGTTTGGACAATGCAAAAAAATAAAGTTTATGACTGTTTAAAACAGTTTGCATGCACTAACTACAGTATTATCTAACAAAGTAATCTGTAATACATCAAGTGGATAAGCACTACATTTAAAGCTGTACTGTAGGTCCTCCAGTTTTAAAAATGTTAAGGTTATTACATTTTAAGCCTTAATTCTAAGCTCTAAACTCTCCACATAGCACAGAATATTTCAACACCATATTTTAAAAACTGGCCCTAAAATAATGAATACAGACATACTGAGATACTCAAGTGACAGTGCTACGAGTACTATGCAGAAGGTATTTTACCTTGAGTGTTGGAGTTAAACTTCCTGGCTGTGGTCGGTTTTCATATCCTCTCATGATGACATCATCGCTGTGCACCTGAGGAAGCTGTTGACATTTGCGCTCTTCCTGCACAAGAAGTGAAATGACAATTGTTACTTGTGACCCGATCTTAGAAAACCGAGCCAGAACGAGGGGAAGAACTATATTATTGAAATGTTTACTATCATTTGTAAAACTTTGCACACACCCAGTGATACACAACGAAATGCTGGAGCAGCAATTGGTTGGAGGAAGACTATGGACGTGCATATCATCACGTTGGCACTCCCCAGACTCCTCCCCAGAACTTTTCTTCTCACATCTCCCGCATTTCGGTCTGTACTTAACACAAATCCACTTGGCATGTGTAAAGTATGGCAACTGGGCTAGGATGATGGCAGTCAATATGAACCAATCAAAGAGCTGAACTCGCTAGCTGCTAGCGATTCCTATGAATCAGGAACCAAATTAAATGTGCAAGCTCCCACTCTCCACATCAGGTAGCCAGAGAACAATTTTGAGTCAAGCACCACTGAAAAGCACACATACCCCATTTTAAATGTACTGCCATTTATTCTCCCAATGAATGCACTTCTGAACATAGGAACCACTACTGACAACGTACTGAATGTTAGGTAAATGGTGAGAATCATACTCTCCCTCTGTTAGATCTCTTAACTTATAGGGACACTGTGTCCAATTTCTTCAGGTAATACATTAACCCCTTTTCTCAAAGTGTGTCTCCAGAGATGGTAGAATTAACATTTAAAGACACTTTACTGAGGGAGTCACCCAATGTGGCTACTGTTATTAAACCTGAAGTTGGTCAAAATACATTTAAGTTTTAAAAATAAAAAGTTACTTACCACAAGTCGTTTGATAATATGGTCTCTCACGCTGACTTTTTCCTGGAGTTTCCCTATCACATGTAAATCCTCCAGTCTAGATTCTCGTCTTTTGGACTTTTCTTCATTCTCCTTTATTCTGTAGAGAGCAATTAAATGTGTTCAAATGAATAAAGGAGCATCAGTTTTCTAGCATATACCACAGTGTGTAAAGCAGTTTAAAAAAAAATACTGCTGAATGAAGATCAAAGCTGTAATTGTATCATGACGAAACATCATAAATGTCCAATTCAGAACCAAGAGGCGTGGCAAAACTAACAATTGTGCACTTTCTCCCAACGACTATGAATTACTTATACAGTGAATAATCAAAATAACCCTCTGTAACGGGGGGAGGTCTGTGCTGACTATCTGGCACATGCGTGGTACTGCAGGAAGAGGGCAGCAGTCTCGTAGGATCCGCCTGTCAGTCATAGCGATGACACGGAGAGGTGGGGAAGAGGGTGTGTTGGCTTTCCCTCTCTCTGAGTGACTGAGAGGCAGGCTTTGGGAGATTGCTCGGCCCATAAGAACTGCGCTTGGTTGTGCATTCGGGTGGCCGTAATTTGGAAAACACACAGAGATGCTAGATGAGAAGGCCAGTGGTTGGAGCGCGCAACCAAAACAGGCAAGCATGGCTGAGGAAGACAGCCAGCCTAATGAAAGAAAATAATATACAAAATAAATTGTTATGTATCCGAGGGAACGTGTATAAATAGAAGGGGAACCTTGGCCACCCCAGTGTATAGTGCACAGCATAGGACGGAGACCTGAACTGACCGGCTTAGCAGCAGTGGGGGCACTGCGTAAGCAGCACCTTTATTTTGTAGTTTTATTACTGTGTTTTATTTTCCCTTTTCTTTCGCCTTTTGTTATTTCTTATTTCAGAGTATCTGTGAGTGCTCCAGCATTGAACTGTTTACCAGTATTGGTATTTCTGTGGTCCTGTTTACCGTTGCCGGGCTAAAAGAAAATATATAAAATAATAAAACTGGGCACCAGTGTTTTCAATTAAATCTTCTGTCTCCCGTGTGTGTGAATTGCCCACCACCCTTCCACA
The DNA here is from genome assembly GCF_902713425.1 of Acipenser ruthenus. Classification (NCBI taxonomy): domain Eukaryota; kingdom Metazoa; phylum Chordata; class Actinopteri; order Acipenseriformes; family Acipenseridae; genus Acipenser; species Acipenser ruthenus. The sequence continues at coordinate 101,919,019 of NC_081189.1, read as the reverse complement.
CCCTCATACAGTCAAGCTGAACTATGCGAAGTTGTCTGTAAGTGAGCAGCCTAAACTAAAATTGCTTAAAAGGTGATTGAAAAAAAAGCTAATGGTCTCACAGTGAGTAAGTGCACCTTTTAATGCGTTCAGTATAAACTTATTTAGCCAAATGTAATAGTACCATGCAAAAACCCTAGTTTCCTATACTATACTGCAGCACTGACAACAGTGATTACAGTAAACTGTAGTGTCCACTGCTTAATCACTGTTTATGGTATTTTGCAGGTTGCAACTTCATTCTATGTATTTGCTTACAATTTCAGTTGTTTATTGAGCAAAAAGAAAGTTAAACCAATGACAATTAAAATATGCACAATACATATTTTAAAATGTTTTATACAGTACATTCATTTTCCATCACCTTATATATATATAATGTGTGTGTGTGTGTTCATGCACAATGTCTGGATTCCTTTGTAATTTGATTAGGTATACTGTTCACCCATACCCTGTTTCCAAGGAGACTATTCTTGCTTGGAGACGGGTCTGAGCACTGCTGAAGTCAGACACAATGGTTTGAATCTCCTTCCTCTGTTCCTGTTTCAAAGACTCCAGCTCTCTGTGATGCCTGGTGACAAGGTCATCCTCTATGGACCTTGGGACAGAATGAAACAGCCATTCTATTTATTTGTATTCACTCAAGTTAATTTCTCACTCTAGCTATGGAAAAACATTTACCAAAGAAAAAGTATATGAGGCAGGTGTCTCAAACAGGGGTGTCCAATCACGGACCTGGTTCAACAGGAAAAACTAAATAATGAACTACTTTAGGGTCTTTCTGGCAGTTTTGGGTACCCCTAGTATATAACTAATACATTTGGCCACTATGTTTCAAGAAGAGCATTTTGCTCACGTAACAACAACAGGGTAGCAGACAACTGCATTTCTACAGGGACACTGGATTATAGCCATTCATTTGTCTAGTGCAGAGGTCGTCTCTATGCTTCCAGTCAAGGTCTTTATTCTAATCATGTCCTTAATTAACAAATTGAACCAAATGCCCGTTACAAGGTCCTAAATCCCTGAATTACAGTATGCCTGTCATGGCATGGCATACCACTGGTCTATTGTAACACAGACTATTACATAGAATGGCCTTTCTTTGATAATTTGCATGTAATGGGCTATAGTTAAAAAAAATAAATAAAAACACAATTTAGAAAAATATTTTCATGAACCATCATCAACAGTGATGTTCATTGTTTACTGTCTGCACAGCATTTTGCTCCCACCTTCTCTGTTGCTCCTCAGTGTTTTGGAGCTGAAAGACCTCCTGCTTCCTGAACTCCACCTCAGAGCTGAGTGAAGCCAGCTGATCTTTCAAATGTGCGTTCTCCTTCCTCAGGCTGCATACAACACTCTGATACTCCTCTAGCTGGTGCCTTAAGGCTTGAAACTGATTCTGTTGCCCTTCTTCCTGATCATGGAAAAACATTGCAATATGTAAATTAGTTGTTACTGTACAGTCTGTTGTTATTGACTAATAATTGAGCACTACTGCATTTCAAATGTAATGTTTTACCAGTCTAACAAAAAAAAGAATTTTCTTTAACCACGGGAGCTGATTCTTGAAACACTGCTACAAGCTGAATACTGTCTTGCTCTATATTTCAAATACATACCCAGTGGTTATAAACCTGGTAAATATTGATTGAAGCCCACACAAAAAATAATAGAATACCAAAATACAGGTTATCAAGCAGGTAAGAAATGAAATATTTTGAAAATGAGGATGATTTAAAGCAAATATGCTTCAACTGTCCAGAGAGATAAGGCTACTTTAGTTTCCACTCCTGTTCAGTAATAATTGGTCTCTCTGAGCACATTGGTTAAAAGATTTGCTGGGGATCTGCAATGTTACCTTGTCGTGCCCAGCCTCTGCCATGTACACAAAGCATTCATGAGGTTGTGACATGTCATTGCATCTGGTTGCTGACTGCCCACTGACCTGCTGCTGCTGCTGCTGCATGTTTAACTCTCTCAGAGTGCTGAGCTCGGTCTGCAGGTCTTCAATCTGCTTCATGTGTCTCTGAGCCACCTGTCGGCACCAGCCTGCATGCTGTTGTGTCAGCTCCACTTTCTGAGTTTCTAGAAAACACATAAAATGACCTTACAAAGGGACAGTTCAACCAAAACGTACCCATACTTTGAGTATATGCATTTGTTCATGTGGTATTTTGAAATATTTACATTCATTGAACAATGTTTGCATGTGATTGTAGTGATTCGTTATATTCATAAACATTCATTATTTTTCTTATATCTACTTTCATATAGCCTTTTGCAATGTAGAGCTTACCTTTGATTTATATGGGAACTGTAATTTGGAATGTTGCTTTATTAACTTCTTTAAGTACTGCTGTGAAAAGAATCTAAAAATAAAATACACAGGCATATCCACGTATATGTCAAACCTGACACACAAAGAAAGGTGCACTTAAAAATATTAAATGATAAGGAGTAAGTTACTTCATACCTCTGGCGCTAACGCAGACGAAAAAAGGTGCGCCAAAAATTGTACTACAGGGCAAGTCTGCACCTGTTTGCGTTGTGTTTTTTCATCAAAATCAGGAACAATAGCATTTTCCCAAATTGGGCCCTATTTGTCCAATACTGTAGTTTTGTTTGTTATAAACTAATGAAAGGAGATATACCTAATTTAAAGCAAAGTTTTGTATACTGATAACTACACGTTGCACTTAGCCTTTCAAGTTAACTGGAGCACTTGCTGCTGGCAGCGTCTTGATATGTAATAAGCTTGTTGGTCTTTGGTGTTTTAAACATGTAACATTCTTCAGAGTTAGATACCCAGGAGAGATATCTGCTGCTTCTCCATACATTGTCTCTCAGCCAGTATCCCCTTGCCAGCCTTCTCTTCCAGAGACTGTAGGGCCAGCCTGTGGCTCTGCTGCTCCTCCCGGATCTTCTCTTCATGCTGTTTCTGCAGACGCTCCTCAGCCTCCTGCACAAACAGAGCCAGGTTGCATTACAATGCATCGTCACCCACACTTCAGCAGCTTTTAACATCTCCCCCAAAACCTAGAAAGATTATAAGGATTTGTTATATTTTTTTATTTTTATTTTTAGAGTGCACAATAGCTCAGGGCTCACCCTGCACAGCACCACCCTGCCTTTAGTACGGAAGCCCATTGGTGACTCAATTTAGTCATAAAGGACTTCTTTATCTAAAGAAGGTATTGCTCTAAAACACTGCATTTGATATTTGCTACAAACATGATTTTCTTAAAACACAGTGCTGCTGTAAGAATGTCCTAGGAAACAGCTATTTAAAAAAATATATAATAATCAAAATGATGTCCATTGATCCTTGTTTGCCGTGAACATTTCTTTTTTTCTTCTTTAATGAAAGATTATGTTATAAATGCCTACCTTCAGCTCCTGGTTTGTGTTGTTGTCATCCTTTTTTAGTATCTGTTGATTTGCTGCATCCAGCTGGAATTTCAAGTTTCGGTTCAGTTCAATACTGTCCTGAAGTTCCTGCTTCAGTTTTTCCTTTTCTTTGGTGAACTGAGCCTCAAGTTCCTGCAAAGCATCTTGGGACAACAGCTGGTTTGATTCAAGCTTCTGTTCACCGTGCTTAATAAAAAAAATAAAAGCCACACTTTGTTTCTGTATTATTTATGATGAAAAACAGGTACCTGAAACTGCAGAACACAAAGCTTTCAGACATAAACTATACGAGGTAAAATAAAGGAAATTTACCACTTAATAAAAGTCCTCAGAAAGCATAGTCTGATAAAGGCAAACTAGTTATGTATTCACTAATAATGGACAATGGTTAGTATAGTGTTTTTAAGCTGAAGTTCTGGGATCACAAAAAAAAAGGTTTTAACTATCTTTAAAGAGTAAGTAGCGGGGTTCCTAAAAATATAGCGTTACACATCCCAACGTGTCTGCTACAGCTGTTTAAACGTACACCTGTAATTTTTTTTTCATTGTTAACATCCTGACAACCTTTTACACCAACTTTAAAGTCTGTTTCAAAGCTCTTTTCAAAATGTCCGCTCTAGTGCACTGATAGTGTAAGGAATATTGCCCACATTGTCAGACAGGTAACACAGCGATAATGATCCATTACGTGGTATGGAACAGAAAAGCCAGAGCACTTGTTGTTATGTTTATTTTATTTTTTTTAAATCGCTTTCTGCAGTTAATCCCTCAGTGATTTAGAGGACAGATCTCAAACCCCAGTGCCCCAGGTACGTTATTAACAGTTGTAGCAACATGTGGGGACGTATCACGCTATATTTTTCGGAACACCACTCCTTACTTTTTAAGGCATTCACAATTATTTCACCTACTGTATATTGTTATTTCACTCAAATTTAAGTAAAGTGCATTTTTTAAATAAGCTTTGTTATGCCACTCATAAAGTGTTATGTTACACTACATTTGCAATCTGCAACAGGAGGACTGATCACTCTTCTTTCTGAAGACACGGTATTGGGGCTACCTTGCTATATTGTACCTGCGATTGGAGTGCTTCAGTTTCCTTTCGCCATTCCTCATTGATCTTCTGGATTTCAGTCTCTTTCTCTTTCTGCATGTGATTCAGAGCAGAGAGCTGTTTTTCTGCATGTTCTTTCTTTAAGCGCTCGCAAAGCCGGTCACATTCAAGCCTTAAAGAGAGAGAGCTCATTTCACTCAGGAGGTGTTTCAGCCCACAGTGAGCGTCTTAATATCATGTACCAACAACTGGCACACTCATTAGAGAGATCGCCAGATAAGCAGGATACGGTTTTGTAATATCATAAACAAAATGGAAAATGTTAACAAATTTCAGGTTCTCTTTTACTAATTTTGGAAACACCTACCTTGTTTTTTCTTTATATTTTGCTTTGACCTGTCCTAAAATCTGGTCTCTATTTTTTTGGTTTTCCATTTCCAAATCTGATATCTCTTTTTGATGTTTTTCTTTTTGTTGCTCCAATTCCTCCTTAAATTAAAAGAGGTAAACAGGTGAAAGAAGTCACTGCAGGTTACACCTGTTGGTACTGTTAATGTAAAGAATAAATGCTGATTGTATTGTACCTGGTTTTCATATAACATATAGTTGCTATTAAAGTAGCAAATGCAATATTTCAGTAGTTAAATCAGTCACAAAGTTTTTTAGTTTTGCAGCAAAGCAATACCCTCCAAGTTTAGCAATGCACACTTTTTTAAAAAGGCTTTACCTTTAACTCAGAGATAGTGAGGCGGGTCTCATCCAGCTCTTTGCTCAGCCTCTCGCTGGACTTGCTGGAGTGAGCACTTTGCTGCATTAGACTCTCTAGTGTGGAAACCTGGATAGCCATGTAAAATGACATGTATAGTTTAATAACATAATTTCTCTCTTTTTTTGACAAGCTAACATTGTTATTTATTTTTTTGTTAAACATGCAGAAGACAGTAAAACCAAATTGGGGCGCACTGTTTGAGAGGAATCAGTGTTGAAAATTTGTGTGAATTTGGCCACTGCAGCAAGTTGTTGCAATATATTACAAACATGACACACAGGACACATCACATGACCACATACATATACAAGCGGCCGGCTCCAGCCCTAGAATAGTTATATGGTTTGCTCTATTGTCCCCGATGTGGCCAGACCACAAAGGACCATCATGTAGCAGGGAGGCATGTTCTGGATAAGAAGAAAAGAGCTACACATTTCAAGTTTTTTTAACTACTGTAATGGTTGTAGAGAAGTTTGGCCAAACAGGTTTTGTAATATAAAAAGCTAATAAAGAAACTGAAAGCAAAAATAAACTTCATCACTATCTTCAAACAAAATTTCTTTCAATTGCAGCATACTACTGCTAAGGTTTTTTTTTTTTTTTTTTTTTTTTTTTTTTTTTAAACATAGCACAATACTAACCCCCAGTAACCTTTTGATGCAGGACATGAACTTCTGAGGTTGGCCACGTTTTTTCTTGGCCAAGTCAGCCGCGGCCCGCAGTGGAAATGAGGCATAAGGGAATTTCTGATTTTACTTACATTTTTTTTGGCCCAGTCTGTGTTCAATTTCTTTTTCGGTCCAATGCGCTACTGTAGACTATGAAATACAACACACTTCAATTTGTCCAAATTTCTGTCTGATAATCAGGTATATCAGATAATCAAAGTTATGCTTTTTCATTGACACAAAAAAATCCAGAGTTTTGGATAATAAAGTGACAGCTGTACAGCTATGGACAAATGTTTTGCATCACCCTATAGAATTAACTCATTTTGCTTCATAAAGTCGAATGAAATCTGCTGGATAATGTTACGTTAACATATTGAATTACATACCACTTTGTAGATTTCCATTTTCTTAATGATTTATTTATTTTTTTTAATTAAAAAATGTGACATTTCAAAATCTAACATGAAATACTTTACTATTATTATGGCTTCTGGTAGACGTTACTATACAATTTTGTAGTTTCTTTGATTACATGATGTAAAATAAAATATCTAAAATATGTTCATACATTTTTTATTTTTTTTTATTCTGTTTCAATCCTAAATTCTAGATGATGCAAAACCTTTGGCCATAACTGTATATTCTTTACACACATCAATGCTATAGAGCATGTAAGCCAGTTTATAATAATATGGTGCTGAAGTGGCCAAAAATATATTTCTACAGAACTGATTTATCCCCAATATAATTATTGTTACTATGGGTGACATCAATTGTAGCTTTATTAATGAGGAAAACCATAATCACACTGTAATAACAAGGAGGTATAACTGAAAAGTAGACAAACACAAAACCAATTGAATAACTGTTTTTAACAGAAACAATGTGTAGAGACTGCCATTTTCTCCCTATTCATATAGAATGGGTTGTGGTGGCATCATTGGTTAAAACAAGATGACAGGCTTGCTGGTCAGCGTTATACAACAAAGCTGTTTGTCATTTACGGGCAGCGGTGTGTAGATCCTCTTGTGCTCTGCTTTTGACAGGCTGAGAAAGTGTTAGTAATCATCTACCTCCCAATCTGCTGTAGAAAAGTTAATTTGTGACAACATGCAGATTAATGTGGTAGGGGGGCATTGGTGGCTGCTGTAATCTTTATTATTTATTTTTTAATAAATTACTGCGCTATTTAGGCGTATATAACTACATGTGTACTTCATTTATATGTACTGTATAAGGAAGAGAGAACATTAAATATGAAAGAATGACCTTACACTGCACACATAGTGCTGTATAAGCAAAAGGCTAAATATATTTGGCATATTTTTGACACTGATTAATAGTTCAGGCAAATTTAATTAAACTATTAACACTGATATTATTAAAACTATTTTGTTAGGAGTTATTTGTGTCGGATAATGAGAGCAATTCTGAAACAGTACCTCACTGATGGATTCCTGGAGTTTGCTGGAAAGGACATCTTTCACTTTCTCCAGCTGTTGTCTCTCATTCTCCATTCTCTTTTTGGACTCTTCCACTTCGGTCTGGAGATCCTGCAAAAGAGTGAGAGTCCATCTTTTAAATCACAGGCTTTAAATGACGCTTCTGTTTGAGGGCAAAGGAAACGTGATGAAGTAGACAGACGGACAGACACACTGCAAATGCCATGGAATCACTTCACCGAACACAGAGAAAATGCCATATGAATTACTTCACCGAACACAGGGAAAATGCCATATGAATTACTTCACCGAAGGGAAGCAATCCCACCTTTTGTGTCTTCCATCTCTCGGTTTCCAGGGAAGTCTGCACTGACTTGAGCTCCACTGCATGTTTCCTCATAACCTCCTCCAAGGCCTTCATCAGCTGCTCTTTCAAACGTGTCTTCTCCTCATCAGACTGACGCTTCCATTTCCGGAGCTCTTCTTTGTGTGTTTGCTGGAGGTCCTGCTTCTGTGCAGTAAGAGCTTCCACATGCTACAAACCAATATCAATGAGTGCATGCGACCTCATGGAGCTCAGCTGACTCCCACTATCATGATTGGTATAGACATGGATGGCAGGACATGATTGTAGTATATTTTCAGGTTATAGTTTCTTCCCATCAGTCTGACTATAGAATCATTTTGCTCTTTAACTTCAACTTTTTTTAGATCTGGTAAAACTGTCTTTCCAAATGTTTCTTATTTATGAGTAGGGCTGACACTGGGATTTTAGTTTTTTTCATTGTAACCTGGACTGCCAAATTCAGCATTACTGACAATATCAAGTAAGTTCTCAACAAGAAAGCTGAAATCACAACTCTACCTGTCTCACTTGCTGGGTGTGCTCATTGTGAAATCACAACTCTACCTGTTTCACTTGCTGGGCGTGCTCATTGTGAAATCACAACTCTACTTGTCTCACTTGCTGGGTGTGCTCATTGTGAAATCACAACTCTACCTGTCTCACTTGCTGGGCGTGCTCATTGTGAAATCACAACTCTACCTGTTTCACTTGCTGGGCGTGCTCATTGTGAAATCACAACTCTACCTGTCTCACTTGCTGGGCGTGCTCATTGTGAAATCACAACTCTACCTGTCTCACTTGCTGGGCGTGCTCAGTGTTCTTTCCATTGCTCTTCTGCTCCAGCTCCCTGATACGCTTCTGAAACTGCAACACCTGATTTCTTGACTCTTCCACCTCAGCAGACGCCTTGTTCTGAGATGAGCAGTGAATCATCAGCGCCTCTGTTTCGGTTTATAAAAAGGTGAGAGTTACATCTGCACCTGCCTCACAACATCTTATTACACAGTACATAGTACTTCAAATGTACTGTACAGCAGGGGTTCCCAAACTGTGGTCCGCGGCCCACAGTCCCGGGTGGAAGCAATGACATTCTATGTATTTTTTTCTATTAATAGCAAAAAGCAGGCGTCGGTGGCAGCTGTAACTGTAGAAAAATATAGTGTAGCAAGGGAGTACTAGCGGACTGTCAATCGAAGCAGAAATTCACAAATCAGAGCCAAGAGATTGCCTGCCTGTAGGCGGGATGTAAAGCGAAAGCTCTAACAATAGGGCAGTGTTGTGATCGCTCTGCTGGCAGATGTAAACATTGTGTTCAGTATTAATAAAATTACAATCTATCTATATATATATACAGTGCCTTGCGAAAGTATTCGGCCCCCTTGAACTTTGCGACCTTTTGCCACATTTCAGGCTTCAAACATAAAGATATGAAACTGTAATTTTTTGTGAAGAATCAACAACAAGTGGGACACAATCATGAAGTGGAACGAAATTTATTGGATATTTCAAACTTTTTTAACAAATAAAAAACTGAAAAATTGGGCGTGCAAAATTATTCAGCCCCCTTAAGTTAATACTTTGTAGCGCCACCTTTTGCTGCGATTACAGCTGTAAGTCACTTGGGGTATGTCTCTATCAGTTTTGCACATCGAGAAATTTTTGCCCATTCCTCCTTACAAAACAGCTCGAGCTCAGTGAGGTTGGATGGAGAGCATTTGTGAACAGCAGTTTTCAGTTCTTTCCACAGATTCTCGATTGGATTCAGGTCTGGACTTTGACTTGGCCATTCTAACACCTGGATATGTTTATTTGTGAACCATTCCATTGTAGATTTTGCTTTATGTTTTGGATCATTGTCTTGTTGGAAGACAAATCTCCGTCCCAGTCTCAGGTCTTTTGCAGACTCCATCAGGTTTTCTTCCAGAATGGTCCTGTATTTGGCTCCATCCATCTTCCCATCAATTTTAACCATCTTCCCTGTCCCTGCTGAAGAAAAGCAGGCCCAAACCATGATGCTGCCACCACCATGTTTGACAGTGGGGATGGTGTGTTCAGGGTGATGAGCTGTGTTGCTTTTACGCCAAACATAATGTTTTGCATTGTTGCCAAAAAGTTCGATTTTGGTTTCATCTGACCAGAGCACCTTCTTCCACATGTTTGGTGTGTCTCCCAGGTGGCTTGTGGCAAACTGTAAACGACACTTTTTATGGATATCTTTAAGAAATGGCTTTCTTCTTGCCACTCTTCCATAAAGGCCAGATTTGTGCAGTATACGACTGATTGTTGTCCTATGGACAGAGTCTCCCACCTCAGCTGTAGATCTCTGCAGTTCATCCAGAGTGATCATGGGCCTCTTGGCTGCATCTCTGATCAGTCTTCTCCTTGTATGAGCTGAAAGTTTAGAGGGACGGCCAGGTCTTGGTAGATTTGCAGTGGTCTGATACTCCTTCCATTTCAATATTATCGCTTGCACAGTGCTCCTTAAACTTCTCCACAACAGTATCTCGGACCTGCCTGGTGTGTTCCTTGTTCTTCATGATGCTCTCTGCGCTTTAAACGGACCTCTGAGACTATCACAGTGCAGGTGCATTTATACGGAGACTTGATTACACACAGGTGGATTCTATTTATCATCATTAGTCATTTAGGTCAACATTGGATCATTCAGAGATCCTCACTGAACTTCTGGAGAGAGTTTGCTGCACTGAAAGTAAAGGGGCTGAATAATTTTGCACGCCCAATTTTTCAGTTTTTTATTTGTTAAAAAAGTTTGAAATATCCAATAAATTTCGTTCCACTTCATGCTTGTGTCCCACTTGTTGTTGATTCTTCACAAAAAATTACAGTTTCATATCTTTATGTTTGAAGCCTGAAATGTGGCAAAAGGTCGCAAAGTTCAAGGGGGCGAATACTTTCGCAAGGCACTGTATATATATATATATATATATATATATATATATATATATATATATATATATATATATATATATATATATATATAATCCGCAAACAAAGAATACGTTTTGCAAAGTATAAAGAACAAAAAAGGCAGCTACAGTAGTTTGAATGCATTTGTACCGTGGGCTCAGCTTTGAGGTGCTCAAATGGGTTTTTTCTTTTGAAGAAACGTTTTCACTAACTTTTGCACTTGATAACATTCATTTAAAAATTCAATTGATACCTATGATGAATATGGTTTTGTGACTAATTAGCTATTAACATTTAAAATATTGAGCACTTTGATGTATGTTTCAATATTAACTACATCAAGTTATTAATCAATCTGATAATCTGATAAATCTTGTTACATACCGGTAATTGATTTATTAACATGTTTGGATATACTGCTATTTTATTGATTACTGGCTCGTTCACAGTCGTCTTAAAATAATGCTAGAATATGTTTTTTGACTGATTCAAATTTCGCTGCAGATGGGTGTATTTTCATAAGTTTTCTTGTGGTTAAGTGGGGGGGGGGGGGTTGCAGGTTGTATTTGGTTGTACAGAGGAGTGTCGAAAAAAGTAACTTCTGCAAGGCTCTCGTTTCCTTCTGTATTGTGCGCATTCGTCTTTTTTGTGCATGACAGTTCAGCGTGAGAGGTAACGGCTGGACGTTTTAGTTACAGTGTTGATTATTTAGGATTTAAGAGTTATGTTCTTGTGCACGTTGTACTGGTTTTACTCAAATGTCCTGTTCAGGTATTTATGAATGGGAATAATAAGTGACATGCACTTTCTTGTTTGATGAGCAAGAAAAATAACTGCATTTCTAAAATGTTCAATTATACAAAGGTGCCTAATTTAAAGATTTGATAAAAACGTCATAGTTATTCAAATGAATAAGGACAGTTTAGATTAGGTTTATTTATAATGTTACAGGTTTAAACATATAAAATGTTTTTTAATTTGAGTTTTTCCCAAGGAGTGCTAATAGTAGGCCGCAGTGCCAAATGCAGCTGAACAGGTGGGCCTCGGGTAAAAAAGTTTGGGAACCCCTGCTGTAATAGATTAAAGATATAGTCAGGCAGTCAAAAACATAAAGCATTCACGGTAGATTTTGTAGTAATATAAAAGATATGTTAAGAATGCATTTTAGTGGCTCTGCAATATTAATTATATGCTATGAAAGTATATTCTGGTATACTTTTTTTTTTTTTAATAAAATTTGGAATCGCCAATTATTTTACCCCCAATTTTTCTCCCAATTTGTAATGCCCAATTATTCAACCCGGCTCACCACTGCAACCCGCGCACTAACTCAGACAAAGACGAGCACTCGCGTCCTCCGAAATGTGTGCCGTCAGCTTCTGCTTTTTTTCGCACTGCAAGCCCACCATGAAGCCATTACAGAACTACAGCATCGGTGGACCACGCCGTTCTGAATTACACACAGGCAGGCCTGCAGGCCGCCCGGCCAGGGGTCGCTGGTGCGTGGTGAGCCAAGGACTCCCCAGCCGACCTAAACCCTGCCTGCCTGGGCAGCGCTTGGCCAATTGTGCGCCGCCCTCCTGGGAACTCCCGGCCACGGTCGGTAGTGGCATAGCCTGGATTCGAACTCCGGGCGGAGTGCCTTTACTAGATACGCCACTTGGGAGCCCTATATTCTGGTACATTTGCTTTACACATATCCAATATTGAAGCTGTTCAGGCATTTGCCAACAGGTGGAGATACATCCCTATGAAAGTCTATCACTGTGATATTGAAGTGGTTGGAAACATATATCTGAAAAAACAGACTGGTAAAAGTTTTAAATGTACATTTTGGGGATTTAGAAGGGATTACTTTGCAGGATTTCAGGTCATCAAAACTAAGGCTGTAAGATCGTGATCAGGGAACTATTTTTTGCACTTCATAATTTGTAAATACAAATTTCCTGAGAGGAATGAAACAATAGTAACTTCATATAAAATAACAATTTCATATAAGCAGCTCGATTCTGCCCCGTGTTGTTCATATAAGCAGCTCAATTCTGCCCTGTGCTCTTCATATAAGCAGCTCAATTCTGCCCTGTGCTCTTCATAAGCAGCTCGATGATTCTGCCCTGTGCTCTTCATATAAGCAGCTTGATTCTGCCCTGTGCTCTTCATATAAGTAGCTCGATTCTGCCCCGTGCTCTTCATATAAGCAGCTCAATTCTGCCCCGTGCTCTTCATATAAGCAGCTCAATTCTGCCCTGTGCTCTTCATAAGCAGCTCGATGATTCTGCCCTGTGCTCTTCATATAAGCAGCTTGATTCTGCCCTGTGCTCTTCATATAAGCAGCTTGATTCTGCCCTGTGCTCTTCATATAAGCAGCTCAATTCTGCCCTGTGCTCTTCATATAAGCAGCTTGATTCTGCCCTGTGCTCTTCATATAAGCAGCTCGATTCTGCCCTGTGGTCTTCATATAAGCAGCTCGATTCTGCCCCCTGCTCTTCATATAAGCAGCTCAATTCTGCCCCGTGCTCTTTATATAAGCAGCTCAATTCTGCCCCGTGCTCTTTATATAAGCAGCTCAATTCTGCCCTGTGCTCTTCATATAAGCAGCTTGATTCTGCCCCGTGCTCTTCATATAAGCAGCTCAATTCTGCCCCGTGCTCTTTATATAAGCAGCTTGATTCTGCCCTGTGCTCTTCATATAAGCAGCTCAATTCTGCCCCGTGCTCTTTATATAAGCAGCTCAATTCTGCCCTGTGCTCTTTATATAAGCAGCTCAATTCTGCCCTGTGCTCTTCATATAAGCAGCTCAATTTTGCCCTGTGCTCTTCATATAAGCAGCTCAATTCTGCCCCGTGCTCTTCCTCCCATCATGCTACTATACATGTAGGCCATATTTCGTGTTTGTTTAGCGTATCCAGGTTGGTAGGGGTTTTCCTTCACCTGATTTATTCAGTATCTCATTCTCCTGCAGTATGAGCCGCTCTTTAGCCACTGACAGCTCCTCCTCTGATTTCCTCATGTTGGCGACGGCCTCAGACATTTTGCAACGTGCTTCCTGAAGCTGCGTTTCCAATTCCTGAAGAACAACAAGTCAGGGGTTAGCATACAAAAAAGGATATTAAAGGGATGCACCGAATCCAAGTTTTTGGGATTCGGCCGAATACCGAATCCATCTCAAAAGATTCGGATGAATAACAAACCGAATACCGAATCCTACAAAAATTGTCAAGAAAACTGAAGGAAACTTGCATGAAAAACAGACAGCTACTAACAAGGGACATGCACAATCTATAGTTTTGAGCCTTTTATTTAATAGTATTTTTATTACCAAATGGAAATATATCCCTGAATAAGATTTCAGTTTGAAACTTACACAATTTACCGCTAGCTCCCTCCCCACCACAACAGACATGTCAAAATACAGAACCATTTACTTTATCTTTACAAGGAGAGCTGCATCTTTGCCATAACCCTCTATTTTCTTTTATGACGTTTCAACCTGTGTCAACTGATCTGAGAGCTATGAGGAAAAAATGACCGTGAGTGACCTGAATCTCCCTGTGTAACACCTGTCAAATAGGCTACAAAACAGTTTTAAAATTATTTTAATAAAAACACAGCACTTCCCAAATGGTTCATCTTGTATTTGCACATTACAATAACGTAAAATGTCACTTACGTCTTGCACATCTGACAGTTTTAAAGTTACAAAAAATACATATTTCTGTGCACAGAGTTTTTTTTTTTTTTTATCTCAGTATGAGCTCTAGAACACATTTCACAGACAAAACAAAAAAGCACAAAAGCACAGTTTTTCATTACTATATATTACAAGTTTACTGCATAACTTTACTCCATGAAAAGTGTGATGTGACTGTGCTGGTGGAGGGTGTATGTTTACATGTTTACATGTTTACATTCAGCAGCTGCGTGACGTGTTTAGTGTGTGCACCACCAGTAATTTAGGGAGTTGAGAGCTGCGACAGAGTTCATCAAACGTGTTCTTATTCTTGAATGCCTGTTATTAAATACAACAGTTACGTTCAATACCGGATTTGTGTCTTTTATTTAAAGAAAAACTGCACACATTGGAGGGATGTATTAAAATGGATGTGCGTCTGGGCGGATGTAGGATTCGGATTCGGTTCACTGAATCCTAAGTATTCATCCGAATCCGAACCCTGCTCAAAAAGAATTATTCGGTATCTGAAACCGAATCCTGGATTCGATGCATCCCTAGATATTATATAGCAGAAAATGAAATCCTTATAATTTATATAATCTTTCTATACTTTGATGTACCAATTGGTTACCACCAAAACAAAGGAGTAAAACCTTGGCTTATCAGAAACATTATCCTAGTTCCTCTAAACATGGTGCTGAAGATATTTGTTTCTCTTGTTATGTTTTTGTCTTATAACACCTATCATTATCAATTCCTGTGTTTATATTACACTATGAAGATAAAGGATCTCATTCTGGTAAACCATGTCAGTAAGCGTGACACAGGAAGTAATACTGTACCTGGAAAAGCAGATTAACAATTCATAAGATAAAGAGTGGCGCTTATAAAAGCAGTAGAAAAAGTGCATAGAGATAGCATTAAATACCTATTCAGGTACCTTCTCCGATAGCCTCTGTGTGGAGGGCAGCAGCTGAAGCTAAGCTAATAGGCAAGGAACGCATTGCTGGCTTCACTGTGGGTGCTAATTCGATACAAGGTATTGTAGAAGACAGCAATACCAGCTACATTTCTGCTGACCATGATCTGTACATATTCATAAAGCAATGACAATTTCCACTTACAGCAGCCCATTGCAAATATATATGAAAAGATATAACTTTGACTGAAAAGTGGAGGATCTCTATATTCATCCTTCTACCTCTTCTCCCAGGGTTGATATGCTGTATTGTGACCTTAATAACACCACTAAATACATTAACAGTAGAAAGAGGGTTTGCAAAATGTCAAGTTTATAAATTTGAAAGCGGTGGCATTAAGATCCGCTCCTATTTAGATCATAAAAATAAACCCCATCATGTGGTTTGCTACCATTCAACAATGGGATCCAGTAGTTAGAGCAACAGGGAAGTGGGTTCAGCCCCCAGCTCACTCTGTCATTAGTCACTCAGTCTCACCCAGCTGTAAAACATGTCTGAGCAGAAACCCGGTGACAGTGAGATGCTGCACCTCAGGTATGTCACTCTGGGGAAATGATTTCTTAAACAACACTTTTAATGATGGCTTTTGGAAGCCTCTGAATCAACCTTTAATTCTAACTGTAACTTGTAGAAATGGTTCTGACAGCTGTTTAGCTGTTTACCAAATGTAAACAGCTGTTCTCATTTTTTAAGGAGGGAGCACTTTTAATAATAAACTGTACACATCCTCCATTCTTAATAATAAACTGTACACATCCTCCATTCTTAATAATAAACTGTGCACATCCTCCATTCTTATTGGGTATACGTCAGGATCGAATCAGTACAACAGGCAGCACAAATTTAAGTTTATATCTATAGGCCTGGCAGTATCTATTATGGTTTGACTTTTACAGCAAATGTGTGTATTCTACAGAGAGATAAATACCCCCCACAATATTCAGGGCCGTGTTAAGCCAATGGGCTACATGGGCTGAAGCCCAGGGCCCCGCCTCCTAGGGGGGCCCCGTCGTTCCTGTAAAGTCAAACTGATGATGGTTGGCTAATAAAAAAACATGGACTAAACAAAACAATTTGCCTATTTTTAAAACATTTTGTGTCCTTTTGCATGCCGTAGTTATTTGACAAATATAAAAAAATCTTACTCTAGCTATACCCACTGGCGTTCAACTAAAATAAGCTAAGCTGAGTAGCTAGCGGCAAACATGTCACGGAAATACGAGAGCGGTGCGAAAAAAAGAAAAATCACTAAACTCAAACTAGCTAAAGCCGAGGAGGTTATACTGTAAACAGTACCCCAAAACTAACTAAATTCTTTAAAAGTCAGTGTCAGAAGAATGAAAGTGAGGAAGAGCCACATGAGTCAGAGGAGCAGAGATCGGCGAGTCGGTTAGCGCTGAGTGCACAGCCAGAACAGCAGAGGAGAAAAATGAGAGCCAGCCATTGAACTGCCAAATTAAGGCGGGAGAAACTGACTAAACAGATAATGCTATTGCTAGCTCCGATACGGCATGTTGGGGTCCGATAACCGAGGAGGTGAGATCGCACTGGATGAGCAAGGGCCCCCTTATTTGCCAGAATAAAGACTAATTTTTCCGCCTCAGAGAGAATTTAATGAATTACTGAATTTAATGACTCAATCATTTAAGTCTCATGTCGATTGAACATGACCTGCTTCGCCAAATGGACTTAACAGACATTATTAAGGAGTTCTCAAGTTTGAAGGCAAGAAGCATAAGATCTAGCAATGGTAAGTCAACTGTGTCTTTATACTTTGCAATGTTAAGGAGGCTTGAGAGTAGCGCCGATTACACTCTGTTTTTGTCTAATGTCATATCATGCTGCGCTGCCTGATAACATGGTCCCACCGACTACGTTGATTTAATTCGAAACGATGAGGTCGGTAATGAGAGCTAGTGGTAGTGCCGACTACCATACTATTGTGCATGCCATAGCTACTGTGATGTGAGTGGTAACGCTGTCCACTGCCTATTCGAATGACATGATTGTGTTGGTATTGTATGAGATTGTGCATGAGCGCAGAGCATGGGGTAGTGGTCAGGGCTCCGGACTCTTGACCGGAGGGTCGTGGGTTCAACCCCAGGTGGGGGGACACTGCTGCTGTACCCTTGAGCAAGGTACTTTACCTAGATTGCTCCAGTAAAAACCCAACTGTATAAATGGGTAATTGTATGTAAAATAATCTGTAAAAAAAATAATGTAATTGTATGTAAAAATAATGTGATATGTTGTAACAATTGTAAGTTGCCCTGGATAAGGGCGTCTGCTAAGAAATCAATAAAAATAAATAAACAGCTGATTGTACAGTATTATGGTTGGGGGGGGGGGGGGTTTCAAGGGGGACCCTGAAATGTTAGTAGCCCTGGGCCCCCAAATACCTTAATACGGGCCTGACAATATTCAATACAAAAAAGGAAGATGAAAGATATACCACATGGTAATTAAGTAAAATGTCCCAAGCTGAAAAACAGAAACAAGTGAGACGGTCATTGCTCCCTGCACTTTCCTTCAAACAGTACGCATAGAAGAGGTGAGCCTGTTCTGAAATTGCTGAATTGCTAGCTCCATACTGTCGGGACTTTATTTAGTGGTTAACTGGATGTGGCCTGATAACATGAAAATAAATACCATACAAGTAACCACGAAAAGGTAATTCTACCTGTATACTCTCCTGTAGTTTGACCGAATGCCTCTTGCAGTCATTTAACCTCTGACCTTTAACCTCGAGTTCCCCCTCCATTCTCTTCAGCTTTTGCTGCAGGGCAGCCTGCAGGGCTTTCCTCTGCTCCAGCTCCCGCTGCTGCCACTGTTTCAGTGTTTCAGTCACTGACTGCTGCAGAGATCTCTTCAGGACCTCCTGCTCTTCCTCATGGACGGCCTTCAGGCTGCAGATATTCTGGTTGAACTCTTCTGTCAGCTTGAGCTTTTCAGCCCTGAGCACCTCCACCTCTTCCCACAAAGCCTGCGTCTTGGAGTTGCACATCTCCTCCAGCCGGCCCCTCTCGTCCACGCTGCTCCTCCGCAACACCCGGCACTCGTCCTGCAGGCTCAAGGACTCCTGGCTCGCTCTCTCCAGCTCGGCCACAGCCTTCTCCTTGTCTTGTTCTAGCTGCTTCCTCAGCTTGGAGAAGCTCTGGAGCTTGTTCTCAAAGTCTTTCTTCATGTCCAGCATCTCTTTGGACAGGGACATGATGCGCTCTGCGTGCTCCGTCTCGGTCGTCAGCTCGCGCTCCTCAGTCTGCCGCCGGTACGTCTCGAAGTCGTTGAGCGCCTCTTCCTTGCGCTGCTCGTGCTGCTCCAGAGCCTCCTCCATGGCCTGCAGCCGCTGTCTCAGGTCCATCTCCTCCCCCACCCGGCTCTTGTACTGCTGGATCTTCTCCTGCATCTCCCCCATGATGCGCTGGATCTCCTCCTGGTGGGCATCCTGCAGGGCCTGCAGCGTCGACTCGTGCTCATCGCATTTGGTGTTCAGGGCGTAAATCACCTGAAAAACATTAGAAATGAAATTACATCTTTTTTTATTGCTTTTTAATGGTAGGGAGAGAACAAGCACTTTTTAAATAGCTTTCACTTGGTAGGGAGAGTACAAGCAGCATCAATAGGATATTTGCCAGCTCTGCCAGTTTTTGGAAGGGTGAGGAAGCAGTTCAGTCTCCATTTCCCCCCCCCAGTCCTTGGCCCCCTCTTTACTTCTTTTGGATTTTGGATATACTGCAAGTCTGATCTGTAAATAAATCTGTGCCAAAATCAATTATGCACTGCTAAAAATCTTCTGACATGTAATCTAAGTGATTTCCTGACTATGGCCTGATTTTTGTGTCACTTGGGTTCTATGCATCATTTCCTGGTAATTCACTAAATATAATAATCACATCCTGTTGTACTGAGGATGACAAAGCACTAATTCAACTAAATTCAGGGAAGTTTCCTCCCTACTGACGTTGGTGTAGAGTGAAAAAATGACATCAGCCTTCAAGTTTGTCTATATATGCAATGTC
The DNA here is from genome assembly GCF_902713425.1 of Acipenser ruthenus. NCBI lineage: Eukaryota > Metazoa > Chordata > Actinopteri > Acipenseriformes > Acipenseridae > Acipenser > Acipenser ruthenus. The sequence continues at coordinate 101,899,681 of NC_081189.1, read as the reverse complement.
TTTATGATATACAGTAGGTATTTTGGTGATGCTGTGGTCAAGGACACTGTGGCAAATGCGTTATTGCATTATATAGACAGATATAGTAAAAAGATCGCTGCCACGCGGGTTCGTTGCCCCTTTAAAAATACGACCCAACACACTGGAATGGATTTTTATGCACTGATGCGTTATTTTTAATTCACACAAAATAAAACAAACACGAAATAAACACCTAACTCCGATTTTGGAGCGCTGACTACACAGGTTATTCCCTGACTAACTTGCAGGACGGCTAAGCTGTTTCCCCGCATTAAAATGAATGCAACAAATAGTCTCAAGCAATTCATTTTGCAGTGACAGGCATATAAGCAAAAGCAAGGCTTAATAAATGCATTTGCAAAAAGTTTATTTTTGTAATCAGGCGTGCATTAGGGAATCATGGCATGGCTCAGGCTGCACAGATTGATGCCCCATTACCTCCCAGCTGTAGCGGAAACAGCCTGGTTTAAAATAAAGCTATTGTTACAGGGCAATTTGGGAGCTCTATTTATATATAGAGAAAGACAGACAAAGTGACTTACACCAACTGGCCACAATATTAGAGAATAGTCTGCAATGTATGTGGTGATGTGATGTGTCAAAGTTGTGTGTAACTATTAAGCAACAACAAGGAGAAAGCATAAAGATCTAATGGCTTCACATGGGGCATGACAATGGGTTCCCATGCAGCCAACATATCTCTCAATGCAGTGGCTCTACTGAGCAATGTGTCCATCTCGACAGTCTCCTGGCAGCTCTTGGAATAGCAGCACACTAAAGCACAAGTCACGGTGGGTCCTTATGGATAAAGCCCCCAACACATTGTAGCAAGCAACACATGTGCTACAGTGGCCAAAAGCACAGAAATCCACTCAAACAATGTGCCAGGATTACACAATAAAAAGAGATTCTGTATTATCTGCTCATTAACAACCTAATTGATACTCTGCATTGTCAATGTAGACCTAATATTACAGGTCTGGAAAATCACAGCTACATTTACACGTCTAAATACAATGTTGCTTGACTACAATGTTGCTTGACTACACCTGTATAAGAAAATACATAATATCAGTCAATTTAGTCAGGTACAAAATACGGCCCATAATGTCAGTACTGCTTGAAAGTCTGCATCGTTTCTAAAATTATTGTTTAAATTAGTTGTGATTGAAGCTTGTTTACATGTGCTTATAAATATCAACATTTCAACACGCCAGCTCAGAACATTTCAGTACCCGCAGTGTTTCTTTTTTGTGTGTGTTCTCTCTGAGAGATGTCTTTATGCTTATCTTTAATATGGTAAGTGTAAGCTTCTGGTCATGCGCTATTGGAATGCAGACCATCAGACTTTAGCAGCACATAAATTCCCTTCCCAAAAATTGGAACTGTCAACAATGATATCAATATACTTTACTGTACGCATACTGTACACCCTACACTAAAATAGAGTAGTAGACATATCAAGTTTAATTCCCCAGGAATCAATTACAACAGACACCCAGAAATTGCTAAAACTGCAGCATGAGAGGCCTTGTCCCATTTTCAGAGTAAAAGTAAACCTGGCAGAAAGACTTAACAGTTACAGTCGGGGATCATGTTCATTTCAAAGTGTCATACAGTGACATGTTTTGGACATAAGGAATAAAAACAGTAGAGGCTGTTGCACTCTTTCCAGGACGTCATATACTATTACAGGCTTTAAAAGCAACAACTCAATCATCTCACATGGCCTAATGTCACTTTAGATGTCGCCTTTCTGTCTGTGAATGTTGCCAATGCACTAACTCTTTGTGGCCCCCTAACAACAGAGCCAAAAATACCAGTGTATCTAGTGGAAATGGAAATGCAATTTCCTGCGAGACAGCCAAGTGTCAGAACTCAACACGCTCAAAGGTTCGTAATGGAGTACTGTAACATACTTTCTGTATTTCACTCTTCATTTATGGTTGCATACACATCTTCACAAAAGTACAAAGTATTCACTGAAACTTAATGTAACATTATCGTTCATTAATTATTTTTTTTTTACATACCTTACTTCAATTGCTAAATACCTTAATAATCCACAAATATTTTTTGATTATATTGTACATTATGTAAATTGTACACATGGGGATAGATTCTCAAAGCTATTTAATTTAAATCTTTATTAGCACAGTTAGTTTCCTTCAGATTTTTGCAATACCAGCGTGGATTCTAACTCAGAAGCTTAGCAGATTTGGGAAGCTATCTTGGAAACTCTAAATGTTAGGTCGGTTCTCAAAAATATCTTAAGCCCCAGCTTTCAGGCAAGTAAGGTTCAAAAGGATTCAAGTAAGATTTGACGAAAGATTTTTATCAAGAGCTCATTGTATTCCTCCTTCATCAATATAGTGCATACTGTACATAATGTATATGTCAAGGTAGGGAGTCCAATTCAGTATGATCTAAAATTCTACCACTAGAGATTCTATTGTACTTTTTATGTATAATTATTTCTTACAGTTTCTACTTTGATCATTATTTACCACACTTTCCATCAACCTTCTATCCAGGATTTGAGTTTGAAACAGTACAAACTAGTGTCTCTACCACTAGACTTTTACATTTTACTAGATTGATACGTTGATGTAACAGCAGCTCACCTGTAAAGATGGTATAAACACCAGATATAAATGCATCTTGGCTATACTAAACTATTCTGTTCTATTAAATTGAGACAAACATGCAAGCAATGTCTTTGATGTCTGCTAACAGACCCTTGGGGTCTTTAGTTGATGTAATTGTATACAATGACTTGGAACACGCAATGCTTGAGGAATTCACTGGCAGCTGTTCTTTAGAACCAAAATCCAATTGTTAATGACTCTATTACATTAACTATTTCCGTTTATCGCTTCCATTCAGTAGATACATCTGTCTACCTACCTTTTGGTGCCACTGTGCATCTGCCACACTGTTTACAATCTAACCTGTTTTATTAACCACTCAACTGAATACTAAAAGTGGTCATTGTAGAGCATTACAGATACCGCCACTGGGATTAATACAGAGCGTGTACCAAGGCTATGGGAATCTAACAGTGCTTGTGTGTTTTTCTTTAGTGCATTTCTGTCTGTACAAATATGTAAAATGCCAAAGAGGGTTCTAAATAGTGATCTCCAACCACTTAAATCAACTGGAGACCCAATTTCATGATTCAAAATTAGAAATATACAAGAATACTAAAAAGATGGGCACTTCAGAATACAGGTATTTACTGTATGTCAGGAGAAGGTTTCAATAGGGCAGTGCATCTTTTTAAAATTGAATTATTATTATTATTATTTGTTTATTTAGCAGACGTCTTTATCCAAGGCGACTTACAGAGACTAAGGTGTGTGAACTATGCATCAGCTGCAGAGTCACTTACAATTACGTCTCACCCGAGGAACGGAGCACAAGGAGGTGAAGTGACTTGCTCAGGGTCACACAATGAGTCAGTGGCTGAGTTGGGATTTGAACCGGGGACCTCCTGGTTACAATCCCATTTCTTTAACCACTGGACCACACAGCCTCCTTATGAATGTTTACAGTGTGTACTAGTAATGCATTAGTGGCACCCAACTACACTATGCCCATTATCATTTATTGATTCTATCAGCCATTGACAAAGAGGGTGAATTACTATTTTCTTGGATATTAAGACAAAGAGTCTTTTTATACAAGTGGACTTTCATACAGGTGTAACAGGGGGATTCTTAGTTTAACAAAGAGCTGCCTACTTGCTATTTAAAGTGCGTGTTAGGGGTAACTCAATGTTTATGTTGTGGTTTTTGCTTGTGTTGATAAATGAATCACATGCAGGAAACGTGTATCAGAGGCTGCCACCCTCACTTTGAGTGAGATGTTTATAAAAGGACCAGTGCACTTAAAAACAAGAAGCTATTGTCTGCCTGAGCCTCCACCAGATGCTGTCGATTTTTTTCATTTACCTGGCGGACAAAAGCATAATCTACTGTAGGATTTTTCAGCTGTTAACAAGAAGAGATGGGTGGTATGATCTTGAATGCCTGAACCTCAATCTACTATAGAACAGAAGGCAGTTTCTGTTCAAGTGATGTCAAGATCCTCTTCTGCTGTTGTCTTCCCGGTGCCTGACAGCCCAGATCGAACAGTACTTTAACAAAACAAACAACAAGCAACTAAGTAATATAATGCAAGGGGGCTCATTCACTAAAGTGTGGTAGCAATTTCTTACTGCGTGGTAAATGTGTTTACCGTGCGTTAAAGTGTCGTAGCGCATAGTAAAATACAGAGTGTTAATTGGTGGTGATATATGCTAATGAGTTCTTTTAGCGTGTAGTACTTCTTTCCAGCAAAAACTTTGATGAATACAGCAGTAAACTGGAATAAATACCATGCGGTGTGATCAATAGTTAACACGCAGTAAAAAAAATTTTTTTTAAAAAAACCTGCCCTTTAGTGAATGAGCCCCAAGGTCTCTTTAGCAAGTTGAACATGGAATTTTATACTTTTTGTATTGAGCTGACAATATTTAAAGGATAGGGGCTATATTCTAAGGATCTTAATTTTACTCATGTTTCTCACTTTACTTTACAGTATATATTTAATTGTCGATTTGATGCTCGTTATTTGCAACACAGTACAAAACCAGCTCTCCCAAAAGAATGTAAATACGAATGAATTGCTCTTGATGTTAAAATTGCTGTGATGAGACACCACACATTCCTCGTCAAGCAAATACAGTACAGGAATGAAAAGTTAATTTATCTTTCTATCTCCCTTTCCTTATGAGAAAATATTTCATCCTTAAAATTCTTACTGTCAAAATAATATTAATCTGCTACAAAGAATAGCAAATTATAGTAGCTATATGTGGATTGGGGTATAACAACAAGCCAAGTCAGAACATTTAAATACATTACAAAATAGACAAAAAATAGAAAATAAAAACTGTTCTAAACTGTTGTTAAATAAACCATTGTACCTCACCTTTGTAAAATTTCAAATTCCCATTGGTAGTGCAACTCTCATAAAAGATATATCTGGGATACGACAGTTTTGTACTAAAAACATACAGTATAGTATCCATTACGGAGATCTTGTAAATTACTTCAGTCAGGCATGTACTGAGAACTGGGCCCTGTGCATTAATAATTCAACATTCATGCTATAATTAAGCTTAATCTTCTTATTCTGTGAACAAACTTCTGAAAAAAAGGTAAAACATTTTATTTGTAACTGCAGTTTCATATAATGGCACAAAGAAACGGCCATATGAGTAACAGGCATAACAAAAACAGAAAAATAATTAGGCTCTCAATTCTGAAGGTCAGGGAAGTGGTGACGTTTCTTGCTGTTTCAAACACTCCAGGCACTTCAGTGTTTAATTTTAGTGGATGGCAGCTAATTTGCTTTATTAAACAAGGTATTCTGTATATAGAGCCAGGAGACGATAAATGTATCAGATAAATAATTCTGTAAGCAACTTTTGGGCATAGGTGGAGAATAAGGGGCCAAGCAAAGCTGGTAGAGAATACAGGGCCAATGCAACGTTCTGTCTGTGTAGGTTGGTAATGGAACATTCTGCCTGTGTCGGTTACTGCTTCCAAAAAATAAAAAAAATGACAGCAGATATGGTGACAGCAGATATATTGGATATCTCGGTATACAACATCAGTACCATCAGTGATATTGCTGCAGACCCGCTTAAGATCATTTATTTATTTCAAAACTTTAATCCCGGCTATATTCATAAAACCGTCAACCACTCTGAAAATTTCAGAGACACGGACAGGGGAGTCCACACCAACAACGTGGAGAATTACTGGGCCCGTGCTAAAAAACTATTCAAAACTATGCAGGGCACGGCAGAAACGACGATACCATCGTACCTGGACGAATTCACGTGGAGAGAAAGGCACGGCAGGAATTGTCGAGATGCATTTCTAAATATTCTGCATCATATTATAGGAGATCACACAGCTGTGCAACGGGCGGAGCAGGAGATGAACCTGGAGGAGGAGTGCATACTAGACAACGTCATGAGGGGAAGCAGCCGCAAAACCATCAAAGGCTCTTTTAAGAGAGCCACCCAAATCTGTTCTAAAAGAGCAAAAAGTTTTATTTAATTTAAGATATATCTATATATATATATATATATATATATATATATATATATATATATATATATATATATATATTAAAAACTACTCATTTTCAGAATCTGATAGTGAAACGCTGTAATGAGTTCAAGGAGAAGGGGCATAGGGATCAGAACGGTGAATTTTTAACTGATTTAAATTGATTGGATCAGAATTCTTTGTTATGAATGGGTCCCTAAATCTCCACTTATGCCAACGTTTGCATATTGTGTGTACCATATGTATATTTTTAAATGTGTACATTTAATGTTAAACAGAAAGGATGTTTTTTTTGTACCTTATTTCTTAGAAAGTCATTAGAGAATGTAAACACTGTTACCCTAGATGTGGACTAAATGACAGAACTCAAAATCATTTCATAGTGGGAGGATCAGGGGGTTTGTTTTCCCTGTGAATTGTAGCGCAAATGCAGAAACATGTACAGTATCTCCCAGACAAGTTCATCACTTTAAGCTGGGTCCCAATCCTTTATATCTTGGCAGCTGCTGTAAATACTGTTCATGCTAAGATATTTGGGCTTACCCTGCTTTAAATAAATTACAACTTTCTGAGATCCAATGTTATTGAAGTCCTTCTGCTTCCCGAAGAACAATCCCAACTTAATTAAATTCCCCTACACATAATTATCAGAACATTTATTTCAACTCTGTTAAATACTGGATATGAAATCACAGATTCCATTAGTTCTTGCTTAGATGCTGAATTATCCATTACAGCTATACTGTAGTTTTGTAGGGTTACTGTTAAGGTGACCAGATTTTGAAGTCCTTAAACTGGGACAGTGCGGAAATATTGTGAATAACTTCCAACTTCCAACCTATGGGGGTCTGGGGTTTTTATTTTCACTTTGGCAATGTTTAATCTAATATCATATTGAAAGTGAATGCAGAGACGCATGGTGATATTCAGAGTGGAATCTTTTACTTTCAAAAACATTTTTTGTGACTAAATTATCTATTTTCTTTGTAATTTCATTAGACAGTAGCAATCGATAATATAAAATTCAGAGATTCTCAATTCACAAAAATCTATTTTATTGCTGCTACTGCTGCAAATATAGTGTCTTTTCTGCCTTTGAAACTGCATCTTTCTTTCTCTTTTTTTCAGCCACTTTATACTATTAAACTATTACTATTAAAGGTGATGAAATGTGTTAAATGTCCTATCTTTTTATTGTGTGCAATAAATAAAGCCCAGTGCATCATCACCCATGAGCTTCCTCACCTTCCTTCTGAAGTAGTTATTAAGTACAGTAAATAGTAATCCAGGTAGGCAAACCCTTTACATTTCTCTGAATAGTTCCCCCTTTAACATGCTGTAAGATGACAGGTAGCACTTAAAATGGAAAGGAACCTGTTAAAAACTTGTTAATTACATGATGACATTTCCTGCCTATTCCATTATTTTCAATCTATGCATTTTTTCGGTACCAATCAATGATCATGAGAAAGTGTCTCCTGACAATCTGAATTAGATAACTACTCATTTAACAAAGGCTAACTTCTTTGCTGATCTTGGCTGGAGTTTATTTTTTGAGTCAACAGTATAGGCTGAGACATGGCTGAAGCCATAATAAGATTAAATCGTATTCCTTTTCTGATAAAATGAAACGTTGTCACTTCTTTACTTACGAAACAAATACTATAAGCATTAGCCTGTGTAAAATTGGCAGAGAAGCTTTCAGATTGTCAGGAGAAGCCTTCTCATTATCATTGATTAGTATTGAAAAACTAAGGCAGGAAATGTCATCACACCAATTAACACATTTTTAACAGGTTCCTTTCTGTTTTAAGTGATACCTGTCAGCTTAAAACATGTTAATAAGGAAATCTGGAAATAAAACAATTTGGAGAAGCTTAAAAGGATCGACCCCACCCCCAGCCCTCCAGTATGAGCCCTGACATTTGCCTGTTTTGCTGAAGGAAAAACTTACGTTTTTATCAATGAGTTGTTTTTTCTTCTATTAAACTAATAGCTGTGATAAAGTAAAATTAAAAAAGAGATGTATCCTGCCTCTAAGGTATTTTTTAAAGAAGAAAGGTTAAATGAAACGAGAACGTGATTTTTTGTAATTGTTTTAAACTATCTGTATCATATACAGTATTCAACCATCAATGTGTATGTGTGTAATATATATATATATATATATATATATATATATATATATATATATATATATATATATATATATTATTTTTTTTTAATTAAATGGGCACCTGGAGACCTGAAACTATTGTATTTCATTATTGCTAAAAACAACATAAAATGCATAGAAATAGAAAATGTTCTGAATTTCACAAATGTGAAAATAACTAGTTCATAAATTATTTTGTATCATTCACTAACATACATTTCTTAGAGGGTACCTGTGGTGAACTGAAAGTGAATAGACTTATTTTAATAGAAAATGTGTTTCCAAATACTTTTGTCATAGTTTACAGCCCCTCCTATTGTTGTGATGGGCTATCTTAACGCATAAAGTGTTCAGACTACGACAAGCTTCAGTGCACTGCGTTGTAAACATGGCACGGTGTTGTGACATGACAGTGTTGATTACTGCAATTGTTGCCTGTAGCTACACACGAAGCAAAGCCGTTTGCACGCAGATCTACAAATATCATGGATGAAGAGAATAATTCCAACACAATACAATGGTACCTGTATGAGTCGTTATTGTTAGACTACAGTAGTCAAACCCCTTGAGGTAGCGAGAGTAACGATTCAGATGATATCCGCCAGTTAGTTTTAGCAACAGTCAATGGATAAACCCACCCGCATTTCTCTGTGATTGGTTGCAAATATGAACGTGGACTGTTCAGTAATTCTCCAGATTTATACGGCGCTGTACAGCCAGTTTTTAATGCTACTGGTTGTTCAACCTTCCCTCAAGTGACACATCATGTCATTGTACTTTAATAAGTTAGATATGGTAGTAACACTGGAGCCTGCATGAAAATACAATATTCTCTTACCAGCGTGACGATGCTCTGGGAAAAAAAAAACGGGATGAAATGAGCGTCCCAGGAAAAGTTCTGGGGACATTGGGACCAGTGCTCCAAAAGTGGGACTGTCCCGTCCAAAACGTGTTGTCCTACATTGTTATAGAGACAGTGCTTGCAAAGTTTTTTTGTTCAATATTCAGAATAAAAAAGAGAATTAAATAAATACACAACATTGGTATAACTGTTGATAAGCTATCAGATTTAATTCCACCCATTCTTTCATATCCAGTTCTCTGTATAAATTGTGCTGTCTCACTCCACTGTCTAAGCGACTTGCTGCAGTGTGCATTACTGTTGCAATGAGGAAGGAGACTTATTTAGTGTGCGTTTACAATTTACCTGAATAATCACTTTCTAAATGAAATGTGTTACCCTTTGTTAACCTGAAGAATCCTTGAAGAAATCCATGTGCAGAATGTGGTCAGGTTAATTTAGCAAATTTGCTTTTGCCTGCCTGACCTTCACTGTCACAGGCACTTTGGACACTAGTCAAAAAGAAAAACACTGAAAATCATACATGCAGGCACAGGTTAGCAGAAGCCACTTAAACTTTTTTTTCAAGCCAATTTTTTATACTGTCGATGGAGGCTAAATACTTTGTGAAACACCAGCAATGTATTGTACTTCTCACTTTTTTTTCTTCTTCTAAAACACATTTTCTCAACAACAAACATGGCAGATGTACATTAAAGGAATTCCACTCATCACAACATGAATTAAGTGTACTGTTCTCAATGGTGGCAATCAGCCAGTTCAAGCAGCTACCTCAGTTCAGCTCTCCCACATACTGTCCATCAGAGCGTACAATACAGAGGCTCTGTTCTCCTGTGATCATACAGCTCAAGATACCACAGTATTTCATTTGATGACTGCAGGTTACTGCCTGCTTAATACGTTTTGTTATACATTTGTTTATGGCCTTTATTTACTGCCCGCAAAGGTATTAGCTGTTAAATGAGCTGAACTGTATGGGGGTTTTGAGATTGTGCACAACTCTCCACTTAGGGCTTTTTTAAAGACTTATTTCACCTATGAGCTAAGCTGTATTTGAACCCAGTCCAGAGATGAAAGTCTAGTACATTAGCCAACTGTGCCACCAAACACTCTCATGATTTGATTCTAAGAATAGCGTACACTACTCCTTTTTTTACCCCATGTCCCTTTACACTTTCCTTTATTTCCGTTCCCTTAAGCCTCAAGTTTCCAGATGAACGTCATATAAATTTCAGCAGTGGCACCAAGGTTCTTACCACGTTTATATTAGAAACAGATATTTTTACTGACAGACAACACAAGCCTGGGTAGTACACAGTATGTCTCCATGGCTTATAAAAACCCCACCTGGTATTGCTGATCCAGAATTTTGCACAGGATGATACATTGCGGTGTTAAAAAATAAACATCTGTTGCTATGGTGTGTAACAGATTAAAGGAGTCCCATTACACTGATATAAACATATCCTTTCAGTTCATCTTTAGCTGAACTGTTACCAGCCTCACTAAGGCTCTGAGATTTTTTTCTTAAAATGTATCAGTAAATTAAGTTATAGTTTGAGAATGGTGCACTGCTCTCTCTGTCTCAGTCATTTGAATTCAGTGACAAGGGTTTTTAGACTACCATACCCCATTTACATTAGCCACTTTTAAGCCGACTCTGAGATGGCTTTTTGTAGTGTAAATGCAAACATCTCAGGTCCAGCCCAGGTTCAGCTGTCCTAAATGTGGCCTGCTCCACAGGGGGCCCAGCGATGGCTTTGGTCTGTTTTTTGCTGTACTGTGAACGCAGCAGCCCATGAGACGGTTCACGTTTGCCACGTACACTCGTGGGCAACGCCCCCATTGTCAACGTCAAACAGGCACAGATAACGACAACAGGAAGTTCTGATTGTTACCAGGAGAGCACAACCAAAAAATATCTTTGAGAGAACGCTGAGCCAGACAGAGGCAGAGGAATCCAAAATACAAATAAACTTTTCTATTTGTGCTATAATGTGAAACGACATTTAATAATTAATGTGGGATAAATGTGAAACAAGCCTAGTTGCCACAAAACTTTATTGTGAGAAATATCATTTTTTACACCTACCTACAAACGTAAGTTGTGATCGTATTTTGATACGTATCAATATTAGGAAATGTTCGGTTTTGTGGGTACCTCTATCTAGAATTAAACCAATCATTACAGTAGTCGCCATGAAAATTAAATGTTTCCTTCACTGAGAAAATACAGCCCTTTGTTATAGGAGGCTGTGTGGTCCAGTTATTAAAGAAACGGGCTTGTAACCACGAGGTCCCCGGTTTAAATCCCACCTCAGCCACTGACTCATTGTGTGACCCTGAGCAAGTCACTTGTGCTCCGTCTTTTGGGTGAGACGTAGTTGTAAGTGACTCTGCAGCTGATGCATAGTTCACACACCCTAGTCTCTGTAAGTCGCCTTGGATAAAAACGTCTGCTAAATAAACAAAATAATAAAAGTAGCATGCTTTTAGTCCTGCGCATTGTGTTTGTTTTTTAATGTCATTTATTATTTGCATTCAGTGTGTCCAATTATTATTTCCCCCCCGATTTTCACCCAATTTGGAATGCCCAAACGCTTTTCCCCTTACCGCAGCAATTTCCCACATGGTTCAGGAGACCCGAAACTTCAGTGGGTGTCCTTGGATCCTACGACCAAGCCAGCTTCCTTTTTCACCCAGGAACTTGAGAGCAGATGTCAGCGAGCTACTGACCTCTGGAAGACAAAAGCCAACCTCGCAGGTGGCCGCCTTTAAGCTCACTGGGCGCATGGCCAGCAGCGTTCGCTGTAGTGCTATGACGAGAAACAGTCCCTGCCGGTTTTACCTCCCTAACCCACGGGAGTGCCAGAGCCAATACAACGCTGCCTTCGGAGTCCCCAGCGAAGACTGGCCTACTATGCACAGCCAAGAAGCTAACCTGCGCTGTATGACTCACCCTGCGCACCATGTGGCTGCGCTTCTACCAGGTGAGCCACTCAGGGGCCCCTGCACTTATATGCATCACAGCACTACCAATTATACAATTAGAAAAGTAAACCTGCAAGCTTGTGGAAGTTTAATCCATTTAAATGTATATGTTTTATTTTTCAAAGTGTATCATCAGAAGTGCCGTGATGTGATAGGGTTATATCTTGGTGTAGAACCAGAAACCGGTACAGCGTCAGAATATGGTATGCGAACCAAAACTGTGTAATGTCAGAAAATGGTACACTGTCAGATTTTGGTACATATGCAAGGTTTGTAGGGAAACTTAAAGCAAATGCCAAAGTTAATTATAAATCCTTTTTTTGCAAACTTAAACTGAAAACAGGCAACCAATTTCTCTTTTAATAGGATAATTCCATACCAACTCAACCAGAGCCGTTGCCCGACTGTCTCAGAACAATTAACCTGGGAGTTTTCGGGCCCGCTGAGTTCTGAAATGCTCGTCATTTTTTTATTATTTTAATTTCCTCTTCGAGCTGTGACCTGGCAAAGGTCAACCTAAAGTGAAAAACCACCCTGGGCTCAACTTAGATGCTACCATCACGTGTAGCACCTTGTTCGACTCATAATGAATAGGGCTTTCAAGAAAAAAATACCAGGAGCACCTGACTCACTTTTGGCAAGTTACCAGACGAGGGGTAAGTGACGAGTTTTATTCGAACTTCAGCCCAACCCTTTACCCTGTAGGGGATGCGGGTCCTAAAAGGTTAGTATTGCTGTAAGCACCTTAGGGACCACTCTTCCAAATTTTGTGTCATTAACCCCCTCTGAAATTTGAATTTGTGGTATTTCTACCAAGTTTAGGCTGAAATAACTCACGTGGGGGGCTCCAAAAAATCACCCAAATATATTTTTGGATATATGTTGATAAGATCTACAAGAATCAAGCAAAACTTTTTGGTATCAGTGGATTTTGGATTTTTGGCAGATTTCTAAATTTGCAATTTTGCATCGTCGGTGGTTAGATTTAGAGTAAAAAGTGACAGGGTGGCACTAGTGGCACTAACTTGGAGCTGAGGGGACATGAACTTTAGATTTCTTTGTTACAGTGACACATTTGAAACTACCAAAACCTCACTTAGTTGCTGTCTTTCTATAAGTCACTTTTTTTTGGATACCTTTCATATCTATGTGTTACCAATAGAGAAGTGCTTATTAAATTGAAAATAAACTTCGTCTGTACATTTTTTCTGTTTATTTGGATTATCAGAATCAAACTTACAGTTTGTAATATTTTTTTATGTTACTGATGTATAATTTTACATGTTACAGTCATGCCAAGCTATTTTTTTGAAATTGCACTTTTTAAAACTGATTTGAATACCAAACAAAGCGAAACGCATTACATGATTTTTTTGAGTAACATGGAAAGAAAACATCCAGCCCGAAACGACGACTACAACACTGCAGGAAGCCTTGCCTTGCTTTGTGCCACTGCCTCCTTCAGGGTCAGTTGCAAACTTAAACATTGATTAACTTATTAACAAAGATGTACAGCTTGTTGCCTTTCTATATAACAAAACAACATGTTGTTATGTACACATGTGACAGCATGTATATATTAAGGCTTGTTTTGAGACTTTGCCCAAGGACTATGATCCCAAAGGAATACCGTTCGCATCTGCTACAGTGTATCTGCTGTCCTAAATCAATCGTGTGACGTCATAACGGTCCTTTGAACCCCATATAAACAGACAACTTCTTGAACTTAATGCTGCATCAACATGCCCTTTACAACGACCTTGCAGGAATACTTCGTCACAACGTTATTTGTTTATTCAATTTTTTAAACGCAGATTATTAGGAGTGAGGCCAAACTGCATAAACCAATTTAAACTGCAGTGCCAGATGATGAATCATCATTACTAATCATTTGAATAAACCAGTGAGATTAAGTAGTTTTAAAAAATGCAAACTGCCGATTTTGTAGATTGTTTAATCCTACCTTTGTTAGTTGTGCAATCTTTTTGCACATTTTCATATGCATCTGATAGTCGTAGAATTCCTGATCAATGTTAGGGTAGTCTGCAGCAGTGCCGTTGCAGGCTCCTCCGGGCTGCAACATTTTACTGGCGCTAGAAGCCATAGCCTTTGCTTAAACAAGTTCCTTGCGAAGAAACAGATTAATCCATTGTGCAAAGAATTACACATGGACGTTTGAATGCTGTTTCAAAAGATGTCTAATATCCCGCATCAAAAGCGGCAGAGCTGTGAATGAAGGAGAACATATGCAAGTCTGGACGTTTTTTTTTTTCTTATACAGGAGTTTCTCACATTGGCTGGCAGAGTCGTGTAGTCTGATGCTACACATTCCAGAGGAAGACACTGATCTGTCAGCGTGCCTGTTCACTTTTTTTTTTTTTAAGTACCAGACGGGTGTGATCTTTATTATTATTATTAGTTACAGAAATTGTAACACGACCAATAGTTCATTGTTTACTATTTACAATTTAAAACCACTGCACCAATTACAGAATAGTTTTCTTTATATTTAATGAAACAAACCTTTCACTAAAGCTGAAGACCATATTTTTTTTGTTCAGAAAATTAAGTTCAGGAAACTGTTGTCGACAATTTTGAAAGATGTGCCAACAACAATGTACATGCATCTGTATTTTATTTTTAAAAAAACACATTCCTCAAATAAATTGAAAAACTATTGAAAAGGTTTTATTTTAGCAACAAGCCTTGTGTATTATGGTCCATTTAACATTTACGTGGGCTCAGATTATACTAACCAATTGAAAGAGATAATGTTATGGCAGAGTAGTACAACAATGAGAGTAATGTTACTTATTTACTTACAGTTTTGACATTTCAATATAAAAGTCAACTTCTGAGAAACAAGGTAGTAGTCTGAATTGTCCTATTATTACCCGAAGCACAATGATAATGAAATACATCCTGGAAGCTGCTGTAGGCACCTAAACAATCCATCATAATTTTGTTATATGTGTGTAAAACTTTTTTTTAATGTATATATTTACATTTGTTTTGTTTTTACAGGTTTATTCCTCATTTATTTTTTGCTTAACTATAAATCGAGAGTGATTTTGGTAGAGATTCTGTTTCATATTTTACAAATCTGAATCGTAACTGGTTCAGATTAGCAAGTCTACTGTACTGAATATGTCCATCTTGAATATGTCTGCTTTACTATGGGTTTACTCCACCTCTGTGAAACATTTGGGGAATGTCTGAGTACAACAGTTCTACACTAAATTGTATGCATAATTGAATTTATTACTATTCAATCGGGTAACCCCCAAATTAGACAAAATATTAGTAGAATATCAATTCAATTAGACAATTGATAGTCTGCAATGTATCCAAATTAATATGTTCACGTGACGTGATCCACTAGACCTAGGGTCACCAACCTATGACTCCCAAGCGATATCAGGCTCTTCGAATGGCCAAATATGTCTCTCTTGATTGAATACGTTTTATTTTTTTAACCGTACTACACAAATGTACCGCTGCTCGACTCATAGTCATCACATACTACCTCGCTGTTCTGTTAGGTCCACCTACCCTTATTGTTATAATTGGGAAGTGGTTCTCTATTTCTTTGTAAAAAGAATGTTTCACATACACACCGACAAAAAGACAGCTTTAGTAAAACCCCAGATTATCAATAACCTCTTTAAAAAAATGGTCTTGCCAAGTTTAACCAGAATTGGACAAGCAGTTCTCCATACATTATAAAACAAATGTGACATGCAGACAGACAGATAGGGCACCTCCATATTCCTGATTATGATACACTCAATAACTTGTACTGGATAAGTAGATCTATGTAATATATTAACCCTCCTGGTTTCTGTTGACCTTTTTACCCCTCTATAATATTTTATGACTTTTACTAGGCATGGGACATTAACTTATAAACAGAAAATAAGAACTCTGAGGTGTTATTTTTTTTAGAACTGATCTTGTATACAAACACAATGCTATGGGTAAATATGACCCAAGGTATTTAACTATGTTGCTTTGTATGTATGAATAAAATAAAATGCTTTGTCTTTTATAACATGGGCAGCATCTCCACACAAGGTAGGCTGTCAAATTCCAATGTTAAAATGGTTCCTGGGTCTACTAGATTTGCTGTTACCTGCATTCATGACATAGCATCAGCATTTGATCTTTTGATACCATCAGCAATCAAAAACATAATACTGGAAATGACAAACTTGGAAGGCATGAGTACAAAGTGGAAATAACTTGATCATGTTGATATACATTGGAGAACATGGAAAACAAAGCATTAACGCAATATAAGATGCAAGCATTTACAGTTTTGTACACTTTGTTAGTTTTGCAGAAAAAAGTGTCAGAGAAGGTATAAGAAGCTGATAAGTGCAAGACTGCATCAAATAGTGCTATTCGGCAGAAATCGGCAAAACCCACAAGTCTGTGCATAAAACAACAGCGGCAGTTAGCAGCTGAAGAAACTACAATCACCCAGTGCTGGAGGGACCGATACGCCAAAGATAGTATAGTTTACGCATAGTGTGAGAACACAAGAACAAGTACTAAACATAAACACAATCAAGCCAGAACCAGTTTACTTTCTGCAATAGCAACCTTTAGATCACTTTAGTACACAACACGCCATTTTCTCTGCACATGGGATCCCTCCGCAGGTGTAGCCCACAGGGTGTTGTCCCGTGGTGATTGGACCTACAGAGGAACAGGGGAGGGGAAAAACTCCTGTGCAAATGGGTATTAAAGAGCTTGTTTCTGTATGCATATTTGAATCAGCTTGCTCTCTAATGGGAAAATGTTTCCCTGCATATATTGAATAAACCAAACTAATATTTGAAGAAAAGGACTGTGTATTTCTTTGCATCTCGATCACACCAAGAAACAACTACTCACTACTACGAGACCTTCTTCAATATGCATGCATATAACGGGCTACTTTTGTTGGCTGGAGTGCACAGAGATCCAAAAGAGAAGCAACGTAGTTTGTGGAATACAGAAACTAGTAGGGCTATATTTAAATCACCATGCCACTGGAAACATTTCACATCATTGCTAAAATGATTCGCTTTGATAATTGTGATACCTGAGCCAACCGCTGTGAAAGAAACAAATTAGCTGCTATCAGGGAAGTGTGGGATAAATGGGTAGACATTTTGTGTTTGCTTTACAACCCAAGACCAAATGTTACAGTGGATGAACCACTAAGTATGGCATAAAAATATGGGCAATCTGCAATGCTAAATCGAGCTTTGCATGGAATATGCAGGCGTACACAAGGAAACTGCCTGGAGAAGCACCTGAAAAAAAACAGAGGGGAAATTACTCATAGACTCCAAGGTTATAATGTTGTGTGACAACTTCTTCACATCCTACAGACTTGGTGCTAAGCTACTCAAAAGAAAGTTGATCATGCTTGGAACAGTGAGGAAAAAACAAACTTGAGCTTCCAAATGAGATTGTAAAAATACAGAACCACAGTGTACACTCTTCAAAATGTTCTTTTACAGACAGTACAGCAGTTCTTTCATACTGTCCAAAAAAAAAAAAAAAAAGCAAGAATGTTATTGTGATGAGCACGATGCAACAGTGTGTATCAGGGATGACAAGAAGCCAGAGATAATATTGACTACAATTCCTGCTGGTCACTGGTCATCTTCTACAATATAGCTGATGTGGTGGCATACAATCATTTATCCTTTGGACTGATATCAATGCAATGTGGAAAGCTGTATCAACACAGAATTTTACAGGAGATGTTGGGCACTAGATGACACGGCTTATTCAAAGACGATCAAGAACGTCTAGAGCATCTGCAGCATTTGCTCTTATCCGAAATGCTCAGACAGAAAGAGCCGGTGCATCTCCGCCTGCAGCAACTGGCATTTGCAAAGCCCTTCAAGCAATGACAATAAGACAGACATTACCTGTGTGAAATACAGAAGATATCTGTGCAAACATCAAATGTCTACCTTCTGTCCATCATGTGCAATGTGATCTCGTAGTTCTGTCCTGCATTTATAAAGGAACTCGAGACTACACATCATTCATCCTGGACAGAAATGTTCTTTAAATAAAACTTACTGGACAGAAATTACATTTTGTTTTGTCATGAGTATCTTCAACACTTGAATGTTGAATGTCCTATTTTTGATATATCCACATTTATTTGGATATTTATACAGACATGTTATTGAAAATGAATGTACCATAGTTATAATTCATACTTCATGAAAAAAATAAATGTTTCTTACATACTGAAATTCAGCACTATGCTTAACCTTCATCATTCCCTTCTCTAAATATTAAGGTACAGAGGGGGAGGGAAGGTGGTGGAGCGGCAGCCCCCCCATCTATGCTTGTTTTGATGCCGATGGCACCCTGATCTCCGTCACTGTCCTCCTCTCCCAACAGGCCATCTTGGGCCTCAAACCTTTCGTCGTGGGCCTCCCGCATTCCACCATCAGCTCCAGTACAATCCTGTATGGTCTCCTGCATGTGCAGTAGACCTCCACATCTTCACAATTTACTTGTGGGACAGGGGTCCTCTCACAGCTTGGGAAAGAGTAAGCGATCCATCTAGAAAACAAGAAAAAAGATGATCACGCATTTGCTTTTGATCACTACATCTCTGTTGCTGCTGTACATCAGGCCACACGATCTGAACTGGCTTTGCTGTACTGCAGCAGTGATATGACCTGAGAACAAAAATCATGGTTATTATTAATTCCCAAAGAGTCAAATACATTTAAAGTAATCTTCCTGGCAGCCTTTATTACTTACCATGACCCAGTAATTGCCAGCCAAATCCCTTAAGCCGGTGAGCTGAAGGAAGGCTGGTGACAGCATACAAACCTCCCAGGTGTTTTCTTTCAGTCCATGGGACACCACCTCTGCCTCTTCCTGATGGGATAACATGTCCATCATGCACGTGTCCGCTGGGTGTTCAGTTGTCTCCGCAGACTGACTGGACACCTTCAGGTGGGCGTTGTCTTTTGCTGCAAGCAAAAATTAGAGAAATTATATATTGCCCCCTGGCAGGGGCAACATTCATTTTTTTTTGTTGGTGTGGTGCACCAGGCACTCAGCTTATGGGTGTGTGGGCAAGTGGGGTGGGGGGTGGGGGGTGGGGCAGGGGGTGAGCCCCAAAAGTAGGAGTTTTATTGTTGTGTTTTGGAGAGGATCGCTCTGTTGGCCCTCGAGAAAAAATAAACTTTATCACTTCTTTTGAGCACCGGTCTGTACTCCTTCATTCTGCTAACCTGTAACAATATGTATATGCGAAGGCTAACAAATACAGGAATAACTGCCTACGTTGTAGCATGGTTAAAGGTAATATACATATCCTTTCTGCACGGCTTGACACTCACGTAGGGGGTCTGCATTTTTTTTTTTTTTTTAATTTAGCAGTCACCAATTAGTTTTTTTTGTAGTTTTCTCCCCAATTTAACAGTGTCCAATTATTTTTGTTTAGCTCAGCTCACCGCTACCACCGCCACGCTGACTCGGGAGCGGCGAAGATGAGCACACGCTGTCCTCCTAAGCGGGTGCCGTCAGCCGACCACTTTTTTTCACACTGCTGACTTACCATGCAGCCACCCAGAGCTATAGCGTTGGAGGACAACGCAGCTCTGGGCAGCTTACAGGCAAGCCCGCAGGCGCCCGGCAGACTACAGGGGTCGCTGTTGCGCGGTGAGCCGAGAACACACAGGCTGACCCAGCCCTCCCTCCCCCCGGGCGGCACTTGGCCAATTATGCGCCACCCTGGGAGCTCCCGTCCTCGGTCGGCAAAGGAATAGCCTGGACTCTAACCGTCGACATTCAGACTATAGGGCGCATCCTGCACACTATGAGAGTGCTTTTACTGGATGTGCCACTCGGGGGTCCGGGGGTCTGCATTTTTAGCTTCTTGACGTCTAGGGACTTCAGCTTCATAAGGTTGTTGTTCATGACTTCCGTTACCCTTTATTGAGAAATTACATTTTTACACATATAAACACATACATATGTAGCTAGTTTAATTAAGAAACAGTATATATTAGAAATCTGCTACACTTCCAACTGTTTAATAATAATAACAACAGCAGAGCAGGGCCAGTTGCAGGTCCTGCCGCGTCTCTGCAATGCCAGATGTCTGCCTCGTCTGTCTGGATGAGGAAGGATGGTGCTTCCTGTGCTTCCTGGGGATGCCAGTTCGCTGATCAGCATCATTTGCCCTTCAATTGCAACTAATGTCGACATATATGAAGCGATAGTCAGCATCAGCTAAAGCCATTAAGATGACATTGAATGTATGTTTATAGTTGTAAAACTTTGGTCCTGTGTTGGGGGAGGCCGTACAGTTCTATGTTTCCCATCCAAAGCACCTAGGCAATTGGGGAAGTTCCATCTCTCGAGAAAGGCTTTTGCAACTTTCTTCCAATCATGAAGATCTGGATATGTCCAGTGACTGCTGTGAATAGTGCAGTTGGCAACAAGGGAAAGACCTTGTGACAGCCTGGAGAGACAGCTGACAGGAGGAAAGAGACCCCATTGGGGCTGGCAAGGGTTAGCTACCCGTGTGGGCAGTATCCAGCTCTGTGTTTACAGGATGCTGGAGACACTCGCCCAAGGCTTCTAAGAAATTCAAGAGAAAAATACCCCTACAGTCTGCGAGAGCGGGGGCGGATGACTCAACGTTGGACAAAATCCAAATTCAAAAAGGCAGGAGCCTATGTCAATTCCTTCAGACATCCCACCTATCAATCCACCAGAATACCAAATGGAGGACTGTGCACCTAAGTGGAAAGAAGTAGAGCAAGCTGTGAAAAAAGCAAGGGCTTCATCATCTCAAGGGCCTAATGGAGTTCCGTACAGTGTACAAGAGTGCTTCAGGATTTCTACGAATCCTGTGGAAATTGATGAAAGTGTCATGGGAAAAACAGGTTGTACCACGAGCATGGCGCTGAGCAGGTGGAGTCTTTATACCTAAAGAAAAAGATTCTACAAGCATCAGTCAGAAGGTGGTGGAGGAGCCCGAGGAGGAAGAGGATGAGGACACTTTTTTTGTAACGTACGTTGTGAAAGCCCTAAAATCGATCAGCCCAGTGTTTCTCAACCTTTTTCTTAACAGCACCCCTAAGGATCAGCTGAACTTAGTCATCGGCCCCTTGCCACAGAAAATAAAAAAATAAGAATTATTGCCGATTAACTAAAAAAATACCGTTTAATTAAAAACAATTATTAAATACATTTAATTCCACTAGTTCTGAGAATTACAGAGAAATAATTCATAAAACAAAAATAATTAAACCCCAGTCACAGGTATAATCAACATGTAGATACATACATAAAATGTTTACTATTATGGAACACTGCAGACATATCTTCTTTGCTTGCGCCATGGTGTGGATAGCAATAGAGATATGTGAACCGGTTCCTTTGAAATCGGGACTCGGCCCTGCTTTGGAACCGACCAACCGGATACAAATATCAGTGATCTGGTTCCAGTGAGTACTATTATGTTTTTAGTAAAACCTTTTATTAAAACATTAATTTCTGTCAAAAATACATTTGAGAACTATAATTGACATGTTCACACTTAGAAGGTCTGCAATATATATATATATATATATATATATATATATATATATATATATATATATATATATATATATATATATATATTTCCCTGGTGAATAATTCAGTCTCACTTTTACATGAAGTGATGAAAACGTTTTGGGTAAAGTGAATCTTCTGCACCTCGATGGGATCATTCGCAAGACAACCCCAAGCCGAACATGACAAGATTTCGGCTGTCTGAAAATTTTTTTGCATTTCCTGGTCATTGCTTATTGTATGTGTAACTGGAGCTAAATGTAACATTTACCATGTGTATGTCTATCTTTTATTTCACATGCTAATGGATGACGAGTATCATCACATTGTAGTTCTCGATAATGTGTTTCGTTGTCCTCATTTTAAAATAGTGAATGAATATTCTTTAATAAATCTCTTGCAAGTACACAAATAAATTGCTATTTCATTTGTATCTCTTTTAAACATGCAAGGGGTAAATTAATGAGTGTACTGAAACACATGACATGGGAACCCAATATGTCACGCCATAGGCTACACAGGCTATACCAACCTTTAAGTAGTTCTCATGAAGAACTTGATAGATTGCCTCACACGTTTCAGGCACAATCTTCCCTATGGTGGTTCTACCAACATGGTACAAGTAGGACAGGCTTTTATATGATTCTTCTGGAAAGAATATTTATGAGAAATTAATTGGTACTGTGGATCTATGCTTAATAATAACTTGATATAAATGGTATTATATTGAATTTAACATACCTGTTGCCAGATATCGCAGTGTGATAGCCAGTCGTTCTTAAGGGCAAATTGAAGACATGAATTGTGAATTTTCTTTTTTAATTAGAGGCGTAAAAAGTAAAAAGTCGAAGGACTGTATGTCCCAGGGCCAGCGCCACAGGGGGGTGGCACCGGGGGGGGCAATGCCTGCCCAAAGTCAAGTTGGTGCCCATCCAGTTTGAGTCTTAGCCTTGATAAACAATTAATATACTATATACTTTGTAGAACATTTAGTGTTTTTTAGTCAAGTTTGTATTTATTGTAAGTTATCTACAACAAAGCCCACAGTGTCCGCCCGAGTTACCCCCTTCCGGATCCCTATGTATTTACATAATCGCCGTACAACATGCACACTGAAAAAGTAGAGCAGGGGGCGGGTCTTATGTGGCGCAAAGTGAACGTTTCACAGAAAAATAAGTAAATATTTTGTGAGTGTAAATTTAACCTCTACCATCTAGAGTTATGGATATTAGAAAGTGGATAAATAAAAGCAAGTCTGATGCGGGTCATAAATCTGTATCGGAGACAAGCAGTGAGGAAGTTAACAGCCCTGATCAAAATCCTTCAACCAGCTCAAACAACTTGCAGGCCCCGGCAGCAGCAACAGCCCCGGATGATTTAGGTATGGGAAACCCAGCTCAACCAGACCTTAAGAAGTTTCCATCGCACAGTTTTGGAGACAAAAAAAGATAATTGAACCTGGCTTGGTATAAAAATAGGGAATGGTTAGAGTACTCTAAGAAGTCAGATTCAGTTTTTTGTTTTCCATGCAGAAAATGTGTCTCTTTAACAGGAAATGCTGACCTTGCCTTTACTGTTAGTCGATATTGTGACTGGAAGCACGCAATTGAATCCAATAAAGGTTCAAATAAACATGCATTAAGTAAGGGACAGCTACACTGTATGGTTACTTGGAATGAAAAAAAAGTACGAGGCGCTCTGGGAAAGGCTGTATCCACCCTTGTGAATACCGGCCAGCTTGAGAGGAATCGGTACATATGGCTGCAATTATTGACATGATTGAATTCCTTGCAGTACACGAACTGCTGTTCAGGGGCAGTGACAAATCTGTTGACATTGCGGATAGATCTAGTGAAGTTTTCCTGGGTTTATTCAAATACACTTTAAGAAAAGATCCAGAGCTGGCAAAAGTTTACCAAACTATACCAGGCAATGCTAAGTGCACCTCGCACGATATACAAAATGAGGACAAACTGGGAAGGGAGGTCCCATACATCCATTGCTTTAATCACCAGCTACACTTGGTCATTGTGCATGCCATGTCCTCAGAAGAAAATGCAGAAGAATTCTTCAATGTGTGCAGCTCATTGTACACATTTCTAAGGAAACCAACTGTTGCTGTTCTCTACAAAGGCGAGAAACTTAAACGATTACTCGAGCAGCGTTGGACTGGGCATTACTGTACAGTTGGGGTTGTTGTGAAGTCGTTTAACAGCATTGTAGAATTACTTTAAAAAATCCAAAGCACTGGAGGACATGGAACTGAAGTTAAGATTGAAGCTATTGGATTATTGAAGCAGGTGTCAGCTGTAGACTTCAAATTCATTGCACACATGGTGCAAACATTTTTGAGTATATTGGACAGTCCAAACAAAATGCTTCAGGGAGAAAAAAAGCAATCTTCTTTCTGCTGTAGAGGTTGTTCGTAGTGCTTCAGAGCGTACTGCGAAACTGCGTTGTGATGCCGTTTTTAACAATCTGCTGAATGACAGTGAAACAACTCTGCCATGCAAGAAACAGAGAGTTTTACATTTGAACAAGCACCTTGAAGACTTTGTGGTTGAGGAATCTGTTGTTCAGCCAGGGGGTGAAGCTGATAATGAACGTGAGCTCAAGAGGATGTTTTACGGTGTGCTAGATGCCGTACTAGTTGAAATGTTGGCTCGCTTTAATGAACATAATACTAAACTAATTGCAACGCTACAGGGTGCTGACCCCAATAGCTCAACGTTTCTACAACTTGCTAATTTGCAACCCTTAGTTAATTTAATCAAGATGGACATTGTTGAATCTGAATTGCTAGTTGCACGTCAGTTTCTACAGAAGCAGATTAAATCAAACGACAATGAAAAGTGGACGACCCAGTCTGTGCTGAAAACGTTTCACAGCGCCCTTGAAGCGATGACAGTGCTACGATTTGCTTTGACTTTTGGGCCTTCTACTGCTATGTGTGAAAACTCATTTTCTACCCTTTCCAACGTACTGACAACACACAAAAGGAGCATGCTTCACAATCGCAAAGCGCACCTCATACAGTGGGCCTTTGAGAAGAATTTGACCCTCAGGTTCCATGGCGAGTGGAAAGAAGTAGTAATGAGAAAGTTCAATGCAAAAGGGAAGTGAAGATTCCAGTTTTACTGAGGGCTTCTTCATGACATTGGTAAGTTACGTTTCACATATCAATATGCTTTGCCATTATAGATTTTCCATCGACTTGTTGATTTGCTTATTCAGTTGTTATATGATCAGTTATTTGCTTAGTTAGCTGTTATTTGATAATAGGTGCATATAGTGAGTAGCATTGTAAAGCACTTGGGTATTATTATTATTATTATTATTTGCGTCACTCTTATATTTAAATACCGGTACAATGTGTCAGTTCGTATATTATACGTGGTATGTACATGTGCCCCCTCACAGAAAACATGGTGCTCCCCTCCCATGTAATTCCTGGCGCCGGGCCTGGTATGTCCATACGTAGGAAGGCACGGTAATCATTTGGATCTTCAGACCTCAAGTCCCTTAAAAGGTTATCATGTGCACCCTGCTGATGCCTCAATGTTATACACTTATTTTTAATTTTTTGGCCCTATTAAAGCACATATTTAGTCTCAGTATATGCAGTTATACCCCTGCAAAACCCTGAAATTCGTTTTCAGTGACCCCCTTGCACCAGCACTGGGGGAGGGCCTCCTACTTTAAATGAAAATGAAAAGACTGTGTGTTTACTGCTTATATATCTTTGAGCTAATTATATATATATATATATATATATATATATCGAAACGTTGGGCAGCTGGCTCTGAGCTAATATATATATATATATATATATATATATATATATATATATATATATATATATATATATATATATATATCTGTGCAACGTGTATCATTTGTTTACATTTTTATGTAAGTCTTCAAAAATACGCGACAGCTTCAATAATTTTGATTGTATTCATATTATTTTTCAATATTTCTCAATTTGTTTGCGCTTTCAAAACAAATGTACTGGCTTTCCTTCTAATACCCCTCTTCTTTCTCTTGTGGTTTTTTCAGCACACTCAACCTGTGCTGAGGATGCGATGTACTGCTCTCAAATTATCCATATCAGTTGATAAATTCACTTTTCTGAGGGGAGAAAAAGCGCAGTATTACAAATTTCTAAGGTAAAAAATATTGTTTAAGGCAGTTAGCTTCCCTTCTTTGTAGTCAATTGCATGACAGTGTCTATGAACTCGAACTGTCCGTGTCAAGGCCAGTGGAGCTAAAGCAGTGACGCGCATAGCAACAGAACGCTGCTGACATGTCACGTGACTTGGGGGGACGGGACTTGGCAGGGGACAGAAATTTAGAAGCCTTCTCTATTGGCAGTAAACACGAGACACGCATGGTGAATTCATCCAACCAATGAGAATCTTGGCCCTACCTTTCCCTTTCCACAAAAGGAAATATTTCGTCTCGCGAGACGCAACTAAAGTTTGGACATATTTTTTTAAAAACTGGCGGTTTGAGGAAAGAGAAACAAGTAAGGCTGTTTTGTATTTTGATTTTATTTTACCATTTATTAGAAGTATATTATTGAATATTATATTGTTTTCATTTACATTTTTGTCCGCTAGATATAGCAAATGCCCTATGCTTTGTTTTCTTAAAACGTTTAAACCTCCAGTCGTTGTCGTGACGTATACTAATGCAATGCAGGTTATATGTATGTGTAAATTATTCGTTGAATCTCCTCTGGGACTAGTATTAATACTGTACTAAGACTAGTAATATGGTAGGCTAGTTTAGCAGTGTATTTTACAAGTAAACTGTTCAAATCGATCAACTGATACTGATGATTCCGATAATTAAATTAGTTGTTTTACAATTAAGCTTTCTGCTATGCCAAACCATTTTTTCCCAAAAAATAAATACATACATACATACATACATACATACATACATACATACATACATACATACATACATACATACATACATAAATTAAAAAAAATAAAACGTTTAAAACTATATTAATACTTTGTATTGGAACTTTTGAAAAAATGTTTCTAATGTAATATTTTTTTATTTATTTATTCTCTAGTCATTACAAAATATGAGATGACAGTAGAGTTATGTTTGTTCTGTGGTACCAAAACTTTTTCAAATGAAAGCACCATTGTTTTTAGGAAATTTCCCACTAGTGTGCCAGAATGGAACCAATGCAAACTTAAAACTGCAACAAACTTGTTCTATATGCTTTACAGTTTCATGATGATTGTAGATATTAGTACAGTACATTAAAATGCAGGATTGTTATGAATTACAACAGACTGCAGTGGAATGCATTGTAATGTACATGGCCAATCACAGTGTGTGGTTAAATTTGATTTTATCAATTCAACATGGTCAAAGAGCAACTAGATTGTGTGTTAAGAGGTTGTCAGGGTGTGGGATAGACCAATACAGTAGCTAGATGCAGACCACAAGTTGGTACCTTCAGTAATAGCTGAATGTTTATGCCAAAAATGTGAATTTGGCTAACAAAAGTATTCACACACAGTAGGTGCCTGTCAAGTGGTCAAAACAACATTTTTTTTTTGTGTAAGTGATGCATTTATTTTAAGGCATTGGGACTACTGTAAAGGCAAAAACATAGCCTATTCTTATACAAAGCCTGTGGTACCAAATATCCAATTGAGTATGTTCTGTTGTGTGTTTTATAACAAAATACAAACTTTTTTTAATAGAGGTTTGTGACAAGATGAGTGGTGTGGGTGAAAGCAATCCAATGTCCAGAGAGTACTTCCTTAAAATGTCTGTGTTTATTAAAAAAAAAAAAAATAATAATAATAATAATAAATCCACCCTCTACCAACTATGGTATACAATATTGGTTGCAATCCAAAACAGAAAATAGGTACATCCATCATAACAATCCTCCGGGCACGACTCTGTGCTCTCCAAACCAGGGGATGGTGGTGCGTGTCTGTGCTGTGCAGTGAGGGTAGTGCTCCGGGCTTTGTGCTGGCTCCGTGGCGGCAGCTCCCATCTCCTAGTCCTCCTCTGCGATACAAGATAAACTAAACAAACCATACACCTCCGGCTGGTTAGTTTTTCAACTCCCAAAGTCCTCACTGTGATCAGCCCGCTCTCTCCAAAATGGCCAACTTCTGTTTGCCACCTACCGTCGAGCCAGCCCATCTATGGGAAAGCATACTACCTCCCCCCCCCCTCCCTTACAACAGCGCCCTTTCTGGTCAGGAGGGGGATTTGCAGTTCAGATTCCTTCTCTCTCTGTCACAACGTTTTATAATGGGCTGTGGACAGCTGCATTTTGTTTTGTGCAAAACTCTCTTTCAGTTAAGCAAAACATTGCATACGTTAGGATTGATGCTTTAGAATTATTCAGGTAAAAAAAAATATTATGCTAATAAGTGTGCACAACTCAAGGGCCATTCTACATTAAGTTTTAGTGGTTATCCGTTAACTGATTTATACCTGAATAGTGGTTTAGTTAAGTAATTGTGGGTATGGTTGTAACAAATATTTGGGTTAGAGTAGTCTTGGCTGTGCACCTCTGAACAAAACGATTTGCAGTTAAGTGCAGTGAAAATGTGAACATATAAAGTTCGGTAGCATGATTTTCTGTTCTCTCCAGATATGAAGATGGTGGCTGAAAACGAAGTACTGGAGATTAAGGAAGCCTTTGAAAAAGCTCAGAAGACTCACAACAACAAGGCCAAACTGGTTTCTGCTTTAAAGCAGAGATATAACAAGGTAAGGGTTGTGAAAGTAACAGTTTGGATATTAATTACTGTATCAGTACATTCCTAGTGACAAATACATTTGAAATACCATTAATGTTATAAAAAAAAAAAAAAAACGAATTAGATTCAGCAGAATATTGGAGAATACCTTCATCATTGGACTGTTTTGACTTGTTTAATTTGTATTTTGTATAAAAATTACATCAGAACAAATTGTGCCCTGTCAGTTGCTCTTGTGTTTGTTTATTTTTATGTATGTATTTAGCAATTTTATTATTGTAATACTTGTTAGCTAACCGTTAAGGCAGTTGACTTCTTATAAAATAAAATGCATTTAATATTTGCTATATCAAAAGCTGTGTACATTTGTTTTTGTAATCTGCATGTTATGTGTCATTTTCTTTCCTAGCTGGAAGATAAAACCATCTTTCATGAGGAGTTTGTTTATTATCTGAAGTTCCCAATGATTGTGTATAAGCGGGAGCCAGCTGTGGAGAGTGTGATAGACTTTGCAGCAAAATTTGCTACAAGTTTTGAAGAACCTGTGGAGAATGAAGAGGCCAATGAAGATGATGAGGAGGAAGATAACCCCTTTCTGAATTACTTGTTTCATTTTCTGCTTAAGGTACGCAAGATAAGACATTTTTGCTAGTTTGAATATGCCTGAATATTGAGTGAAATTAGTTGTAAATGCATTACACATTTTGTCTCTGGATCATATCTTTTTTTTGGCATATTTATGTATTGCGTTTGATAGAAATGTAAACACATTTATATATTTATTTATCACTACGCTATAGTGACAATACACAATCCTTAATTGCACAGGCACACATTTTAATTATAATTATAGTTAAACTTTTATTAAAGTCAGCTTGGCTTATGTTTTGTTTTTTTGTTTTTTAGTCTCATAATGCAAACTGCCACGCTGTCAGGTTTCGTGTGTGTCAGCTTATTAATAAGTTGTTGGGAAGTATGCCTGAAAATGCCCAGATTGATGATGATCTCTTTGATCGTATTCATGAAGCCATGCTGGTCAGAGTAAAAGATACATTTCCAAATGTGAGAATCCAAGCAGTTTTGGCAATGGCTAGACTTCAGGATCCACAGGATGGGGACTGTCCTACTATTAATGGTATGTAAAATTGTTCAATGTTAAGATTTTCTTTTGTCTAAATGTAATCTGAAGTACAGTTTTATTCTGTAAAGAGTTGCTTTCAGTATGATTTATTGTACTGCATGTACTATAAATGTAGTTTTTTCCTATTCACACTAAATATAGAAATCAATGTAAATTATTTACATCCGGTAAATAAATAAAATAATAAAATGTATCAATTGCCTCTTTTGAGAACATTCTAAAGAAAATTAACTCCTGATTAGAACACCATTTTTATTAATCTCTTTCTATCTTTTTAAGCCTACATGCTTTTGCTTGAAAATGACTCAAACTCAGAGGTGAGACGAGCTGTGTTGTCTTGCATTGCTCCATCTGCTATGACACTGCCCAAAATTTTGGGGCGTACCAGAGATGTGAATGAAAATGTTAGGAAACTGGCATATCAGGTTGGTAATGGTTGTACTGGATGTTACAATAGCTTAAAAACATACATAATGTAATAGGTTTCTGAACGTACATTTTAAAAGACAAATCATTAAGGAAACTGCATGACGGGAATACAGATGTGGAGAAAGGAATAACTGATTTTTTTTGCTAGTAAATGTTACCAAGGTTTCAGTAACTTAAACAAGCTTAGAATGGTGGATTTACACTTTCATTAGCGGTGGCACTGTGACAATAATATATTTAGTAGGGATGTGCTGTTGGTACATTTTTATGAACGTTTAAATGCTATGCAGGTGTCAGCTTTTAAACCATATCTAAATACACATACACACTTTATATTACATTCTGATGTACACTGACAGCCCTGGTTAGTATTTTCCAAGCAAAGAACCCCTAAGTAAGCAAATAACTTTTTAATATCGCAAAGACTTAATTTAAAGTTTGATAAAAAGAAAAAAAAAAAGAAAAAAAAACCCCACATACACACCAAAGCGTGATTCAAATTTTTGATTGGTTAATTTTATGGGCTTAGTTGATTAACCGTAGATTAATTCATTGATGTTATAGTGGCTGTCCTGCATGTAATACTAAAAAATCAATAGAATCTTAAAAAAATAATAATAATTTTAAAAGCAATTGTATTTTTTTGATCTTAGTAAATGTCTCTTTGTATTTGTACTGTGCTATTGAGGTGTGTGTATCTATCTATCTATAAAACATAATATATATATGTGTGTGTGTATATATATATATATATATATATATATATATATATATATATATATATATATACAGTACTGTGCAAAAGTTTTAGGCAGGTGTGAAAAAATGCTGTAAAGTAAGAATGCTTTCAAAAATAGACATGTTAATAGATTATATTTATCAATTAACTAAATGCAAAGTGAGTGAACAGAAGAAAAATCTAAATCAAATCCATATTTGGTGTGACCACCCTTTGCCTTCAAAACAGCATCAATTCTTCTAGGTACACTTGCACAAAGTCAGGGATTTTGTAGGCATATAGTCAGGTGTATGATTAAACAATTATACCAAACAGGTGCTAATGATCATCAATTCAATATGTAGGTTGAAACACAATCATTAACTGAAACAGCTGTGTAGGAGGAATAAAACTGGGTGAGGAACAGCCAAACTCAGCTAACAAGGTGAGGTTGCTGAAGACAGTTTACTGTCAAAAGTCATACACCATGGCAAGACTGAGCACAGCAACAAGACACAAGGTAGTTCTACTGCATCAGCAAGGTCTCTCCCAGGCAGAAATTTCAAGGCAGACAGGGGTTTCCAGATGTGCTGTCCAAGCTCTTTTGAAGAAACACAAAGAAACGGGCAACGTTGAGGACCGTAGACGCAGTGGTCGGCCAAGGAAACTTACTGCAGCAGATGAAAGACACATCATGCTTACTTCCCTTCGCAATCGGAAGATGTCCAGCAGTGCCATCAGCTCAGAATTGGCAGAAAACAGTGGGACCCTGGTACACCCATCTACTGTCCGGAGAAGTCTGGTCAGAAGTGGCCTTCATGGAAGACTTGCGGCCAAAAAGCCATACCTCCGACGTGGAAACAAGGCCAAGCGACTCAACTATGCACGAAAACACAGGAACTGGGGTGCAGAAAAATGGCAGCAGGTGCTCTGGACTGATGAGTTAAAATCTGTAGCAGAAGGCAGTTTGTTCGCCGAAGGGCTGGAGAGCGGTACACGAATGAGTGTCTGCAGGCAACAGTGAAGCATGGTGGAGGTTCCTTGCAAGTTTGGGGCTGCATTTCTGCAAATGGAGTTGGGGATTTGGTCAGAATTAATGGTCTCCTCAATGCTGAGAAGTACAGGCAGATACTTATCCATCATGCAATACCATCAGGGAGGCATCTGATTGGCCCCAAATTTATTCTGCAGCATGACAACGACCCCAAACATACAGCGAAAGTCATTAAGAACTATCTTCAGCGTAAAGAAGAACAAGGAGTCCTGGAAGTGATGGTATGGCCCACACAGAGCCCTGATCTCAACATCATGGAGTCTGTCTGGGATTACATGAAGAGAGAGAAGCAACTGAGGCTGCCTAAATCCACAGAAGAACTGTGGTTAGTTCTTCAAGATGTTTGGGCCGAACTTCCTGCCGAGTTCCTTCAAAAACTGTGTGCAAGTGTACCTAGAAGAATTGATGCTGTTTTGAAGGCAAAGGGTGGTCACACCAAATATTGATTTGATGTAGATTTTTCTTCTGTTCACTCACTTTGCATTTTGTTAATTGATAAATATAAACTATTAACATGTCCTATTTTTGAAAGCATTCTTACTTTACAGCATTTTTTCACACCTGCCTAAAACTTTTGCACAGTACTCTATATATATATATATATATATATATATATATATATATATATATATATATATATATATATATATATATATATATATATATATATATATATATATATATATATATACACAGTGCCTTGCAAAAGTATTCAGACCCCTGACCAATTCTCTCATATTACTGAATTACAAATGGTACATTGAAATTTTGTTCTGTTTGATATTTTATTTTAAAACACTGAAACTCAAAATCAATTATTGTAAGGTGACATTGGTTTTATGTTGGGAAATATTTTTAAGAAAAATAAAAAACTGAAATAACTTGCTTGCATAAGTATTCATCCCCCACACATTAATATTTGGTAGAGCCACCTTTCGCTGCAATAACAGCTTTAAGTCTTTTGGGGTATGTACCAGCTTTGCACACAGTGTCGGAGTGATTTTGGCCCATTCTTCTTGGCAGATTTGCTCCAGGTTGTTCAGGTTGGTTGGACGACGCTTGTGGACTGCAATTTTCAAATAGTGCCACAGATTCTCAATGGGATTGAGATCAGGACTTTGACTGGGCCACTGTAGGACATTCACCTTTTTGTTTTTGAGCCACTCCAATGTTGCTTTGGCCTTGTGCTTGGGATCATTGTCCTGCTGAAAGGTGAATTTCCTCCCAAGCTTCAGTTTTTTAGCGGACTGAAGCAGGTTCTCTTGCAGTATTTCCCTGTATTTTGCTCCATCCATTCTTCCTTCAATTTTAACAAGATGCCCAGTCCCTGCTGATGAGAAGCATCCCAACAGCATGATGCTGCCACCACCATACTTCACTGTAGGGATGGTGTGTCTTGAGGCATGGGCACTGGTAGGTTTGCGCCACACATAGCGCTTTGAGTTTTGGCCAAAAAGCTCTATCTTGGTCTCATCTGACCACAAAACCTTTTCCCACATCGCAGCTGGGTACTCTCATGCTTTCTGGCAAACTCCATCTGAAAGCACGTCTGGTACTTTTGGAGTAATGGCTTCTTTCTTGCCACCCTCCCATACAGGCTAATGTTATGCAGAGCTCTTGATATGGTTGACTGGTGCACCATTACTCCACTCCCAGCCACTTGAACTCTGTAGCTCCTTCAAAGTGATTGTTGGCCTCTCTGTGGCTTCTCTCACAAGTCTCCTTCTTGTTTGAGCGCTGAGTTTTGAGGGACGGTCTTTTCTTGGCAGTGCCTGGGTGGGGTGATGCAGCTTCCACTTCCTGATTATTGATCCAACTGTGCTCACTGGGATATCCAAACACTTGGATATTATTTTGTACCCTTTCCCTAATCTATGCATTTGTATTACTTTATCTCTAACTTCTGTAGAATGCTCTTTGGTCTTCATTTTCCTTCAGATTCACAGCCTGACCAATGATCCTTCAGTGGGGTTTTTATCCAGAAAATGTGACAGCAACTTTAATGGTTCACAGGTGGAGGCCAATGGTAAGGTAATTGTGTCCTCGTTAGGGCAATTTCTTTCATCGGTGTAAACTGGGAGCTTCCACAGCACAGGGGTTGAATACTTATGCAAGCAAGATATTTCAGTTTTTTTTATTTTTCTTAAAAATATTTCCCAACATAAAACCAATGTCACCTTACAATAATTGATTTTGAGTTTCAGTGTTTTAAAATAAAATATCAAACAGATTGAAATTTCAATGTACCATTTGTAATTCAGTAATATGAGAGAATTGGTCGGGTCTGAATACTTTTGCAAGGCACTGTGTATATATATATATATATATATATATATATATATATATATATATATATATATATATATATATATATATATATATATATATATTTTTTTTTTTTTCAAAAGAACAACACCAATAATAATAATAAAAAAAACACAGCTTACATGTTACAGAATGTATCAAATGCACTGATTGAAATACAATATTATATTAACTCTACTGTTCAGGGATCGGTGCCACAAACTGGAAATCAATTTTTATGTATTTGTATTTTTTTTAATATCTTCTGTTGACAAATTACACAAAAAGTTTAAAGATTAAAAAATCTTTTATTTTCAGGAGGTTTCTGGCAAAAGCCCTTCTTCAGCTGTTTGAAAAGTAAACACAGTGCAGTAAACTTGTTGTTCAAGAATTGTAATAACAACAAGTTTACTGCACTGTGTTTACTTTTCTTTTTAAACAGCTGAAGAAGGGCTTTTGCCCGAAACGTCCTGAATAAGATTTTTTAATCTTTTAAACTTCTTGTGTACATTTAAAAAAAAAAAAAAAAACCCTTTCTTTCATATGCCTTCAATATTGTACACTTATATTATATAGGGATGCACCGAAGCCAAGATTTTGGGATTCAGTTGAATACCAAACTGAATACCAAATCTACAAAAACTGTCAAGAAAACTGAAGGAAACGGTTGAATGAAAAAATGTTTGTTTCTGCCTTTTTGTTTGAGTTGACAATGGCAAAGATCTTCTATATACATAAGATGGTCAACTCCGCTTATTTATCATTGGACCTTCTGTCCGTGCCTAAGCAGTGCATCATGGGAATCCAAAGAGTTCCGGTATACAGAGATATCTGCGTCCTGAGTACTGATGACTGAAGTTAGTTTAAGTCTGTTTGGGATACAGCAGGGTGATATTGTGACTTGTCTTTTTTGTTGTCACTTGTACGTTTTCAGGACGGAAATGAAGACGCTGTTTGCTGTTTTAAAGTGGGTATCTAAAATTTAGGTTTATAGGTCGTCCCACTGTGGGAGAATTTAAAAAGATTCAGGCCAGCTCGCAAGCTTGTGTAGTTGCTAACTGAATACTGCGTACCAGCTGATATCACTTCAGCAAAAAAAGCTTTGCAGTCCATATTCTTTTTTGTTTGTGCTGACCAATCATTAAAAACTGACACAGCCCAAGTGGTTACTTTTTTAGTATTCCACTCTTCTTTATTGGCTTCAATTGTATTAATTTCAGCAGTACTGAGAGGTGTCTTGTAGTACTCACGGTTTAATTTTTTTCCTGACCTTTACTTAAAATTATTACTGTTGGTTCTGTTACCAAACTGTTGCTGTCTAAATCCTCCAGGAATGTGTGGACATTGGAGTCACCAAACCGGTTAAAATGTACATGGAGGAAGTCTGATGTTGTATTATTAATTTGTTTTTATTGGGGGGGGGGGGGTGGAGAAGTGACGATCAATTCAAAATTATTTTTTTAAACACTCGGTGCAATAATATCTGTTTGTAAAAAGTCTTAGTTGCTGGGACTTTTTTTTTTTTACCTGTTGGTTGTACTGTAATAAGAATAGGGCTGTATTAGAAGGTTCATTCGCTAGCCAGGAATTTGAAGATTGTTTTAAACCTTCGAAGGTTCATCAGACGCCATTCTGTTAACAGAAATTGTTTGACAATGTGTGAATACTATGAATGACACATTAAATGTCACTCACATGCAAAATTTGATCTTTTGATTTGTATAATGCATATGCACACCAAATCCTTATACGTAGCAACTCTATATGGCGCTGCTGCCGTGTATGGAGCAGGGTATAGTATTCAAAGCACTGGGGGGGTAGCTATAGCGGTTGTACTGCTTCGGTAAAATATGTACTGAATACCTAGTGTACAAGATGGTGTAAGAGAAGTGCTATGATAGAATATGTTTGAAACATACAAAATATACGCTAACACTAAATTTAATTTAAAAAAAAAACTGAGCACCGTCCGTCCATCCCCCCTCCAGCTCATGTTAACCAGAGGAAAATTTCTTCATTCGCTATCTCGACAGCAAAGCACTGTATAGCGTAAACTGTAGTGAAAGAAATGTCTCGAAACCCCTCTGTTTGTTAATTTTTATTTAAATTATAAAAACATGATTACTGTTCTATATAATGTATTTTTAAACTACATATGGATGTTTTATTCCATTTATATGACTTACCTGTAAAATAATAGGATTGTCAATCAAATATAAACAAGTAGCAATGGTGACGTCACCAGTAAATTATGCAAATTAGTACCAACGAAGGTTCGAACCTTCTTTCAGTAATGTGTTCCAAACCTTCGAAGGTCAAAATGTACCCTTTGTTGCAGCTCTAAATAAGAACATAAGAAATTTTACAAATGAGAGGAGGCCGTTCGGCCGATCTTGCTCATTTGGTGTTGGTAGCTTATTAATCCCAGAATCTGACCGAGCAGCTTCTTGAAGGATCCCAGGGTGTCAGCTTCAACAACTTAATGGAGAATTGGTTCCAGACCCTCACAATTATCTGTGTAAAAAAAAAAAAAAAAAAGTGCCTCCTTTTTTCTGTTCTGAATATCCTTTTTGTGGCAAGGTGACCAGAAGTGAACACAATATTCTAGATGAGGTCTTACTAATGCATTGTAAAGTTTTAACATTGCTTCCCTTGATTTAAATTCAACACTTCTCACAATATATCTGAGCATCTTGTTGGCCTTTTCTATAGCTTCCCCACATTGTCTAGATGAAGACATTTCTGAGTCAACATAAACTCCTAGGTCTTTTTCATAGATTCCTTCTTCAATTTCAGTATCTCCCATATGGTATTTATAATGCACATTGTTATTGCCTACGTGCAGTACCTTACACCTTTCTCTATTAAATATCATTTGCCATGTGTCTGCCCAAATCTGAATGCTGTCTAGATCATTTTGAATGACCTTTTGCCACTCCTCCTATTTTTGTGTTGTCTGCAAATTTCACAAGTTTGCTTATTATACCAGAATCTAAGTCATTAATGTAGATTAGGAATAGCAGAGGACCTAATACTTATCCTTGTGGTACACCACTGGTTACCTTACTCCATTTTGAGGTTTCTTCTCTAACCAGTACTTTTATGTTTTCTATATGTTAACCACTCCCTAATCCTAATGCATTTCCTTGAATCCCTACTGCGTTCAGTTTGAGAGTTAATCGTTTATGCAGTCTTTGTCAAAAGCTTCCTGGTAATCTAAATAAACCATGTCATATGCTTTGCAATTGTCCATTGTCGATGTTGCATCCTCAAAAAAATCAAGCAGGTTAGTTAGACACAATCTCCCTTTTCTAAAACCATGCTGACTGTCTTCCAGGATACTGTTACCATGTAGGTAATTTTCCATTTTGGATCTTCTTATAGTTTCCATAAGTTTACATATAATAGAAGTTAGGCTTATTGGTCTGTAGTTACCTGGTTCGGTTTTGTTTCCCTATTTGTGGATCGGTATTACGTTTGCAATTCTCCAGTCTGTTGGTACAACCCCTGTGTCAAGAGACTGTTACGTGATCTTGGTTAGCGGTTTGTAAATAACTTCTTTCATTTCTTTGAGTACTATTGGGAGGATCTCATCCGGCCTAGGGGATTCGTTTATTTTAAGAACTCCTAGTCCCTTTAACACTTCTGCCTCTGTTAGGCTAAAGTTATTTTCAACTGGATAGGAACAGGTCGACATGTGGTGCAGGTCTTTTTCATAGATTCCTTCTTCAATTTCATTATCTCCCATATGATATTTATAATACACATTTTTATTGTCTGCGTGCAGTTCCTTACACTTTTCTCTATTAAATATTGATTCTGCGTTGTTTTTTTTCTTCCTGGGCTTCAAGACTATTTTTGATATATAGCGCTACCCCTCCGCCTCTTCTGTCCTGCCTGTCTTTCTTATACAGTATATACCCACTAATATTATATATATATATACACACACACACACACGTATATACATTATATATATATATAATGTATGTATGTATGTGTATGTATGTATGTATGTGTTCTGCGTTTGGGCTAGTAGTTACTACGCCCAGCAATTGCCACACGGGTGATAATGTGTTTGTGAAATGAAAGAGAACCACTTTTGAACGTTATTTGATCCCTGACATCTAAACGTCTGCTGTATCCTAGGATAGTGTAGGACTGCTTATAACAATGTCAGAGTCAAAATGAAACAGCATTTTAATCAAAATATTGTGTATTTCCTAGAAAATAGTACCGGGAAAATTATTGAATAGACAAAAATCAGGTATAAATCAATAAAAAACGACGTCCAGTTAAAAATAAAGTAAAAAATCCTGTAATGTTTTGGTAAAATTCGGAATAAACCGCAAACACAGAACACTACATATATAGTGGGGATTGATTTTATTCTTAATATAAGGGCGGTAAAACACGCCTGACGTGTATCTGGCTAACGGATATCTGAGTGCTGACTGTAGTTTATTACCGTCCTTCTTGTGCTTCAGTTTATTAAAACATGTGAGATGTGTCTCCCCCCCCCCCCCCCCCAACAGACCAATGTCCTAGCGCATTCATAAATATTGACACGTGCTTTTAAAGGGAGAGGCAGCATTTTTGCGTTTTCAGGCGCCAATACGCCTAATTATTATTATTTATTTCTTAGCAG
Source organism: Acipenser ruthenus (assembly GCF_902713425.1). NCBI lineage: Eukaryota > Metazoa > Chordata > Actinopteri > Acipenseriformes > Acipenseridae > Acipenser > Acipenser ruthenus. The sequence continues at coordinate 101,860,878 of NC_081189.1, read as the reverse complement.
ACGCCCTTATCCAGGGCGACTTACAATTGTTACAAGATATCACATTATTATAACATACAATTACATTATTTTTTTACATACAATTATCTATTTATACAGTTGGGTTTTTACTGGAGCAATCTAGGTAAAGTACCTTGCTCAAGGGTACAGCAGCAGTGTCCCCCCACCTGGGATTGAACCCACGACCCTCCGGTCAAGAGTCCGGAGCCCTAACCACTACTCCACACTGCCTAACCCCGAAACTTTTTTTTTTTTTGCCACATAATGTGCAGTTGTTGGAAACAAACAAAAGTTTTTCAAAAGTTCTGAATCTACAAAAAAAAATGTTCTCTAAATGCAGATTATTTTTTAAAACAAAAACATTTATTTTATATTTTGAGTTTTTTCTTGAGGAACACCAAGTGATCTACATGTTCTGGTTTACAAAAATCCACGGGATTTTTAAACTGTCCAGAGCAGGTCGAATTTTGCCGTCGCCCTGATGAGATTACCAACATTTAATAACCCGCCCAACTCAGCTTCCGTTTTGCTCAGCTGCCTGCGGGCTTGACAGAAACACCCTGAACACAGTGATTGGTAGTTGAGGCTGCTAGTGCATGCTAATAGCTGTTCTTGAATTATCAGTGTAGACATGAATTGGTGCATGCTCACGTTTATGTTAACAGATCAAATTTTACCTAAATAAAAATAATAATTAAAAACACAGTTTATCAATACAGCGGTCACTGTATCAATAATCGTATCGTCAAGAAAAGTATTACGGTTCACCATGTGAATCGATGAATTGGCACACCCCCAATAAGGATTATTACCCCACATTATCAAACAGGCAACATAGCAATAAATCTATGATGTGGTACGGAACAGAATTTTTATTTATTTATGTATTTATTTATTTATTTTTAATTGCTCTTCCTGCAGTGATTTAGAGGACAGATCTCAAACCCCAGTGCACTAAGCTTTTGTCGGAAACAGCTCCTTGTCCATGTAATGTTTTATGTTTAGCTTGAAACAGGCAATGCTGTTTTCAATGAAGTCGTTCAAAATTTCTGATGCCAAGGCAAATATATCTGTAGTTGCTCTCAAATCAAAACGCAAAAATATCAAGGTTTCTCAAAATTCTTGTAATAGTAATATTATAAGACAGCAGACTAATATATGCTCACGTAGACAGCCAGACAGCAGTTCTCCAAGGAATTGATATGATTACAATAGATATTTGGATAACACATATCAAGAGCAATATTCTATTCAAATACTGCGGTAAACTCAGCGGAGGTACAGATAACAAACTGGCTTGTATACATATAAATAGCGTATTGTAGGTTATACTAACACTAAAATCATATATTGTAACAAGCCGTCAAAATGAGTACTTTTGGCGGTTCTAGATAGAAGTGCTTATAACTTATTTTTGCGATTCTGACTTTCAAACGCCGTCAGTATATTTTAATACATGTATTTAGGAGAAGTCAAGAACAGACAACCATGGATCTTTAACAGTTACTCTTTAAGGTAATGGTAAACCTGGAATTTATACCAATTTTTCAGAAATTTTTTTTTTTAATTGTTTTTACAGGTTCTTGCAGAAAAGGTCCCTTTAAGAGCTCTATCTATTGCTCAGAGAGTAGAACTTCTACAACAAGGGCTGAATGACAGATGTGGTAAGAGTCTAAAAAAAACATGACTAACATTGCTTGATCACTTTATTTTTGTTTTTTGTGATCTAGATATTTTGTGTCTAAAGAAAATAAGAGTAGGATCTTCTCAAGAAATGGTTAAGTTAAACACGACACAATTGTGTTTTGATGTTTAGTAAAGGGGAGGATGGAGATTTATGCAGTGTCTTGCACCACTAGACCATTGATTTGCATCCACATCTTAAGATAGGAATTTAAATAGTTGTGGCTACCCAGAGTTTTATAGACCTTATCACATTTTCTGTTTTTTTTCTTTTATGTATACCTACTGACAGATAGATCTCAACCTATTTTGAATGACTGCCCAGAGAATTATTAGATTGCATGGTTCTTATATTTGTTTATTTATTTAGCACACATTTATCCAAGGCAACTTACAGAGACTATGGTGTGTGAACTATGCATCAACTGCAGAGTCACTGACAACAATGTCTTGCCTGAAAGACGGAGCACAAGGAGGTTAAATGACTTGCTCAGAGCCGGGATTTGAACCGGGGACCTCCTGGTTACAAGCCCTTTTCTTTGACCACTGGACCACACAGCCTCCTATTAAGTTTATATGCTTAAACTGTTCTTTCACTATTCTGTTTGATAACCTCTGCTTAATATTTTGTCTTGATTCAGGAGCCGTACAGGAAGTTGTGCAGAAAAAGCTGCTGCAGACTTGGCTCCGACTGTTGGAGGGCAACGTTTTAGAACTTCTCCATAGACTGGATATTGAAAACTGTCCAGGAGTGGCTGTGGCTGCGCTGAATGCCATGTTTGCTTTGTCACCACTTCATGAACTGACTCAAAACTGTAGCAATATAGACAACCGGTATGTGGATCATTTTTATTTAATATGATAAAACATGCATTTTATTAGTCAGTATATCAGAGTTTTGTAATTAAAACCTAAATGATATGCCATAGTAAACTGAAATGTGTATTGGTGTTGTGTATAGTTCTCTCAATGTAATAACCACATTCCTGTCCTATCAAAGAAAGTTGATCCCTGTGGAGAATCTAACCTGTGAAACTTCCTTGTACTGGAGAGCTCTCTGTGAGTATGTCAAGTCAAAAGGAGATGAAGGTGAAGAAGTGCTGGAGCAGATCTTACCAGAAGCGGCCATATATGCAGAATATCTTTATGGGTAACTATTTGTAATGTACTTTTATATCTGGAGTGATTTACAATGTAAAACATTATGATCCAGGTAGAAGATTCTCTCATTTCTAAAAAAATATAACTAAGAAGTTGCATGAATTATTTGGTTTCAATAAATAAATAAATAATTAAATGACTGGCAAATTAAATACAGATTTTTTTAATTGTTAGGTACCTGAAGAGTATCCCTGTGATGACTGAAGAACAGAAGACAGATTTTGCTCAGCTGGAGAACGTAATGACTAAAGAATTTATAGGCCAGCAACTGGTTCTTCTTGTGGGTTGCTTGGATACTGCTGAAGAGGGTGGGAGGTAAGATTGAGATGGATGTGGTGGTTTTTTGTTTTGATTTTTGTTTTCTTTACATTTTGCACAAACAAGTAAACAAACATATTTTGGTCCATACTTAAATACTGGTTATGGGAAACAAGTTTAAATATTGTACTGCCATGGATAAAACACTATAAGCAATAGAACCCAAAGAGGACTTTACCATCTGGTAAGGCCTGCCTTATGCCATTAAATGCTCGAGTTAAAGGCGAGGACAATTAACATAACGAAAAGAGCCTTACCAGGCGTTAAAGCCCTTTTTATGAGAGTTCTATTACTATTAGAAAAGTTAAATTTCTAATATACCTTCAGGTATTAATATCATATTCAGGGAATATGCACCACACTGGTAGGCTACCAGTATACCCCAGGCAATTTTCCTGCTCTCCCTTAGCACAGAGCCCTCTGGAGAGATTGCAGCCATGTCTTTAACAGACAATGAGTGAGAGCCCTGCCCAAGTGGAATGGACATGGAGCCCACAGAGCTGTGAGACAGCATGTTTCCCCAGCGTGTGTTTTTAGAAAAACTTGCATGCTCTGGCCCCAGATGGGAAGAGCACCTGCCGTGCTTATTGTCCACTGGGGGATTAAACCCCGGCATGATGCAAACAGCAACACAGTGTAAAAAAACTGCTGCCTTGGTCTACTCAAGCAGCAACGCTGCTGCACAGAAATGTAGAGTACAGTACTGTATGTAACAAGGCGGACGCAGTGTAGAATACTATAAAAACTAACAGGGCGGTTCAAAACCCGAACCAAGTCCACTGGCACTGGACAAGGGATGGTAGGAACCGGGTCGATGACTTTGTACCGAGTCGCAATGGCATGTAACAGAGATGTGCGGTGCCTTGCGCCGGGTCGGGACGGTACGGTACATGTGCGGTGACTTGCACCGGGTTGGTACGGTACCGGTGCGGTAACCTCATTCCTTGTTCGGTGGGTACCGGGTTAGGAACAGAGCGGGTCGTTGACCTATAGGTCTATACGGTTCGCGTTACTGCAAGAAGCAGTGTATAGGGATGCCCACCTATATAGCTTCTGGCAAACCCAAACAGTCCAAATGTATACAAGACTGAGGGAAGCCTGCTGTTTGAGCCCTATCTGCCTTCATAATGGTGCTGCAAGATGGCAACAAGATACTGTGGCAGAGACTGTCTCATACAACGCACCTACAAACAAACAGTTGGGCAATGTCTCTCCTTCTTGGCTTGTATCTCACATTGATTTGTTCTGAATACTTTAAACCAGTAGTTTTCAAACTTTTTAGGCCCTGTACCCCTTTCCAAATAATCTAGTCTATCGTGTACACCCATCTGCGATACGGTCATAATATACCTATGAAAACAGGAAAAAATCTGGTATTTTTTAAATACTGTAAATGGAAAGCGAACAAAATATAACAGTTAGTTAACCACGGTGCAAATGCACCAACTAAAAATGCCATGTAGAATTATTTCAAAATCCACTCCAAATAAGTATGCTGAAACAAGTCCAAATTAAGAGTCCAAAAACAGGTTATGCTTCTGAAAAAAACAAAACCTAAGGTTCCAATTTAAAACAAAATCAAAAAGCAATTCTCAACGAATTTCTTCCAACAAATGCACCAGTGTAGAGAGAGAACAGATTTTTTAAAAAAGTTAAATTTTATTGAACTCGCATTTTATCGTTGAACACTTGAGCTGAGACAATGTAAAATGCTATCTGCATCTTGTGCTGTATCGAATACAGCCAGAATAAGCACATTTCCAAAAGCTAATTTGTTGAAAGTAAAAAGGGGATATTTATATCAGGCAGTCAAAAATGACGTGGCAAAATGCTTGCATGTTGAAGTGTTTAGTGCAGTAGTCTATTCGTGTTAATCAGTCTATTCGTGTTAATCAGCTGTAAGACAATTAAAGCTTGTGCACTCGCTGTATGATAGGAACACACTCAATAGGTCTGGAGTAGGGAATTCGAGACACTTTTCCCAATCCCAGGATTTAGCGTGGAATAAATTGTCGACTTTGTACCCAAAGAAAGAGGAGAAATGGCAGGTAAGAGAGGAGGATGAATGGGAGGTGGATTTATCGATGGCTGGTTGCAAGATTTGATCAATGGTTTTGAAGAGAATATTTGGTTTACCGTGTCCCATAGATATGATTTCTGAGAAGTACTTCACCCTGGGAGCAGTGAGTGCAAGCCTGTAGCTACTGAGGTGATCGGTCCAAATCTCTCTGTGAACTGTTAGTCCAGACGACCTCCATTTGCGCTCAGACTTGCGGCAGGCAGACTTAAGCAGTCGAAGTTCGAGGGTATACCATGGACAGTTGCAATGTTTCTTCACTGTTCTGGTTGTAAACTGGGCAGCTGTATCGATGATCTGAGTAAGGGTGGCGTTGTAGAGGGCCATCGCATCATCGACTGAAGACGGGAGAGTACCAGTCAGAGTATTTAGCAGATTTTTGGGATGGAAGGAAATAACAGTATCAGTAGTAGCTGAAGGTGCGGGAAGATTAATATTGGCAGTGATTAACTAAAAAAACTAATATCAGTAATTATGTACGTGCTCACTCAGGGTCGGTCATAATAAACTGCAGTGTAAGGTATCAGAAAAATGCTACTGCATAAAAAAAACTAATAGCAAATTAAGAGTTTTGGGTAGCAAAATGCAACCAAATATATGTTAAGTTCGAGCCTTGATATATATAAAATCACTAGAGAGAGAATACATGCATGTCTATCTCCAGTTATATGCCTGAACGCGGTGAACTCATTGGTTGCGGACTTTGAGACTTGCGAGTGGGTATAACACACTACCCGAAGCGAGTGAATCGCATCGCAAAATATTAAACATGTTTAAACTTTGCGATCGATCGTCCGATCCTGTAAAATCTCATTACAAAGCACAACACACTGCCCGATGCAACTGAAAAATGGCATCACTATTGATCGCATTGGGCAGTGTGTCCAGGGCTTAACCAATGCCCTGCTATTTAAATATGTAAATTACATGTACACCGTTTGAAAACTGCTGCTTTATACCCACCCCAACTACTGAAAATGAGATTACAATTAGAAACTGATCATTTCTGGCTTGTGACATTTAAAGCTATATTCTAGTTTGATAGGGAGTATTTACACGCTTGTGGGATTGGAAACAGAATTGAAAATGGTGGCAATGTTACCAAAAACAATAATTTAATACAGTATAAAAAGCAAAAGCCCCGAAAAAAACTAATTTACATAAAACTTGCAAATAACCAAGAAGCACTGAAAAATTTAATTAATAAAAATTGAAAAACAGAAGCCTTTAATTTATAAATTAATAATTTCATTGAGGTGATGTAATGGAGAAATATAACACACATATATTTTTTTAAAACTTTGATTCTGTGTATTTTCAATAGAAAATGGGTTACTTTATAGCAGGAGGAATATTGGTTGCATACATAGATATAAGGATCACTCTGTAGAGCGCTAAATGTACAGATGCATCTGTGTAAAGTTTATATAGTGATGAAGCTTGAGTCTTGACATGACTTCATGGGAGATGCCAATATAGTATTCAGTGTATTTAAGAACATAAAGTTTACAAACGAGAGGAGGCCATTCAGCCCATCTTGCGCATTTGGTTGTTAGTAGCTTATTGATCCCAGAATCTCATTTGTTTTTTTAAATCAGGAGTTAACAAATGTTTGGTAAAACTAAATTGGTATTTTATCCTGGCTAATTTAGGAAGAGAGTACTGGCTGTTCTCCAAGAAATGCTTGTTTTGCCCAATACTCCAACTTCCCTTGTGTCCTTGCTAATTGAAAAACTGGTTACTGCCCTAGAGGATGATAAGAGGATACAAATGGTAAGTCCAAATAAAATAATTACATTGTATTGATGGTAAACTGCAGAATTGGTTTAAACTGGTACTGATGTTTGTTCATTTAGCAAAAATAAAATTTTGCTTAGGAAAATCCATTACCAAGACTTAAATGTTAGGTGTTATTTGGGATATTAGATTAGGTTTCAGCCTTTCAAAGCCACATTGGTCTCTGCCATTTTAACATGGCTTATCAACAAATAAGAAAAAAAATAAAAACATACCCGTCACATGAGATTTCCGACTCCGTCACCAGTTTTACAAAGCCCATCTCTTCAGTGTTACAATGTACTTGTTTATCCGTCACAGCCTGGGTTTTTTGTTTGTTTGTTTGTTTGTTTGTTTTTTTCCTTGCATTCCAAATCAGTCTGTCAGTTACACAGCGCTTCCTCCAATTTCACGATGAAAATACAGTAAAAGCAAGAGACAAGCAAATGTAAAACTTTTAATGTAAAAGTTCATTATTAAACAGTTTTAGATACTGGGATGCATTTTTGTTTTAGTATGTGATCTTGGTTGCTTTTGTGTATTTTCATTTGTAAGTGAACTGTGACATGAGGGCCTTATCGAGCACTATATTCTGCAATTTTGAATACTGACTTTGGATATGCTGTCTTAATTCTGGAAACTGGTGTGTGTTTTTTTTTTTTTTAAATATATAAATCGTTTCCTAAATTGCTTTGCCTTTTACGTTTTACGCAGTTCTGTGCATGGGTTTCATTTTGCTGTTTGATCGTTAATGGGGAATTTTACATACTGCTACAATACGTTCCAGATTTACAATAATGTATTGTATTACAGTCCACATGTCCACAGTGGTAGTTATATTTTCAGAATCATATTGTTCTGAATTAAAATACTACTTTTGTTAAAATATAGTACTGTACCAACAAAACCAACTACAGTATATCTAAATGGAAGCCTGCCTATTTTAAAATGGTCCTTTCAGCTATGTATTTGACATTGTATCTTTATGTTCCCTGAAAAAACAGACAAGGGTTGGAACGGGCCAAAATGAAATAATCAGATATGCATTGCACTCGTTTAACCGTCACTGAAGTCAACATTTTATAGGGTCAGATGTGTGAGTGCTGACTATATCTTAAAGGCATTCATGCACAGCAAAGCTTTTTCCAAAAGGAGGTTGCTTAAGTAACCTCAAATATATTATTCATGGTCAGATTAAATGTTTTGTAGAGACTGTTTGATGAATGATACAAATGTATAGCAAAGGACCTTTCTGAAAATCTTCTAAATACAATCTTGTGTCAATGTTTTATTAAAGAAGAAACTAGATTATAATGTAATGGATTGTCTCTTAATAGGTAGCTGAAATAATCTCTGAGGTGCGTGAGCCTATTGTTGCTGTTAATGCTCCTATTGATGCAAATGACCGTAGAAAGAGACAAATCAAGGTAAGTTGGTTCATATTTTATTTTGTCTGTATATGTACCAATTTAAAGTGCTATTGAGAAACATTTATTTGAAATGTAAATGTTTTGCCTTGACCTAAAGTGATAACCAAACAGTACATGTTTTAATGACTTTGCATTTCAGAGCCTGTTAATAATTTTGAATAGATTGTGCTTAAACGATTTTATTTATTGAACATCTGTTCTTGCACTTTTTTTTTTTTTTTTTTAATCACCGTTTAGCTTGCTGGAGTCAAAGTCAAACTGAATGAAACCAAACAGATGCTAGAAGATTCTATTGCAGTTCAAGACTTCGGTCAAGCTTCAGAGCTGAAAGATAAGATTATAGAGTTAGAAAGTCTCAAACATCAGTTGATGAAGGAAGCAGAAGAGCCAAAAATGGAAGAGGTTCGCATGGAAAAGGTTTGTACAAATCATTCCACATTCATCTAATAGAGCATGCCTGGGAGCACCTTGAGACACTAACAGGAGACAAAAAAGAAAGTCCATAAATCATTGGCAAAATTAACTAAAGTGATACTTTTTTTTTTTTTTTAAAGCCAAATATGGAGAGACACGATATGAAATGAGAAAATATTTTGAGAGTTTTTGGCCTTTTTTCATATTAACTTGTTGAGGTCCATCAAAATTATATGTATATTAGGACTGAGTAACACTTTTTTCTATTTTAATTACTTTCTTTTACAGTATAAGTAACACTTATTTCCTATTTCTCAAGAATGATTCTGACACACTTCTGAAATGCCTTACCATGTGCTCTGAGCTCCTTAAGCACATGTCAATTGACAAGGGAATCGGTCCAACAATGAACGGTATCCTAGAGTCTTTGGTATGTCTTGTATTTACATTCACGTGGGCATTAAGGGATATGGAAAATGCAGTTTTAATAAAATCTGACTCTTTTTGTGCGTTTTTATAGTGTGCTTACATTTGACCTCTGGAGCAGTTTGTTTAAAGTACTGGAAATGTGTATATATTTGATGAAATTTAAAAGTGAAAATGTACTCAAATGTGTATCAGGTTTTAACTAAGAAAAAATGTGCTATAATAACCTGAAGCATATTTTGCAACTGACTGAAAAAGTATTTTTTTTTTCTATTAGATCCTCCCAGGCATTGCAAATGCCCATCCAGGAGTACGTAATATGGCTGTAGAGTGTCTGGGTTTATGCACTCTACAGAACAAGGAGTTGGCAAAAAGGCACCTTGTGTTGCTGTTGCAGGTAACACTCTTTCTAGCTTTTCTTGCCAGCTGTGTCACACATTTGTACAATCTGTATGTCACACGTTTATTTGCTGGTTTCTACTAAGTTCAGTGTGTTTTGTTTTTTTTTGTTTTTTTTTTTTAAAGATTGCTCAACTTGATGACGCAAAAATTAGGATCAGTGCTCTTAAAGCGGTACTTGACCAACTTCTGCTCAATGGAATGGAGACACTGACAAGCAATACGTCTCAGAGTGATTCATATACAGAAAAGGGAGATTCAAATCCGCAGCAAGAAGGAAAAGAGGCAAAAGAACCAGCGGAAGAGGAAACTACAGTCAATAACATTCTTTCTTTACTTTCGGGTTTCCTGGACAGTGAGGTAGATAATTGTTCATTTGAAGTGTAGCCTTCCTTTTTGGTAGGTAATGGCTTGATCGTCTACTACTAATTATTCTTGTCAATAGAATAAGGTGGTTGTGGTTATAATTGTATATATTTATTTATTTATTTATATATATATATATATATATATATATATATATATATATATATATATATATATATATATATATATATATATATATATATATATATATATAATATATATATTTTATTTCAGTGTTTCCTTTGCATGTAAATAGATTGTTTTTGTAGATACCAGAGCTCAGGACCGAAGCTGCTGAGGGTTTGGCTAAACTGATGTTCTGTGGAAGACTCGTCAGTTCAAAGTTGCTTTCTCGTCTTGTTTTGTTGTGGTACAATCCTGTTACTGAAGATGACACACACCTTCGACACTGTCTGGGTGTGTTCTTTCCATTGTTTGCTTACGCAAGCAGGTATGATATAACCTAAAGTACAATATCTAATATCTAAATTCTGAAAAATTCATCTGAATGTGTAGAACTTTGTGCTACAAACTGACATCAAGTCTATTTTGTTTGTGATGCCTTAATGAACTAATCTTGGAAATTCTAGCTTAAAATGTCTGCCGTCGTGGTGGTTGGGCCTTTATGGACATTAAATTGGGCGTTATTTGCGTTATTTAGGCTAACATGGTCCAAACTCATTACGATTTTGTAATGTGTGCTATTTCTAAGTGAATTGTATTCAACAGATCCAATCAAGAATGCTTTGAAGAAAGTTTTCTGACAACTATGCACACATTGTTCAACGCCCCTGGACCCTCTCCTTTAGCTGAGGTTGATACAGCAAATGTAGCCAAATTATTTATCGATTTGACCAGACCCAGTGCATTAAGTCAGCAAAGCAAGAAAACGGACGATTACCAAGTAGGTGTTTTTACTTAAGAAAAAAAATCCCATGTTTTAAAATGTATGTGCTACCTCTTATGCTAACTTTTTCTAGGGCATAAGTTTCACTGTTTTGTACCATGCATATCTCCTAAATTGTTCTAAACAATACCAATATGTGCTGACTTAATTTCTTGAACATGCAGCTTTAATGTGTACTTGAATTGGTAAGTGAAACAAACAATGTTGATCTCATTAAACAATGTTTGCTACAGGAACTTACTGTGCATGACAGATTGGCTGTCAGGATATGTAATGAGATATTAAAAGACCCAGCTGCTCCAGATGTCAGAATCTATGCCAGGTGTTTGAGCACACTTGAACTTGCTACAGGAGAGTCAGTGTGTAATAAGGATTTATTGATGCTTTTGGATGAAGTCTGTACGGTAAATATATATAATTTTTTTTTTTAACTAACTTTCTGAATGGTGTGATTTTGCAATGTAGCTAGTTACATATTTGAAAGTTATGTTAATAAAATGTTTGTATTCAGATTTATGTTCCTAAAACATACTGACAGCTAGTGGGGTTTATGATCACATTTTATAAAGCCAAAATTATGTAGTTTCCAGCCCCATGTTGTTTTAATTATTCTATTTAAATGCTAGTAAATACATAAGACTGCAGTGTACTTTTGCTTGCCAATATGAACTATGACTACCTGTTTGATAAATTACATTGATGGCTTGTATGTTTGTTTTTACAGGAGGTAAAGGATCAAGTATGTTTAAGGGCCCTTGAAAAATGTATTCATCAGCTGAAGGCAGGATCTAAGGATAATGGTTCCAAGGATGCTGATACAACAATAAATCAAGCTCCTGTTGAAAATGGGGAAGGTATTTTAAAAACAAACCCCCCACCCCCCCGAATATTTTTTCAAGGAATGGTACAAATAAACAATATGAAAACAATAATTGTATTTTAGTTGGTGAACATGTTCACCAAGTTTTTATTAATGAGATAATAAATTACTTATTTCTGTTCATTGTCCACAGAAAATGAGAATGATGGCGATCAACTGAAAAGTACAAAAAAGAGAACTAAAAGAGGTAGGTGTTTTTTTGTGCAGGTTCAGTGCATTAGTAGTGAATGACTTTAATTCAATTTGACTGTAGTGCACTGAATTACAAATAGATAGAGAAAACAGGAATAAAATGCAAACTTTAGAACCTTTTACTACTCATTAGGATGCACACTCTCCCTCTTGTTTTCATGTAGTTGTGGTGAAATGGATTGTCTTGTGTTTTTATTTATGCAACACACAAGCATTGTTTCAGTGAGTTGCAGAACAGCGATGACACAATACAGGTGGCTGGTAGCTCCGATTGCTGTGTGTTTGTTATGTTTACCTATATCGAAATTACATTTTAATTTGGATAGTTTTTAGATTGTTTTAATAGATGTGTTTGTGGGTTAGTTGCTCACCTGATCTTGTATTTCAGGGTCGAAATCTGTATCCACTGCTACCAGGCCTACAAGAAGCAGACCAACACGTCGCAAAACAGTCAGTGTTTCTGATGAAAGGTAATATTTATGGACAGTGATTTTACTTACTGAATTCGTTTTCTTCTTCACTGGCTGTAAAGGCCAATTCCTTATGTTCAGTAGATTCATCAAAGGGATGTGTGACATTTATATTTCATTCAGAATATAAAAATGACCATTGTATTAATGTCTGCCATGTCGGGTATGACTTTTGCCCTAGCAATTGATTTACAACACATTTTAGTTTTGCTTCAGTTTGTTTGAAGTTAATCTACTGTCTGTGTTTTGACTCGTTTCCATTTCACTTTTTTCCTGAGTGAATGTTTAAATGCAGAAGTACCCAATAAAAATATAAGATGATGACAGACCTGATCAAATGATGCACTAACTTTGTCTTAGCTATGCATACATTGGTTTGGATAGTGCTATAATTGCATGACCTGTATGGCAAAACTATACTAATATACTGATGATTTGTAGAACAAAACAATACAATATATTAACTGCCTGGTCCTGTGATAAAAATACTACATAGTTGAGTTTGTGGTTGTTGGTGGGTCATATTGTAGAGCTGCTTAAGCACATTGGCTCAGTTTCACCAAAGTCACCTGATATATTAACTTCATGTTGTCCAGCTAGAACCATCATAATACTTAGTTTAGTGTAGTAAATTATCTTGCACTATGTCAATGCAGGGCTTTACTGAGAACTCTGCACATGTTCAACCAGAAACTCAGAATGCAGACTTGTTTAATAACAAATCTTGAGGGTCCTTTATTGATGAATGAACAGTCATTGTTCTGGATTACAATTGTAATATTATAGTAACAAATCTAAATGCAAACAATTGTTATACTGTGCAAATATACAGTCTTGTTTCTATGGGATATTATTTTAAAATTAACTTCCTATGATACTGTGTTTCTTTGGTTTTGTTTGTTTTTTAGTGAATTGGAGGCGATTGTAAAAGCAGTTCCTGAACCGGTTAAAAGGTCAACAAGGGGCGCTAAAGCTGCCGCACTGGAAAACGCCAAAATGAATCTCACAGATTTGATGAACAGAGAAGCCGATCAGTCATCATAAGTCTTGTTTGACAATATAACTGCTCAACACGTTGAGTGGATTGTTTTTACATTTTATATGTATCGTTCTTCAATTTTAAAAAAATAAAAATAAATAAGTCAAACAAAAGTAAGTTCTGTAGGACTGCAGATTTAGATTAAAGAACATTAGGAGTATAGAGAAAGATCTTCTTTTAAAGTCATTGCTTGTAAAAATGTGTGCATGTACAGTATAAAGGAAAATTAAACATTCTACAATCAATTGTATTATTCATTTAGTGACACTCTTTAATACACGTTTTTTAAAGCTATGTATAAAAAAATAATATTCCTTATTTTTTTAATAAAGAAACACCACATAGCACCAGATTATAATAAAAGCAAACTTCAAAGGGTTTTACTGTAACAATGCATCACAAACACCTTAAGGCTAAATTGTACATATTTATTTTTATGTTTAAGGCTTGAATTTAATACAGCATGACATGAGCATACCATTCTACAAATAAAGTAATTAATAAAATAAATCACATGAATGACTTATTATATAAATCTAAAGGATTTTAATTGTGTAAGCACAATGCTATGGAAACCAGTATGATATTGGCCAAACAAGAGAACTGAAAAGGTTTTTTTTTTTTTGGCAATGTATACCAAACATGACATGACGCCTGCTTTTAAGTGTTAGCTGGTTTCAAAGGAGGAAAAAATACATAATAAAAAACCTACATGTAAAAGGTTTATAAATGCACCGCAGGGCAACTTAAAAACCAAGAAATGTGCATCCCTGAAAAAAATTCTTAGCAAAGATATTTCAAAATCCATTGATTGGATGACTTAAAGAATAGTTGATGCTTTCTACAAAAGTGCAAATCAGATAACCATTTACTTTGAAATCCATGTGAAAATACATGCACAAAATTATAATTTGGCTGTTTTACCTGTATTTCATTTTATTGGTGTGAAGTTATTGTGGAACAAAAGCACCCTGCCTCACCAACATGTTTGTACAGCCTCCACAGTAGTAATTAAGGGGTCTTTTTTGGTTGCCAAGATAGCATGGTGAGGAGAGATACTAAAAATGAAGTCTGAATAAATAATTTCTCCAATGTTGTGCCTCTGCACAGGAGAGATGGTAGCATTAGTAATTACACAAATTTGGTTGTGTTTATTTTTTGGAGTAATATTGGCTTGCCCTTCTGCAATTTGTGTAGTAAAGATGTCGATGCCTTTAGGCACTGCCGTGCAGGAATTATAAAACCAATCTGAACTTGCTACTAGTTACCAATTCCACTGTGTAGTAAAACCTGGGAAAGCACATTTGTTTAGCAACTACCACGTTAAAGTTTGTCTGACTATTTTGAAACACTGCATTGTTTATTGAATAATTCTGTATACTGTACATGTAGAGTTTTGCCAATACATATTTTTCTTGTGTCAAAAAGTACACTCTTTTTTTTAAATATTCTCATTCAGCTGAGAAACTTCAGTAAGACCAACACTCTTTGTAAAACAAGTGTAAGAGTGGTGTCCTTTCACCAGTGTATATATGCTTCTGGGTACAGAATGATATTTCTGCATGTTGCCAGTCTTTTTGCTTGTCACACTAAATACCCTACCTCATCTATCATTCTTTCCCTGAATGTACGATATGCTACCTCTAGAAGTGAATGAAAAGATCAGAGACACTTGATATTTATTGTTTAACACAAAATGATTTCATTGTGCAATACAATTTAGTTCTGTCAACACATGAATATTACAGCTTTTATTTTCATCTCCTGTCCAAAGCTTTGCTTCCCATTATTTAAGTGAGGTGTGATAAGCTTCAAATAGTAAGTAGCAGGGTTCCAAAAAAATACAGCGTTATACATCCCCACGTGTTGCTACAACTGTTTAATGTACCGCTAACTTTTTACACTTATGACTTTAAAGTGTTTCAAAGCTCTTTTCAAAATGTTTTCTCTAGTGCACTGGGGTTTGAGGTCTGTCATCTAAATGACTGCAGGAAGAGTGATTTAAAATAAATAAATAAGTGCTCTGGCTTTTCTGTTCTGTACCACATCATGGATCGTTATTGCTGTGTTACCTGTTTGACAACGTGGGCAATAATCCTTACGCTAGAAGTGCACTAGAGTGGCCATTTTGAAAAGGGCTTTGAAACAGACTTTGTAAGTGTAAAAAGTTGCCAGGATGTTAACAATGAAAATAAAGATTATAGGTACGTTGTTTAAACAGCTCTAGCAACACTATATCTTTCGGAAACCCCGCTGCTTACTCTTAAACATTACACTGAAAAAACAATGCGATCCTCTGATGGAATTAGATGGATTAAAATGGTATCTTGTTAAAACGTGTTCAGTTCCTGATTCTAAACATCAGTTTGTTTCTCCACCATGTAAACAAGGATTTCACACTTAACAATTACCTGGATAAAACAGTAAATACGATATTTTAATCCATATCATTGCATCACTGTAAATTCAAGCAAAAAAGACTACACTGATTGCCTCAGTGGGTAAACCATTGAGTGACTGAAACTACTAAATTCAGAACCAACCAGGACAAACAAACAAAGTGTGAACATGCCCTTATATTCATATAGTGATGCAGCTTAATCCTGTTGCACAAAGTCACATTTAACAATCACAGTAGGCTTTAAAACAATGCATTTACTTTTACATTGTAAAACAGAAAAAAATAGGTGTGGCACTATGGTACAGCTTTTGGAGTTAAATATACTGGGAACTGTATGGGGGGGGGATTAGGGTAAAGTTTCATCTCATGTAGTAATAGGTAAGAACTAAATCCCATTTACAGAAGTGAATGGGAAAACCAGAGACATTGATTTTTCCCTATGAAGGTGTAGTTTGTACTGTCAGGAGGTAGTTTTGTTTATGCTACTACAAAAAACATGTGGAAAGGAAATATGGAATCAATTAGCCATGTAAATCACTCAAAAATATATAAAAACTATTTACAAAGATAGCAAAAATAAATCAATTCATCAGTTAAAGAAATTCATTTACACGAGGAGAATCAATAGTTTACAGCATCTTAAATGTGAAGCAGAAGTATTAATGAATGCTTTATTTATTATGTGTACCTTAGGTAAACACCCAACAGTTCCATTAAAAACAAGTTAACATTAATGTTACATCAATTACATGTTTATGCAACAAAGTGAAATACAAATATTTAAACTAGAATAACATCTCTGGAGCATCTAGGGTGTGCTATTTGAGAAGAGTGCAAAAAAGTGTATCCTTAATTTGTTACAGTACAAATATATATTGTTTATATCTTCCAATTATATTATATATATATATATATATATATATATATATATATATATATATATATATATATATATATATATATACATACATACATACATACATATATAACACAATTATTGACCAGTGTGCGCTGTTCTGTTTATTAACACAAGCTTGTATGAAAATAGATGCAGGACTGATCAATGGGTATATAACTATATTACACATGCAATGTTTCATGACAAATTGAAACCTTTTCTGCAGCAGGAAAAAAATAAAAATGCATACAAAAATCTTGTAATTATACTTTGTTCCCACCATTTTAAATTCTTCAACAAAGTGGCCTATTGTGATAATGGTAGCATATTTTTCAGCAAACTAAATGTTTAAGGTGCATTTCATAATCTTGCGGTTTTCATCACTTCTTTAAGGAGATGAGTTATCCCATTATATTTATTTGGAGTTTTCTACAAGAAAAACAAAAAGGAAATTCCTTAATAAAAATAGAAAAAGTTGTTCAAAACACAATTTCTACAGCGGCAGTGGCGTAACCATGTTGGTTCCTGGCTCAACCACTTGACAGCATACAGAGGGATCAGCTTGATTGGTTGGACACCTTTAACCTCTTAGGTACCACTGTCCTATTATATGTACAATGAGTTTGGCTTTTTGTTTTTTAAAATGATAATGAAAAACCTTACCTAGGAATATGTGGCAGTTGTTTGTGATTTCTGCATTATTTTTGGAAATTATAACTGATGAAACATGTTTGGATTTTTACAGCACAATTATGTCCACATTTAAATATTCTTACATTTTACCTGCATACTATCTTTATCTGAGACCTACTTAGAATTTTTTTTTTTTTTTTTTTAAACCAATAAAACACAACATTAGCAATATATTTTGAATAATGTCAACTATGCACTACTATTTTTTCTGGAAAGCGGCTTTCAAAAGGAAGACATTTCTACTGGCCAATCATATTTTATTGTGGACTATATAATAGAATACACTGTAACACATGATGTGAGTGGAGTTGGTGAAGAAAAAAACTGTGGTGTGAAAGACACAGGCGGCAATGTGGCATAAAACAAAAGATGTTAGCGATTATGTCAAGGAAAATTAGGATTTTGTGGAAGAAATTGTTAAAGGAAAGACCAAACTTGTGTGCAAATACTGCAAGGTTGTAATTTCCGTGGTACCCGGAAAAAATCTATCAACCTCATCTGGTGCGGTACAGATGTCATTAACAGAAACTGTAACAAGAATGAAAAGAAAGCGTGAGGAAAAGGAGGACGTTTGTCATGAATTTGTTTGAGCAATGGCACAATCAGGGACCAGTTTAAACCAAGCGGATGGGCCTATCGGTGATCTGTTTCGCAAAAGAGCTCCTGCAGCAAAAACCATGCCGCATGCACACCAGCTTTACAGTAAGTATTTGCCAGAAGTTTTTGAAAATGATTTGGAACACATTGCAAACATGGTGGGAGATAAAAAAAAAAAAGTCGTTACCCTTGATGAAAGTTCCGAGATACATGGCGATCCAGTTGTGAGTATCCTGTTCGCTTTCTATGATGATGAGAACGAAAATGGGAGAAAGACTGGAATGGCCGATATGGAAATTGTGCAGGTATGTAATTCTTTAGTGACACTGCTTGGAAAAGCTTTGAACAAATTCATAAAAGTCATGGTCTGATGTGATATGTTTGTGCTCAGATTCTGCAAACGACATGATAAAACTGTTCCATGACTTGAAATCTACCAACCCTGATTTTAGAGCAATACATGCATGCACTTGTTAGACATATCGATAAAGGCTGGCCTTCTTTCAGATCATTTTCAAGATCTAGTGGATTTTGGCATTCATGTGGGTGCTTCAAACATGCACAGGAGCTGAAGCGAGCTTACTTTGCAACTGGCGAGGAAAAACAAACATGATCTAGTCTGTTACGATGTCTCGTTGGTTTTCTTTTACCGAAGCTGTGAACTGTTTGGTTGAATATTGGAGACCGTTTACAAAATTTCTGCTAAGTGACGCAGCCTCTGGAGCCAAATGCCACAGGCTGTACAATTTGATCAGTTCTGAAGAGTGACTCTGCAATCCTTTTTTTTTTTTTTTTTTGCTACTAATGTTCCGACTCTTGTGATGTGCTTGAAAAACACTTCCATACAGTTGTTTTTTTTTCTTATTCAGAAAGACTTTAATATCCTAGTTTATTAGCCTAGTTTTTATATCTGCGATAGATGCTTTTACTTCGTTTGTTTTTTGCTACTAACATGGACTGTTAGAACTCATACAGTTTTTTTTTTTTCGTAAGACTTTTATACC
Organism: Acipenser ruthenus; assembly: GCF_902713425.1. NCBI lineage: Eukaryota > Metazoa > Chordata > Actinopteri > Acipenseriformes > Acipenseridae > Acipenser > Acipenser ruthenus. The sequence continues at coordinate 101,841,747 of NC_081189.1, read as the reverse complement.
CGTGTGTAAATAGTTGTTTTTATACCTGGGACCTTTTACTTCTCACAATTGCCTGAATCCTAAATGTGGACATCTGCACTTCAACACTGTACATAAACAATTATTATTTACCCTCAACCCCACCTCCCTCCAGAACTACCGTCCTGTCTCCCTCCTACCCTTCCTCTCCAAAACCCTCGAGCGGACTGTACACCGCCAGCTCTCTGCTTTCCTGTCTAACCACTCTCTGCTCGACCCTCTCCAATCTGGCTTCCGCTCTGCTCACTCCACTGAAACCGCCCTCCTGTCTGTCACCAACTCACTAAAGTCTGCCCGAGCTGCCTCTCTCTCCTCTGTCCTAATTCTCCTCGACCTCTCTGCTGCCTTTGACACTGTTGATCACTCTATTCTACTATCATCTCTTGCTGACCTGGGGATCTCTGGCACTGCTCTGGCCTGGTTCTCCTCCTACCTCTCCAACCGCACTTACCAGGTAACCTGGCATGGAGCAACCTCCACACCTCACCCTCTCTTAACAGGAGTCCCCCAAGGGTCAGTCTTGGGTCATCTTCTGTTCTCTGTCTACACCTGCTCCCTCGGCCCCCTCATCGCATCCTATGGTTTCTCATACCATTTCTATGCTGATGATGCTCAGATTTTCCTCTCCTTCCCCACCTCTGACTCCACCATCTCCTCCCGTATCTCTACCTGTCTGTCTGCTATTTCCTCCTGGATGCACTCACCTCAAACTCAACCTCTCTAAATCTGACCTCCTTTTCTTTCCCTCATCCTGTACCTCAGAATACTGTAATCTGCCAAGTGTTTAACCTGTAGTAGTTTGTATTTAATCATATCCTGATGTAACTAGGAGGCTGTGTGGTCTAGTGGTTAAAGAAATGGGCTTGTAACCAGGAGGTCCCCGGTTCAAATCCCACCTCAGCCACTAACTCATTGTGTGACCCTGAGCAAGTCACTTAACTTCCTTTTGCTCTGTCTTTCGGGTGAGACGTAATTGTAAGTGACTCTGCAGCTGATGCATAGTTCACACACCCTAGTCTCTGTAAGTCGCCTTGGATAAAGGCGTCTGCTAAATAAACAAATAATAATAATAATAACTATCACTATCTGCTGTATTATTGAATTGTGTTTTGTCACACTTGTACTTTGCTTGAACAAAAGTTATTGTATTTCTTGCTCTTATTGTATTACTTGTATTGTAACACTTGAAATGTATTTGCTTACGATTGTAAATCGCCCTGGATAAGGGCGTCTGCTAAGAAATAAATAATAATAATAACAGCCTAAATAATAATAATTATTATTATTTATTTATTAGCTGACGCCCTTATCCAGGACAACTTACAATTGTTACAAGATATCACATTATTTTTACATACAATTACCCATTTATACAGTTTTTAGTGGAGCAATCTAGGTAAAGTGCCTTGCTCAAGGGTACAGCAGCAGTGTCCCCCACCTGGGATTGAACCCACAACCCTCCGGTCAAGAGTCTGGTGCCCTAACCACTACTCCACACTGCTGCCCTAATATACTGTACACTGCTCTAATATAATTGTATTAGACTTACAGTTACAAAGTACTACAATTAAGGAAAATGTTCATTTAAATTATTATAGAAACCGAAAGCTGATGTGTTTGAGTGGTGTTTATTTTTGATAACCAAAAAGAACCGATTTTGCAAAACAATAATAAAAACCAAAAAAAAACACCCCTGAACTAAACAAAAAATAAAAAATGAAAAAAATCAACCTCTAAATATGAATCAATAAATAAATATGTATTACTTGTCATGACACATGTGCATCAACATGTGAAATGAAATAAATATGTAAAAGAAAACCTATAGGAAAGTCTATGTTAATAAACTATAATAATAAAGTAACAGACAACAGTATGTCTGCCAACAATGATTTATTTAATTGTCTTGCCATCTTGAAATTATATTCTGTAGTGGAAACGTTTACATTATTGTGTGCATATCAATTTCTGTACATAAACAGTAAACAGATACACAGAATATCCTATTATCAAAGCAGTGTTTTACAAACAGCAAGAACAACAGAATAAATAGTGCTACAAAACGCTAACTGTTCGAAGCATACATAGTACAACTGCAATAATAATTGGTTATTCTCAAGATCTTTATAAGCAATAATGGACACTACTCTCGATTATTTTCTCAAAATAAATATTTATAAATAAAATAATAGTTCATCATTCATTTATTATCAGTAATAAGGAAAATAATAGTTCATGAAACATTATCTGCTTCTATCCACTTGTTTTTATATATTTATATATATTTTTTTATACATTAAAACACCTTGCATAACGAGTGGTGGAAAGGAACATAACCGTTGCCTCGACCACTCGTGTGCCAGGGCATCTACCGCCAGCGGGTCCCTGCCACCTATCGTGGAAAACCAGAGGGGACACTGGGATGATTCCTGGGAAGAAAAGATATTTATCTCTGCTTTCCCGAACCTCTCCCAAATGAGGCTCAACACCTTGGAGTGAAACCTCCACTCTGAGAGGAGGTCCACCACCTAGTTTGTCACACCGGGTACATGTACTGCCCGCAGTGAGAGGAGGTTCTCGTGTGTTCAGAGCAAAAGCTTGCGAGCCACGTAATGGAGACTAGGCAACCTGAGGCCGCCCTGGTGGTTGATGTAAGCCACCACTGTTGGGTTGTCTGTACGGACAAGCACATGTCTCCCTCGAATCTCCTGCAAAAAATACTGCTAGGCCAGAAAAACTGCCTGCAGCTCTAAAACATTGATGTGGAGACCCTACTAAGGGGGGTCCCACACACCTTGCACACCCCTGCCATCCCACACAGCGCCCCAGCCCAGGATGGACGTGTCCATCGTGACAACCTCCTTTCTGGTGACACTGCCTACCACGAGGCGTAGATGGGCCAGTTGTTTCCACCGAGACTGCCTTTAGACAGTGATGAGACACTGTCAATAAGCGGTGGCGGTTCAGTGCGGGCTGAAAACCCTCGCGGTTGAACCTGGCCTACAGAGGGTGCATGTGCAGGAGACCCAAAGGAAGGGTCTGGGAAGCTACTGTCACCAAGCCCAGAAGTTTCTGGAACATCACTACCGTGAGCGCTCTGTTGAGCTGTACCGTCCGACACAGTGGACAGCATGGACCTGGAGGAAACTGCCTGGCGGCGGGCGCAGCCGGTTGTGCAAGTCTTTGAGGCTGCTGGGGCCTAGGGTGCCAGTTTGCCGCTGGTTTACGTACTGGAGGTGGTCACTTGGGAAGTAGGCGAGCCAGCTCCTTAGTGGATTCCCTCATGTGGTAAGAGAGCTGCAGCATCCCATTTACCGCGGGACCATCAGGCACGTGCTTGGGAAAGCTGCCTACATGCAGCTACCAGCACAGCCAGGTTTCTACCTACAGCCTGTCCATTGAGCTTGGACACATGGAGCAGGTTTTTGTTAACCAAGCGTGGTGAGGGCCTGTGGTGAGGTACAGGTTCACCGGTTCGCAGTTACCGCGGATAGCAATGTACAGGGATGCCCACCTGTACAAGCCACTGGCAAAACCACTCAGTCAGTACCACACACAAGACTAAGGGAAGTCTGCTTGTTAGAGGTACTAACAGCCTTTGCAATGGTGATGCAAAAGCAGTCACCAAAGCAGTAGCAAGATACTGTGGGTGAGACTGCAAGCAATCTCAACCGAAGCCAGTGCTGTAAAAAAAAAAAAAAAAAAAAACACAACAGGAGAAAAATATCTCTCCACAGAAAACAGCAAAAACACAATTACAGTTCACAAAATAAACGTCTTGTACTTTAAAAAGAGAATTTAATTTAACTCCAGCCAGAGCTATGCAGCCTGGGTAGAGCAAAAAGTCTGCCGATTTTTGTTGCTTGATCCCTGGTAAGAAGCGAATCAAGCCGCTGGCTTCACACGGGGCACAAGGCCGCTGCAGGACGTAACAAACAACAGGCTGTAGTACACAATATATGCATAATTAATTAAAAAAAAAAAAAAAACTATTACAGCGTATAAAATATCGCATAAATTACGTAAAACACAATAATTAGCGAAAATTATACAGTCATAAGCAAAAAGTACTTATCTGATAGCAGGCTCCCCTGTCAGGTCAGCCTTGAAAGGAAAAACGGCGTTGAGGTCTGTGAGCACAGTAAATCTATGCCCTCGGGGGCGGGTCATAACTGCGTCACAAGCTCGTTGAGCAGCTTTGACATAAATTATTCAGGTTTCCGGGTCTCTAGGAGTTAAATAATGGTTACATTTCGTACTTGAAAGGGAACTGAAACTGTAGTACAATTTCAGTGAAAGTATGAGAGTGGTAATCTATGGTAATAAAAAATGCAACAATGTTTTCCTTCTTATTATGCCCCATGCAGGATGAAATCCCCAGTGGAGGGGATATAGTGGACGTGGGTGTCCGTACTGTGTGTCACTTCACATTTTTCCATAAATCTGGAGAGCCCCTTATCAAATTCTCATGAAACATTACATTATTTAATATAAAGTATTTAGAATATTAGATTCTGGAGATGAAGGAGGGTGTCTGGGTGTCTGTCCTTCTGTATGTCAAACCTACATATTTGCGTATATCTGGAAAAAACTTGTATATTTTGAATGTCTATGTTTCTCCAATAACCTCAGCATGTTTCTGCTTTCATAACAATTTACAATTGAAGTAGAAGTTGAAAGGTTGAGTTTACTAACAGCAAAACTAAATAATAAAACACTCAATTGTAAGGTATGTAGAAATAAAATAAAAAACAAATTCAATTATTTGTCAAACATTTCTACAAATAAGAAGACTTCTAGTCAAAATGTTTGTCAAATAACTGGACTAGTTTATTTTAGTATTTTTACATAACCAGAGAACTGTTCCAAATGTAGTAGCAGACACTCAAAAAAAAAAGAAAAAAATTCATATACCAAATGTGCTACTTTCGCAACACCTTTGTAAATCAAATATACAGTTCACATTTTATAATTTTTTATGTATATAGGCCTATATTTCAACACAGTCATTTTTATTGATTTATTTTTGTCAAGCTAGTGCTATACATTAAAATCATTACAGTAGTAAAACAGTAGAGCAGCTATGTTTAGAGTTGTGTGGCATTCTAGTAGCATTAGAGAATTCTGTGTAAGTGTCTGTGAAACTTAACCAACATGCACTGTGCCAAAAACATTAACCAACAATTAGCATTCTTTAGACTTATAAACAAATGTTCAATACTAACTATAACAATGTTTGCACTCTGGGCTATGGGGAGATATTTAAACTACAGGATATCAAAACAAACAGTTTCTAAATATGTCTCCGCCCGACCAGTCCAAAGACAGCACATTAATTGGGGTCATAGAGAACACTGCAGCACTATATCCACTTCTTTCATGCCAGGGCTGTCACATGGGTTTTAAAGGCCCTACAAAAATAGAAGTTTATATTTTTAAAATAAAAAAGAATACAACATTCAGTACATATTTAATATATGAATCAGTCAAGTAAATAAGCAAGGCACGGTTGGATAGTAAATGCGATTTTATATATTTTCTTTAAATATATCTGATACAGCATACGTAAATAAATATTGACATATATTTTGTTTAAATATAGCTGACATAGCATAAGTAAATAAACAAATAACATGAATAAAGAAAATGTTTTTGAAGTTCATACTGCATACTGTAGTTATAAATGTTTTTTGGCGTCCAGCTGTCTGTGCTGCTTGCTGACTGCTGCATAATCCAGTTTATATCCCGGCCGTCATATCTGTTTACATCGTCGAGTCAGAAAACAGTGACAGTGATGTTTTAATCACCATTTTAATGTTTGGAGCATCTATCTTTTGTAGTATGTTTTGTAATTCATTTTCTGTTAAATCACAGAATCGTTTTTCAGCCATTCTCTCTTGTTGTGAGTGCAGAGGAGAAGGGCGTTCCTTTGAAAAGGGGCGGGACTGACAGTGATGTGAACCAATCACATAAGTCTATTGCCCTGTTCTTCATAAAATCAGGATAAAACTATTAGAAAAACGTACTTGATCCCTCAGGAGCCTTTTTAAATTTTGTTTAACGTATCCCTATTCTAATAGCACTTGAGCCCTCAGGAGCCTTCGGCATGTAACTGTACGAAGTGGGCATTACCACACGATTAAGACAGCTCCTTCGGGCTGAAATGCTTCATTTAAATCTCAAATCAGGAATGATCTCCGTGAACGCACCCAAAGTGCTGAAAGAACGACTAATGAGATGCATCCCGGAAATGTAGTGGAGTAAAAATGTACAATATTTTCTAAACAAACGTACTTGAGTAAAAGTATCCCAAAAACAAATACTGTAGTGTAACTAAGAATTTCTACTTTGTTACTTTACACCCCTGCAGGCCAGTATTTCCAACCACTGATTCATATATATATATATATATATATATATATATATATATATATTCACACCACCCACTCGATATATCATGGGTGTCAGGGTCCAATATAAATCTGCTATATATCGAGGGCCGCGATATAGTGAGAAACACATAGAAAAACAAATAGGCCTACTGCACAACCACTCCCTTGTTTTATCGGGGACATCAGGGTCCAATATAAATCCTCTACGCAACCTGCTTTTTAACCCTAACCCTACATCTTGAAACACATAGAAAAAAACAGATTGTGTAACTAATAACTTTATTGTTCACAGATATAGAAAACTGGCAATCACTGTATGCTACATGGTAAGCGTTAAAAGTAATACGTACATTACACACTGTACCAGTTATCTAATGCGGTGAATAATATTCAGATGCATGCGCAGTTACCCTGTAAAAATGGGGAGCCAATTCCAGGACCACGATATATTACTGTTCGTGGCATGATGTGCCTCTAGAACTGGGGTGGGCAATTCCGGTCCTGGAGGGCCGGTGTCCCTCCTGGCTTTTGTTCCAACTTGCCCTAAATTACTTAATTGGACCAATTATTACCAATTATTTGTCTAATTAAGTAATTTAGAGCACAGTTGGAACAAAAACCAGGAGGGACACCGGCCCTCCAGGACCGGAATTTCCCACCCCTGCTCTCGAACCTGTGTGCTGACAACTTCACTCTGATGGTAAGGGCCAAAGTTAGTCAGATTTATATTGGGCAGGGCTGGCCCAAATCAGGCCTGGTTGTTAACCAAAGTACTCAAACAGCTGACCCTTATGATCCCTTTAACTGGGTTGAGTTAATTGGGGGGGGGGCAATAACTTTTTCACACCTGAAGATTTCATGTTTGATTATCTTGCACACCAAACAAATGAAAGAAGCACCAAACTTTGGTGTCATTTTTTCTTTCAGACTCCCTCTATATACTACTACAACCCACAATAGATACTGTATTACCTCGAATTAACGCCTCACTCAGATATCAGCTTTTTAATAGATGCCGCCCTGGAATAAACGCTGCTCTCAATAAAGAAACGTAAAGGTATTTTTTTTCTACCCCTGCTCAAAAAATAAAGAAAGAAACACGCAACTCTGGCTATGTACATGACACCCCCGAAGAGACTGCAACCTCAATCCAGCATGTAATACAAACTAATGTACACCCACCTTAGTTAGCACATTTTCTTTTATAGTACAGTCCCGACAGACAACTCAAGATGAACTACTTACAGCACAGCAATCCTTCACGTCCCTTTTTTCCAGCACAGTTCAGTGCCAACACAGCAGGGGATAAAACAAGGGCTGTCTGTTTAGCTCGTCATCAGCTTGGATGGTGAAAACTTAAAGTCAGAGGAACTTAGAGCTTTGCCAGTCACACTAAGCTGGCCGAAGACATCTTTTTGTAAGGGGTTTAGTTGTTTTGTTTTTTATTCAATTGGAATTGTACTCAGTCCTGTACAATTTTATATATATACATGTGTATATATATATATACAGTGCCGTGAAAAAGTATTTGCCCCGTCTGATTTTCTGCATTTTTGCACATTTTTCACATTGTATTTGGTCAGATTTTTTTGTGGGTTGTAGTTGTATATAAAGGGAGTCCGAGACAAAAAATGACACTAAAGTTTGGTGCTTCTTTCATTTGTTTGGGTGTGCAAGGTAATTAAACATGCAATCTTCAGGTGTCAAAAAGATATTGCCCCCCCTAGTTAACTCAACCCAGTTAAAGGGATAATTAGGGTCAGCTGTTTGAGTACTTTGGTTAACAACCAGGCCTGATTTGGGCCAGCCCTGCCCAATATAAATCTGACTAACTTTGGCCCTTACCATCACAGTGAAGTTGTCAGCACACATCATGCCACGAACAAAAGAAATTCCTGAAGACCTCCGGAAAAAAGTTGTTGATGCCTATCAGTCTGGAAAGGGTTACAAAGCCATTTCTAAGGCTCTGGGGCTCCACCGAACCACAGTCAGAGTCATGTTGTCCAAATGGAGAAAGTTTGGGACAGTAGTGAATTTTCCCAGGAGTGGCTGTCCTGCCAAAATCTCTCCAAGAGCAAGGCGTAAAATCGTCCAGGAAGTCACAAAGAACCCTAGAACAACATCCAGGGATCTGCAGGCCTCTCTCGCCTCGGCTAAGGTCAGTGTTCATGACTCCACCATCAGAAAGACAATGGGCAAAAATGGGATTCATGGCAGAGTAGCAAGGCGGAAACCATTGCTCACTAAGAAGAACATGAATGCTCGTCCCAAGTTTGCCAAAAAGCACCTGGATGATCCTCAAGAGTTCTGGAACAATGTTCTATGGACAGATGAGTCAAAAGTGGAACTTTTTGGCCAACATAGGCCCCGTTATGTCTGGCGAAAACCAAACACTGCATTCCACAGTAAGAACCTCATACCAACGGTAAAGCATGGTGGTGATAGTGTCATGGTTTGGGGATGCTTTGCTGCATCAGGACCTGGACGCCTTGCCATCATTGAAGGAACCATGAATTCTGCTCTGTATCAGAGAATTCTACAGGAGAATGTCAGGCCATCCGTCCGTGAGCTGGAGCTGAAGCTGAAGCGCAGCTGGGTCATGCAGCAAGACAATGATTCGAAACACACAAGCAAGTCTACATCAGAATGGTTGAAGAACAAGAAATTTAAAGTTTTGGAATGGCCTAGTCAAAGTCCAGACCTAAACCCCATTGAGATGTTGTGGCAGGACCTGAAACGAGCAGTTCATGCTCGAAAACCCACAAATGTGACTGAGTTGAAGCAGTTCTGCATGGAGGAGTGGGCCAAAATTCCTCCATGAGACTAATCAATAACTACAGGAAGCGTTTGGTTGCAGTTATTGCTGCTAAAGGTGGCGTAACCAGTCATTGAGTCTAGAGGGGCAATTACCTTTTCACACTGCGCATTGGGTGTTACATAACTTTCTTTAATAAATAAATGCAATATGTATCACATTTTTGTGTTATTTGTTCACTCAGGGTCCCTTTTATCTAATATTAGGTTTTGGTTGAAGATCTGATAACATTCAGTGTCAAAAATATACAAAAATGCAGGAAAATCAGACAGGGGGCAAATACTTTTTCACAGCACTTTCAACTCCTGATTCGCTGGTACAGTACTCCCCAGACCTCCCAACTCCCACCTAATAGGCTCTCGTTAACTGTCAGTAAATGTACTGTATTCAAGCCCCAAAAACACACAAGAGTATATTGCTGCAGATCACAGCCTCTCACGGCACTGCTTCTAAAATGCCTTAAATCACGTAATAAAATATTGCAGAGTTTGTAAAGCACAGTATTATTAATAAAGGCCACCCTCGTTTAAGGGCCGCAGTCATTTTGATCAATTTAAACTAAACGCCGTGGCGGCAAATCGAAGGTATTTTTTTTAAATTATGTATTTCGCTTAGTTTTCAAAAAGAAAATATAGAACCATTTGTTGTGAATTATTTAACCTTAGATGTCTAATCAGATGTTCTATTATAAGGAATCCATTAGAATTATAAAAAAAATCTAAAAAAGCAGGTTCATACCACAACTAGGAAAATTTTAAAATGTTTAAAAATGCTTAAACTGCAACATCGAAGAAATTAATAACATCCATCAAGCAATTCCAACCGCATTTTATTTTCTTAGCCACTCTTATTACAACATTATAGAGACACTGCTTTTGTGGTTTCTGCAAAGTGGACAACCAACAGCATTACCATTAATGACCAAAAGACTCCACTTGACATCCAAAACCCTTTGCAATTTTTTTTTTTTTTACCCTTTTCAAATTTGAGACATAATTTGTTATACAAAGAAAAAGCTAGTTTAATTATTGATCCATTTAATAAGGTTTTCCTGAATGAGCATAGATAACAGGATAATCCATGCACAAGTAAACACACTTCAGGCTTGTGTTGACATTTTCAACTAACTATGGATGTGTTTATCAAATGATAGCCGCCTGCAGTTCTATATTGGAAACACTCAAATATGCAGAATGCTTGACTACCCAATTAACATATTAAAATATGTTTTTTTTTTATTGAAATAAATAACATTAAAAATACTCAATTTAATGTTCTAGGTTAAATGATAAATGTAAAAAAGACCTGATCTTTATATTATTAGGCCTAATTATGTAGGTTCATAATTCATATAACACCTGCATTCCTTTCTCATTTAATGTTTTTCAGTTAAATTTATCTTGAGAAGTGTACCTTACCCTTGCTATTTTGATGTTATGCAAATGAGGAATGGGATATTAAGCATGAGAATGGGGGATGAGCAAAGACAGCCTGCTTCAGTGCATAGTACATGTTAACGTTTCCTAATGTTACATTTCTGTCTGGTTGTATTTGGAATTTGTCTCTTTGAGATTAAAGGGTTGTATGTACTAAGATGGGCCAGTCGCAGCGCAAACATACCGAAATTTGCATTTTCGTTGCGACAGTTCGCAAAGTATAAATTTTGTCATATGTACTAAGAGAAAATATGTTTATGAAGAGAGCCGCAATACACTAATTTTAATATTTGTTGCGTCCTCTTAGCGAGATCTCTAGCATTACGAGAGTCATGCGACATTTTTTCAAATAAATAATGAAAGGCAGTTTAATCCCATCAGATTCTATAGTGGGGCCCCAACCTTCACCCCCAAATAAAAAAATGTGTTTCTATCAAAAAGCTTTTCATAATCATACAGTAGCCCCTCGCTTAAGATGTATTTGTCATTATTTATTATTTGTTTATTTAGCAGACGCCTTTATCCAAGGTGACTTACAAAGACAAGGGTGTGTGAACTATGCATCAGCTGCAGAGTCACTTACAATTACGTCTCACCCGAAAGACGGAGCACAAGGAGGTTAAGTGACTTGCTCAGGGTCACACAATGAGTCAGTGGCTGAAGTGGGATTTGAACCGGGGACCTCCTGGTTACAAGCCCTTTTCTTTAACCACTGGACCACACAGCCTCCTCCATAAGGAGGTGTCAGGTTTTAAAAAATACAATAAAACCGCACACACGTTTATAGTAGGGGCAGCAGTGTGGAGAAGTGGGGGACACTGCTGCTGTACCCTTGAGCAAGGTACTTTACCTAGATTGCTCCAGTAAAAACCCAACTGTATAAATGGGTAATTGTATGTAAAAATAATGTGTAAAAAATAATGTAATTTTATGTAAAAATAATGTGATATCTTGTAACAATTGTAAGTCGCCTTGGATAAGGGCATCTGCTAAGAAATAAATGTAAGTCGCCCTGGATAAGGGTGTCTGCTAAGAAATAAATAATAATAATAATAATAATAATAGTGCTCAATGTATTTTAAATGTGGGTAGGCTACACATTACAATGTGTAAAAATATAAATCTGAACAGTAGGCCTATACAGTATACAGTACAGCAGTAAAATCAAATGAATACCTAGCACATTTTCTTTTTACTTTAGCATGTAGGCTACCAGTGTACTGTAGGCTACTGGTGTACAATGTGAATAAAATATTCTTTTAAATTGAAACTACAGAAAATGATTTTAGCATTTAAAAAATATATAGTATTATTTTTTAACTTGGCCTACTTAGCAGCCTAGACAATTAACACAAAATAGATCATGGTGCCAAATTGACAAGTTATTAATTTCAAGGGCCAGCAACAAACTTTGCATTATACCACGAATTCCTATTATAATTCGTAGCCTATAAGCCAAATGTATACTGTCAGTTTTTATTTAAGTTAGTCAGTGGTGCAGTGCTAAATTGTGCACAATTACAAACCACCTGCACACTAATAGAATAGGTGTGTTTCCTATTCCTATACAGATGCTCAGAATGAGCTGGAGGGGTTAGTGGCACATGTGTACAGTCTATTGCTCCCAACATGTTGTTGTGCAAATGTCATAAAAATGTGTTTTCAAGACTTGTAAGTACACCCTGCTTTTAGGGAAAAATAGGTATTTGGATGTCCGCCTCAAAAATGCATTGAGCACAACTGGCAACTATGATGTAAAAAATAAATTTATATTTGCTTAAATGTATTCCTAAAACAACTCTGACAAAGAGATCTTGATAATCTCATATAGGACCAGAATACCATTTGTTACGTTAAATTCCCTGCTGTGTTGGTCAGCCATGCTTAAACTTTTTTTTTAACCACATGCTGTTTGTTGTCAGATCTAAGTACCGAGCTTCAAACAAGACTTGATGTCTGCAAATGTTCATTCCATACGAAAAATACAAAAATAGAGTAATACCGCCATTTGGTGAGATAATGGAGATAGTTCAGTTTGTAATTAAATTACCATTGTTTTCAATGGGAAAATATGTTAACTGTTTTTAAATAAAAACAGTATTCTTGTGAACTCGTACATTTACAAACATTGAAAATCTAGTGTATTAAAAACCTTACTTAAATTACTAAATTAAGTAATTTATCATTCAGGAAATGGATAAAAATCTAATTAATTAATTTGCATGATAATTATTGTGTGTATATGATTTAATTTGGTATTACATTGTGTGAAATCAGATCAGGAAAATAGAAATGTGATTATCAAGTAAAAATGTATAACTTGGGAAAAGTTATTTCACAAGAGTATTTTAACTGAATACATTTTGTAAGATTTATAACTCTTTGTCCGAATGAAGATTGGAGTGAACTTATGATGTAATCTTGCTTACATTCAAAACAGCCAATCATTGAAATGATAGTGGAAAATATTCTAATGATAACTCTTCTGTGATTTGATAATCTTGACCATGTCCTGCCCATTTGCAATGTTGCAAGACTGAAAATCAGGATCTCAATGGAAAAGGAAATCTCAAAAGAAAATATCTCTCTGATGCTCTCATTGGAAAATGAAATCTCTCAAAAGTAAAACTCTGTCTCTCTTTGAAAATGAAACCATCTTAATAAAGAAAGCTGTCTCTTGGAAAACCAACATGGAAACATCTAAGTGTGTACAAACAAAAACAGCTGCTGGAAAACGACTTCTTGAAGAAAATATCTTAATTCAAATGAAGAATAAAGAAAACTTTATTGCTACTAAATCTAAAAATATGCTAAAATACACAAAGAAGCAAACAAACAATACTGAAGTTACTTGAAACCAAAGTTTTTTTTTTAAATCTAATCGAATTGGCACTTCCTTGCTGTAACAAGCACCATCTTAAGCATACAGGAAGAGGAAACCTTTTGGTGTGTGGCTTCTTTGCATCGTGGTATATGGAGTCCTGAAGAAAAATCTATCTTGTTTTTTTCTTCAAAATCCTTTAACTGTGAAGAGTACTACAAATTGAGGACCTCAAGTTTCTAAAACTGAAACGCTTTTAACCACAAGGCGAAATCTATATGCAGTAATTCTTCATTGTTTTAACTTTCTTCACTTTTAAGGATTGGTAACTAAACTTATTAATTTCCATGGTGCATAAATCAATTGTATGATTAATTCTGTTTAAATTGAGTATGAAGTAATATTAACCTATTCATGATAAAATATAATAATGCACTGTTGAATGTTGAATATATTTAGAATCTTAACTGAATATATGGTTATTTTTTCTAAAACATACTTAGTATGATACTTTATTATATATTGTAAATTAATTACTACAATCTAATACAATCTACTTCTTATTTTTGTAACTTTAAAATAAAATAAAGTATTACTTTCAACAAGACTTATTTATTTTGATTTCGACTGAATAGCACCGATATATGATAAGATTGAATCAAAATGAAATATTGTCAAAAGATTAAATCATGTGCCGAATGAATCAATCATATGTATAGCCAGAATTCGATGATTACTGTAGAATATATATTCATATGTTCAAGTGTAACTTTTGATTGCACTTGGATATGAATGTAGTTTCAATGGTAAGATAGAAGGATATTGTGGTAACACCCTAGATCAGGGGTGGGCAAACTATGGCCCGCGGGCCAAATCCGGCCCGCGAGAGCTTTTCATCCGGCCCGCGAGCTTCCTTGTGTTTTAACAATAAAAGTACTAGATTACTATAAATAATACAAATATAAAAATCCATTAAATCGATCCATGTTATTGATTGATTTGGGTTATAGAAATAACTAATTTACTAATTTACTAGGCTAATTCACGACCGACACAGACAGAGATTGCATTGCCAAAAACAAAGCGCTTTGCAACGTCTCACGTGGGGCGCAGTGTATGACGTTTATTCATCTTTGCTACAGTGCATGCAAGCTTGCGAAACAGCTGTTTGAATTGCAGCAGCTAGGTTTTTGTTTTTATGCTTTCTGAAGAAAAATGAGCACTTCAAAGAGAAGAAAAGTGGACAGTGAGTGTCGAGTTTTCAAAAAAGAGTGGATTGAGAAATATTTTTTCACAAACGTCGACTCGAAGGCTGTATGCCTGATTTGTCAAGAGAGCATCGCTGTGTTCAAGGAGTACAATTTGAATCGCCATTTTACAACGAAACATCCTAATTATGGCAGCAACTTAACAACAGAAGAAAAGTCAAGAAAAGCTCAGAAACTCGCTTCTAATTTAAAATCTCAGCAAAACATTTTTGTGCGACAAGCTGCGGTTCAGGAAGCCACTACGAAGGCAAGTTATGTTTTGGCATTCAAGATAGCTAAACAAAATAAGCCGTTTGCTGAAGGGGAGTTTTTGAAACAATGCATGGTCGATGTTGCTGGCATGCTGTGTCCTGAATACAAAAATACGTTTGAGAATATTAGTTTGTCACGAAGAACTGTTGCTCGCCGTATTGAAGTAATTGATGAAGACTTGGCCTCTCAGTTGAACAGGAAAGCACAGTGCTTCACGCTGTTTTTGTTAGCTCTCGATGATAGTACTGACATAAAGGACACAGCGCAGCTCTTGATTTTTGTGAGAGGAATTAACAACAAATTTGAAATCACAGAGGAATTTTTATCTATGGAATCAATGAAAGGCACAACAAAGGGATTGGATTTGTATGAGAGGGTGTCTGGTTGCCTTGAACGTCTGAAGCTCCCCTGGAGTAAACTCGCAAATGTGACCACAGATGGATCGCCAAATTTAACTGGGAAAAAAGTAGGACTTTTAAAAAGAATTGAGGACAAAGTAAAAGATGTAGATTCTGAGAAAGAAATCATTTTTCTGCACTGCATCATACATCAGGAGGCACTCTGCAAAAATGTTCTGGACATAGATCATGTTGTTCACACAGCAGTGAAAATAGTGAACTACATTAGAGCAAGGGGGCTTAATCATCGGCAATTCATTTCCCTTCTTGAGGACACTGATGCTGAACACCAGGACTTACTTTATCATACGAATGTCCGCTGGCTCAGTTTAGGAAAGGTGTTGCAGCGAGTGTGGGAGCTTAGAGATGAAATTAACATTTTCTTGGAAATGCAAGGGAAAGAAAACGATTTCCCGGAATTAAGGAATTCAAACTGGGTGTGTGACCTCGCTTTTGGTGTGGATATCATGGCACATTTGAATTAACTTAATGTGAAGCTGCAGGGCAAGGATGTGTTTGTTCACAAATTGTATTCCAATGTGAAAGCTTTCAAAGTCAAGCTCATTTTGTTTTCAAAACAAATGAAGAGCAAACTGTTCGCTCACTTTCCAACACTTACAGTGCCTTGCGAAAGTATTCGGCCCCCTTGAACTTTGCGACCTTTTGCCACATTTCAGGCTTCAAACATAAAGATATGAAACTGTAATTTTTTGTGAAGAATCAACAACAAGTGGGACACAATCATGAAGTGGAACGAAATTTATTGGATATTTCAAACTTTTTTAACAAATAAAAAACTGAAAAATTGGGCGTGCAAAATTATTCAGCCCCTTTACTTTCAGTGCAGCAAACTCTCTCCAGAAGTTCAGTGAGGATCTCTGAATGATCCAATGTTGACCTAAATGACTAAAGATGATAAATAGAATCCACCTGTGTGTAATCAAGTCTCCGTATAAATGCACCTGCACTGTGATAGTCTCAGAGGTCCGTTTAAAGCGCAGAGAGCATCATGAAGAACAAGGAACACACCAGGCAGGTCCGAGATACTGTTGTGGAGAAGTTTAAAGCCGGATTTGGATACAAAAAGATTTCCCAAGCTTTAAACATCCCAAGGAGCACTGTGCAAGCGATAATATTGAAATGGAAGGAGTATCAGACCACTGCAAATCTACCAAGAACTGGCCGTCCCTCTAAACTTTCAGCTCATACAAGGAGAAGACTGATCAGAGATGCAGCCAAGAGGCCCATGATCACTCTGGATGAACTGCAGAGATCTACAGCTGAGGTGGGAGACTCTGTCCATAGGACAACAATCAGTCGTATACTTCACAAATCTGGCCTTTATGGAAGAGTGGCAAGAAGAAAGCCATTTCTTAAAGATATCCATAAAAAGTGTCGTTTACAGTTTGCCACAAGCCACCTGGGAGACACACCAAACATGTGGAAGAAGGTGCTCTGGTCAGATGAAACCAAAATCGAACTTTTTGGCAACAATGCAAAACGTTATGTTTGGCGTAAAAGCAACACAGCTCATCACCCTGAACACACCATCCCCACTGTCAAACATGGTGGTGGCAGCATCATGGTTTGGGCCTGCTTTTCTTCAGCAGGGACAGGGAAGATGGTTAAAATTGATGGGAAGATGGATGGAGCCAAATACAGGACCATTCTGGAAGAAAACCTGAAGGAGTCTGCAAAAGACCTGAGACTGGGACGGAGATTTGTCTTCCAACAAGACAATGATCCAAAACATAAAGCAAAATCTACAATGGAATGGTTCACAAATAAACATATCCAGGTGTTAGAATGGCCAAGTCAAAGTCCAGACCTGAATCCAATCGAGAATCTGTGGAAAGAACTGAAAACTGCTGTTCACAAATGCTCTCCATCCAACCTCACTGAGCTCGAGCTGTTTTGCAAGGAGGAATGGGCAAAAATTTCAGTCTCTCGATGTGCAAAACTGATAGAGACATACCCCAAGCGACTTACAGCTGTAATCGCAGCAAAAGGTGGCGCTACAAAGTATTAACTTAAGGGGGCTGAATAATTTTGCACGCCCAATTTTTCAGTTTTTTATTTGTTAAAAAAGTTTGAAATATCCAATAAATTTCGTTCCACTTCATGATTGTGTCCCACTTCTTGTTGATTCTTCACAAAAAATTACAGTTTCATATCTTTATGTTTGAAGCCTGAAATGTGGCAAAAGGTTGCAAAGTTCAAGGGGGCCGAATACTTTCGCAAGGCACTGTAAATGTTTGGAAGTGTCGTCGGAGCGGGCAGACAGGTACAGCAACATTCTGAGTGACCTGCATGGAGAATTTTCTCGTTGATTCTCTGACTTTGAGAAGATCGAGAAGACACTGGAGCTGGTGTCATGTCCACTTTCATTTGACTACGAGAAAGCACCAGAAGAATTACAACTGGAGCTCATCGAACTCCAGTGCGACTCCACTGTGAAGGAAAAGTACCATTCACAAACACTGGACAAGTTTTATGCCTCTTTGAATGAAACAAAGTTCCCAAATATCCGCAACGTAGCCCAGACAATTCTTATGTTGTTCGCCTCCACCTATGTGTGCGAACAAACATTTTCACTACTGAATTTCAACAAATCTCGCTACAGATCCCAGTTAACTGACCAGCATCTCAGCTCTGTTTTGCGGATTTCAACAACAAGGACAGCACCAGACTTTGATGCTATCGTAAAGAAGGGCGACCAACTGCATTGTTCACATTAACAGCAAAGAGAGCGAAAAAAAGGGGGTATGTTTTGTTTCCTTTTTTCTTGTAATGCATTTTTATGATGATATATCTATAATAATAATAAGGTCGTATGTTTCCCCCAATATCTATCTTTATTTTAATAACTGTTCTTCAGAGTTAAATCAATTAACAACAACATTGCTTTGTGGTTTACTTTTAAGCTAGAATTGTTTGAATATGTTTGGTCATTGCAACAGTTTAATAAAGAAACATTGATGGTTCAAAAAAGCTCATTATAGCAATAAACAGGAAAACTACCAAACGTATGTAGTGCAGTACACTGAGAATTGTGACCGATGCACATCATTTGTGTTGAGACAGGGGCAACATAACTGAGCATGTAAAATCAAAAGACAACTCAATGATGCTATTTTATGATGATTTTACCACAAAATTGTTTTGTGTCTGTTTGAACATGATTGGTTTGTTTGTTAAGTATACATTTATATGGCCCGCCATACAATTTCCATACCCTGATGTGGCCCTCAGTCCTAAAACTTTGCCCACCCCTGCCCTAGATCATTTATAGTGAGGTATTGTTTATACATAATTGGGGGCTTGTGTCTTGAGATAGTATCCAAATACATGTTTATTTGTCTCGAGATAGCTTAACGATTTATGTTACAATGACTTTATCATAACTTTTATCACCACACAACACACAAGAAAAAGCGGACTGGGAAATGCCAGCAACAGCTGCCACAGTCCACTAAAAGGACCCAGAGGCAAGATAATGCAGGGTGGACAATAGTTTGCAGGGATAGCATGGCTTCTCTGGGTGACAGGCTCCAGGTCATCTTTTAAGTCAGACAGCAGCTCAAGAATTATGTGCCTGCCAGGTCTGTACCTGTGCTTAATTTGGTCTTCATTTAAATTGAAGAGGGTAATGTGGGTACGAAATACCCTTTCTCTTCTCATTCTACAAATCACTCGTTCTTGCTGAAGACAATGTCTCCTTTCTTGCTCAAATCACAGCGGCCGTGGTTAGGGGATAGTGTTTTTCATACTGCTTTTGAATCCTTTGCGGTCCTATGTCGGACCTTGTCCGACATCATCAAAAAGACGTAAAGCACAGGTCTCTAGTTGTTTTTTCTCCGGAAAAAGCCGAGAAAACTACTCAATAGCTGAGTAAGACTGATAGGAGCCGAAAAAAAGGGGGGGCAGATCTGAGCAATACACATAGCCCCGGCACCACAGAGATGACATGGCCATAAACAATCAAGATAGCTGCTTCCGCATCCAGCGCTCAAAGAATATCATGGACATTTGCAGAGCTTTTTGAGATGTTACAGTAAAAAAACAATGACTTTGAAGAGGTATGCATGACTATGAAGAGGTATGTGCAAAATACAGCGAACAAGGGGTGGGGCGGAGCTGGAGATGCAGTACTGAGTGTCCTGTTGATATGCAGTGCCTTTTAAACCTGTTTTACTGTGAAAAAAAATACTTTTAAACAGCACGTCTAAAATAAACTGCGCGTGCGAAAATAAATTGGACCTGACACACCTGAGACGTGCTGAATAAATGGACCGCAAAGGGTTAAAGGTTTGCTAATTGCGACTGTTTAAAACGTGCTTCCAAAGGTTCTTAACAAATTGATGCAATTGTAAGAGTTGCAATTGCTGGCAGCTTTAGTACATCTCATTATAATATTTGAGAACCCTCATTTGCACTATCTCTACCCTATTTTTGAGAATTTATGCAGGAACGCCCATAATTACATATTCATCTAAGGTTGAACAGCAAAGAAAAAACGCTGCCGCAAAGCATGCCCTAAGAAGTCACTAACAGCATTGCGCTTGTTTAGTACATTTCACCCTAGACTTCTGACTCGTTTGCAACTGGTTTGCGATTATTGCGACAGCCGCAACACTTTAGTACATCTACCCCTCAGTCTTTGATACAAACATCTTTGTGTTGCTTTTGTGTGAGATATGCTAACAGGCCAGTAATAATTTATGACGTTGTACAGGGATAGTCACCTACCAAAACAGACCTCACAAAGTAATTTACTTTACATTGCTGTACCTTGTTAGTCAATCGCCCTTTGCCTTTCTGCTACTATTTTATGTTACAATGTTCATGCCTGTTTCCTCTTTGAAAACGTGCTAGTTTTTTCTGTGCATCGTTTGCCTTTGTGTTAGTATTAAATGCATTTTTTTGTCCTGTTCTTCCACATCCTGGTGCTCCTTCCCTGATATACATTCACATTACATTTCTTTGTGATTTTCAAACAATAATAACAAAACAAGATTAGAATTAAAACAAAAGAAGTTTAGATGACCTGTGTTTTCACTGTCATGTGATGTGTATCATGCACACAATTCAAATTCAAAATACCCACCTTGTCTGGCCAGTTGTAATTCCATTTTGGATCAGTTAAATATGAAACTGCATGAGACCCTAAATGTATGTTTTATCTATCAGCATATTGGTGGTACAGATAAAAGTGATTAGCAGTCTGTTTTAAAGACCCCCCATCTTATAGAAGGCAAATGTTTTTAGAAAATATTAAATCAATTTAGATAATTTAAACCTATTGCAGTTTAACAATACCCCTTTCATCAAACTCAAGTGTGGTAGTCTTCGGCAACTTTTGACTACACAATAGGCATACGGGCTCTATTCCCAACGCATTTACTTCAGCCTTTAATTAACTCCTATTTTTTGTAAGGACAAGAACTTCTGTTAATTTAACAAAAGTAGAACAAGTAATATAACGTAATCACTATCCATGTCTCATTGTGTTACATAACATGGAATTTTCTCTTTAAAAAAAATGGGAAGGTCATTAAATCAGTGTCGTAATGGTACGAGTCAGAAACCCTGGTCCTAATTCCAGAGCCTGATCCCTCCCCATAAACAACAATGCTTTGATCTTACCTAACAACCAATGAGAGTTCCTTCCTGATGGCCATCCATTCAAAGATTGTCTTCTCTTTTTTGCAGCTTCTTCAAGACGCGTGTTGAGGCTTGTTCTTTTTCTTGTTAGCATAGTTATCGTTCCAGTTTCAAAGTTTCTATTTGATTTGTCGCACAATGGCTCATCATTATTTGTTTGCTTACAAATTACATTCCTTTTTGGAGAATGTCTTGTTCCTTCAGAGGCAACTTTTTTTCTGCTAGTCTCATTTTCTAACTTGCTTGTTTGGTCTTCTCTTTCTTTATTGACAGGAAACACACATTTACTTGCAGAGAGAACGTCATACAGTTTCACAGTGCACAAATTACTTTCTTCAATTGCACAATCTGTCTTGCTGCTGCCAGCTTTAACAGATTTATCTAAAACTGGATTTTGTGACTGAATGTTGCTGTTTTTCTGTTTTTCTGGAGGGTTGAGTTTTGTCAGAAACACCCTACATTCCTTGAAGGTTTCTGGGCTCCATCTATTTGTACAGATTTTCTCTTCAGGGTCAAGCTCTTCTGTTGTGCTCTGCTGTTGCTGCTGGATATTCAATTTCCCAGTGGTGGTTGACAAGTTTAGTGAATGACTCTGGATTCCTATAAAGGAAGATGGCATTGTGTCTGGAAACAACTGTGTTGTTTCATGGTTTTCCGTTTGGATATCTGGAGAAGTTTTAACAAGGGGCAGAGCTAGGGTGTTTTTTCTTCTCGCCAGTCTCTTATAGATTATAGCTCTGTACATGAATTTGGACTTTCTTCTCCAAGGATCTTTTTCATTTCTACGCATTGTGTTTTCTCCAAATGTTTTTGTTTGCTTGTTCAAGATCGTTGATGTAGTGGTGCCCTGTTTGCCTAACAACAGTCTTCTCCTAACATGTAATCTCCTCTTTCTCATTGTGTCCTGCATCTGAAAATGTCTTGCAGGACTTGTAGGAGATGCCTGTGCAAATTTTTTTATGCGTTTGCTTAAACATTCTGCTAATGGATTGGGGCAGATACCAGCTCTGTTTGCTGCTCTGGTGCATTTATAATGGAGAACTTTGGAAGGATTACAGGCATTTGTCTTTCTTACTATGGCCAAGGACTGTGTTTCTGTGGTTTGCATGAACCAAGCAGAAAGTTTATTCATATCACAGTGTTTCTGAAATAACATTTTAACTGCCGACACTTGGTTTTCTTGAAGTTCACTTCTTGGCATTGCCCATGTCCTGTCTTGGACTGTGCTTTCCCTTTCTCTTTGTTCGTTTCCCAGTTCTCCAATATCAACCGAGTGCCAACTGTTTGTTATTTGCTGAAATCTCCTGTGCAGCTCCTCTTGTAAATGGTCCCTTGAAGTTGAGATAGACCACCACCTGAGAGCTGCATTTGATGCAAAAATTGAATTGGCTGGCAATTCAAATACATGGCTAAAATTAACCTGTTCAGTGAGAGGATTTTTATTTTCGGTCTCTAAAGATGTAACTTCTGAGGTATCATTGCTTGGTACTTCAAGGCTTGCCAGACGATGTCTCGTAGTTTCATTATCAGCTTTGTTTAACAGCAGTTTTCGAGATTTGAGTAGCAAGGCATTACTATGAGAGAATGCACTAGACGTTGCCACAGAGTGCAGGAAGTGTATTGAAGGTTTCCTGACTCTGTTGGAATACCTCACAGGCAGTACAGGGTTTTTTTTGTTTCTTACTTTTTTGTCTTCATTCTCTAACTGGCCTACACTATTGTCACTTGAAGGTAGTTTAACTGCCTGCTCTTTTGTGGCACTTTGATTGTCATCAAATTCCAGTTTGATTGGCTCAGATTCCTCATCAAGCACATCTGACAATTCCCTGCAAATACAAATTTTCCTTTGCTTTGGGGAAACTGTGTTAACAGTTACAGAGATGCCTGAAATTTTTACCTTTGCAGGTCGTCCTGGCTTTCTCATAGCAGCCATAACCTTTTGATTTTGACAAATAATGTTGCTGCTAGAGCGGGGCGCACCGTCCTTGTCTGTTACAGGCCTTACAAAGTCAAAGTGATTGTCTTCCACCTTCTTTTCACTGGTTTGGTTGGAGTGATCACTTCTGTAAGGTTCTTCTAAATCTGCCTCTGAATCCTCATTTTCTCTTTGGTTTTCACAGGAGTCATTTTGAAAATCTGTATCTTTACTAATATTATCATCACCTTCAGACACAAGCCGCTTTATTCTTCTAGATCGCCCATAGACCACAGTGACTTTGATAGTCTTGTTATTGCATTCATAGTCTTTGGCCAGTGAACAATCAGCACTGCTATTGTCTACAGCATCACTCTTACTAGAAACAGATTCACAGCACTCCCTCTTATGTTTTGGTGGTCTACCAATTGGTCTCTTCACCCGTTGTTCAATTTGTGGGCCTAGTTTTTTAGGTCGACCAGGTTTTCTTTTAAGAACAAAGTCTTTCTTCTCTACATGAGCACCTGGATGGTTTTCTTTCTCTTTTTGATCATCA
Source organism: Acipenser ruthenus (assembly GCF_902713425.1). Lineage (NCBI taxonomy): Eukaryota > Metazoa > Chordata > Actinopteri > Acipenseriformes > Acipenseridae > Acipenser > Acipenser ruthenus. Next base: position 101,818,212 of record NC_081189.1, on the reverse strand, counting down.
CACTCGGAGTTCTTTTCATTACTAGACAGTGCTCTCTCTGCTTCAGTAGCATACACATCTTTATTAGTGCCTACCCCATCATTGCCAGCTTCACAGTTTTGTGAGTACATGGCCTTTTCATCATTCCTTGTTTCTTGCAATACATTTGCTTCTTCACCATTTACTACACTTTCAAAGCATGGGCTAAGTGAACCACCTTCCTTACTGGTATTAGAAAACGAAGAAGTTAATTTGTATTTCACCCCATCAGAACTGTTTATTTGAGAAAAATACATCAGTCTTATTGGACTAGTATAGGTAAGCAAAGAATTATTTTCAAATGAATCGGACACAGTCTGGAGATCAGTTTTGCTTATAGATGAACTGGAATTGGTGATGGATGAACAATTCTCTGAACTTTCAGTACTATTAGAATTTGACTGTGCGTTTTCTTTAACATGGGTGACAGAAGATCTCAAAAGTATTGATGAACTGGAAACAAAATGCCTTTTCCTTTTCTGTGCACACTGTTTTGTGCCATCCTTTTCATTACATGTAATACTTGAAGATTTTGAAGCGTTAGCCTCTTTTGGCACAGCTGGTTCCCTAACTTTATTTCTCCGTGTTAATCTGTTACAAAGATTCAAAGGCACATTTTCTGGGAGAGCTTGCTTGATTAAACCTGGAGTCACATTTGCAGCTTCACAATTTTTAATCTGATCCTTCCACTGGGTGAAAATTCCATTACAAGGTGCATTTGTGGCTGCACTATTACTCCCACAAGCTAGAGAATTTCTTTTAACTTTAGGGGATTTTTGAATGAAAAGGCTTTCCGGAAAGCAAGCAGCAAGATACATCTTTCTAGGCTCTGTAACATACATGGAAAGCCGTTCAGGTGGAACAATATTTCTTTGAGCTCTTCTTGAACCACCAACATTTTCAGGTTTGAAAGTGCCCTTTGCTTCTACGTTTTTTTGCTTGTCTTCAACTGCATTTACATCACCACTTTTATGTGGTGTTTCCAAGGTTACAGTGCTTATTGACATCTCTGGATGACTTTCTGTGGTTGAATAACTTGATTCATATGGTGACATTTTTACTGGATCACCCAATGATGGCAGCTCACAGAATGGAACTTGTTTGTCATTAGCAGGTTGTCCATTTTTAGCAGAAACATTTTCAGGATCAGAAATTAAAGACATTGTTTCCATGCTTGGTGCAAGTGAAGATTTATTGTCAGTTTTTTTTTCATTTCTTTCCACTGCTGGATTTCTCCTGACAAAAGACTGGTCATGACTAGCAATTTCTCTTTTAATCTGTAACGCTTGACGACGTGAAGAGGGCAAGTCAAGAGAGTGCCTTCTGCAGAAATGTGTCTGAATTGTTTTATTTTCCACACATTGCTCATGCTGAATAAGAAGCTCCTTTAAATTATAATCATTCTTACCATTGTCTTTTTGCAGAATAGCTGTTATAATGTCTCCTAAATGAATATTTTCATTTTCTTCTACATTTTCATTAGCAGCTAAATTTGCTAGACTTGATTCTTTTTCCAGTGGTTTCAGCTTTTTATTTATTCTCTCCATTAGATCATGAATCAAAGATCCACTTTCAGTTTGTTCTAACTGTTCCTCAGGGTATTCTGAACATGCATCACCCTCCTCATTAGCTGGCTGTATTTTACCCTCAGGTTGAGGAGTACGGTTTGTCTCTTTATTTGACTTTTTCTCATGGACATCGGTTAGGAAATCAACATTACTTTCCTTGTCATGTGGTAAATGGGATGGAGACAGATTACTACTAATTTCACTTCTGTTGTGAACTAACACTGGACAACTTGTGCTCCTTTCTCCGTATTTATCAGTATTGTCAATTGCTATGGGCGATAATGGAGGAGGAGATGGGCTTCTTCTACAGCAATCATTGTTGGCTTCCAACTGATTACACATTTTCAGACGTGTAAATGGAGGGTTTGTTGCAGTGGTGGCAGCACAACTATAATTCTGGTAGGAACAAGAGCATCTATAGTGGCTGTACGCATCACAACTTCTGTGACTGACCATTTTGTTAATGCATCCGATAGCTGTACTTTGGCATGATAAGCAATGTAGATTCTTTAGGCAGATGCAGAAATTAGGAACTGAGTATGCATTTACTCTGCAAGACTGAACACAACGCCTGTCTGTCATTTTGTGTTCTCTGAAACTGTGAATTTCCTGATGCACCTTATTTCCAAAACTGCAAAAACAGGTGTCTGAATAAGAAAAAGGTCTATTATAGTCCTTATTTTGAATAGCTGAAAAACTGTAATCTTCATACATATATCTCAACATATTGAGAAGCAGCTGCTTATGGTACAGACACAAGGACGACATGACCATTTCAAGAGCTGTTCTTCTTAGATCCAACTTTTCATCTGTGCTTTCCAGGTGTGGCAATGGGTCAACATCAACAGGTACCCTGGAGCTACAAAAACAGCAAGTTATTTACAATACACCTATTAACCAAACATCTACATGGTTATTCATATTAAATAGCATTCACCTTGATACAGTACTTCAAAGACTATTATACTGTAGTTTTACACATTGTAACAGGTTACTGGATCATGTTACTGAAGCAACTAAGATTTAATGGTTTGAACATTTAATTGAACATTCACTGCAGCTACAAATATGTTTATTATTATAAACTGAGTGAGGACACAAATCAAAGATTATCCCCTATACCCAATTTCATAAACATGACTGTTTATATCTTGCATAAATAACTTATAAAACCACATACAGTTATGACACAAGTGCACGATGACACAGGGCAGTATTAAGCACTTTCAAGGATTGAAAATTGGAGAATTCATCATAAAAGTTAAGGGTACAATATAAATCGACAAATGCATGTATTCTGAAGAGCTCCATTAAAAATACAAAACAAAAACAAAAAACTACCACATCTATAATTAAGTATAGAACTTATACAAGATATGTATGCACACACACAAATAAGTCAATAAAGAAATGAAAAAAACAAATTAAAAGAAAAAAAAAAACAAGAAGAATCAGAATCTAAGCTGTGGCTCATTAACATTTCATGCGGTCATAGAAATATACACAAAATAAAGCAACTGCACCTATTACAGTACCTTACCATTAATCTGCTACATGTTATAGCTAACTTGAAATCTGCAACTGTTCAAGAGCTGAAAACAAGTAAAAAGGTCTTGTTTTTGAATGTTTTTTTTTTAATGGAAATCATCCAACGCAAACACAGTTCTTAATTCCTTGTCAGCTAAAAAAATTAAAATAAATTAATTAATCACACAACAGCTGCTCAAAGTGGTCAATAACGACCACATCTGAATTTGTATGTAGTACATGAAAATATTTTAACATTTAACATTTTAAAACATGCCTGTACAACTGGAACAATCCACATGTCACATGTAAGTGTTTAAAGTTAATGAAATTATTCAATAAAAACAAACTGAGGCATTGTTTTACCCAGTATGTTACCAGATTCAATTTTTTACTCAAAAAATTCCAATTTAGATCCCACAGTTTTTAGTTATTTTAGAACTATCTCCCAATTTTTATAGCTAAGATCTTGGAGAAGGTAGTAGCCAATCAACTTAATATGTTTCTTGATAACGGTAAAGTTCTTGAAAAGTTCCAATCAGATTTTTGACCTGCTCATAGTATGGAAACTGCACTTGTCAAGAGTGGTAAATTACTTCTTGGTAAATGCAGACTATGAGACCGATGTAAGGATATGTGCAAGTGATTTACAGCTGCAAAACACAGATATTGCTGCCAAAAGTGTATGGCGTTTAGCTGGCGTATAGTGGGACTTCAGTGGTCATTAAAAACGCGGCGTACGTAAACAAGTTCTGCACCCGCTATCAAATTAGAACTTCATCATCATTAATCCATTGAAATGGTACTGAAATGTATTCAAATGATGAAAAGAGCATGGCATTGAGCAGGGATCTGGAACACTAAGCAGGCGTAAATATTATAATGAGATGTAAGGATTTAGCCTTGCATTTCGACAATTGTTGACCTTTCATTATTTTAATTATGTTTATTGACTTGTAAAGCGCAAAACCTCAGGAGACCTAGGCTACATAACGAATAGAAGTGCACAATAAGTACGATGTATGGAATTACTTTATTAGCTATAACTAAGGCCCTCTGTAAAATCGCAATTTCAGGGGCTGCACAGAAATCGTGAAATTAGCCCAATACCGTGATTAACAATATTCTTAAGAAATAAAAATACATTTCATAATTATTTGTATTTCATACCAAAAATAAATAAATAAAAAACACACATTAAATTTTGACCTGACAGGCATTTGTTTGTGCAAATATCCCTCTTGAAAAATTGGACAACCAAAAGTTTCCTAAAATTCTTCAGACTGAGTGTAGCAAATGGTGGAGCCCAGCTGAGACATGAACACTTACCTAAAGTTGCTGAGTATCACAAGCAGATTATGGAATTGGTAAAACAGTCTGGTCGTTTGTCAGTGGTCACTGACGAGTCGACTGATGCACAAGACCAATACGGGTTACACATTGTATTTGTTTTGCAATTCCTAAATGGTGAACATACATCTGACGTACTACCTCTTCAGACAGCACCTGTAGAACTCCTCTTTTTTTCCCTCTGGACACATCACTCTTCCTTAAATGCGCTTTACTTGCTCTTATCTGCCCCCTATTTTACTGCATTTAATCCTGTACATGAGTACTGGAAACTGTTATTTCATCTGTAGTATTTTGTATTTAATTATATCCTGATGTAACTATCACTGACACTGTTATCTGCTCTGTTATTGAATGGTATTTTGTCATATACTTATACTTGCTAGAACCAAAGTCATTGTATTTTTTATCTTGCTCCTAATTGTATTATTACTTGAACTGTGATTCTTGAAATGTATTTTTGTTTACGACTGTAAGTCGCCCTGGATAAGGGCATCTGCTAAGAAATAAATAATAATAACGTACTAGAACTGAAAGCTGTCCTTGCAGATACACTTTACCTACAGGCTGTTAATTACAACACCGTTTCACAAGCTATTTGATTTTTAAAATGTATAAAATAGTTCCGTGCACATTCCGTGAAATACGATACTTTACCCGTGACACTGCCGTGAATTTTAAAGAAAATGTCTGCGATTTTCACAGGGCCTTAGCTATAACCATTTAAGTGCATGAGACCCATGGTTGTAAGAGACCACATGAAGCAAATCACCATTATATAAAAGTACACTGTTGTACTAGAAAAGCCAAGAAATACACAGTTTTACTGTTTTATGTGCAAAAGCATCAGTGCTTTAATAGAAATTACAAACTAAAAACAAACACAGTAACTAAACAATTAATTCCAAACCATTTAGATTAACACCACAAAATGGAGAACAGAAATACAGTACATTTACACAAGACAGTTAGGTACACTAATTAGAAACCATCATAAATAATGCATGAATTATAGTGCAATTGATTTATGCATAAATATAACTAAATAACCTAAAAATCTGTTTTTTATTATCCAAATGTTTAAAAAAAAAAAAAAAAAAAAAGGCTGCCACAGAAAATACTTTGAGTACTGTACTATGACAATTGAAATACTGCAATTAAAACACCAGTAAGTGGAAAGTCTTGTAAACAACTAAAAAAATCAATTTCACTAAAAGGTAATACACAATTGAATATAAAAATGACAATAGCTACCAGAAAATGGTTAAACAACTGCTGAGTAGTAGTTCTAAAAAAACAGAGGCACTGTATTGTTATACAAAATGTTTTAGGAAACATTCAAACAACCTACAACAAGTCAAAACACCATTTAAGCAGGACTTGTTCTTTTTAAACTGATTTCAGGATCACCTGTCATGTTTTATCTGTAAAAACCAATGCCCTTTAAAAAGAAGCAACAAATAAATTAAATACAAAACAGTTACAATACTGGGAATAATTTTAAATCTAAAAAAATTGATGCCGGTACATTTGTTTTCCCAAGGTAATACATCAGAAAGGTTTCAATGTTTCTAATTGGGGCCTACATTTGATAAAGTAGGATTAAATGGTTTCAAAATAGCTTTACAGACATAACATTACAGTATGTTGCAATTACAGGTCCATGTTAACAAACAAGTGACTGCTTTATATACAGACCTACGGCTAATGAAATGTAAAGATAACACTTGGTAACTTATAGTTTCAAAAATATGAGGATATGAAACATCAGCTTTATTTTAAATTTTACCATTAAGATATAAAATTCTTCCCCCGTTTTAATCTACCATATTATTTTCTTCATAAAGACAAACAATGCGTGTTTCAAACAGCTTCTAACTTGGAACTGTTTGACTAGTGAAATAATGAGACCCTGAACTGTAAAATTTGGTATTAGCAGAATGATAATGTAAAGGACCATTATGATATTTGGACAAATGATTTTGATATTAAAAAAAATAAATTAAAAAAATCTGTCACAGCAGCAACGTTAGTTTTAGTGAGGTTTTCAGTAGTAGGAGTGTGAGACGGACCTTAATAAATACATATTAATTATTAAAACTTAAAAAGCACACATTCACAAAATTTACCACTCAAGCTTATTCTGTGCACATTTTGAACATGCTCTATTTTGCATTCCAACTTACCCATTACACTTTGCAATACAGCTTTCATCTTTTAAAAAGATGTTAACTGCCTATAATTGCATTTAAAACAATTCAACTGCAGTGTGCTCCAATTTAAGTCAACATTTCTGAACCAAGTCAGCTTTTAAATGTAAAAAACCAAACAAAAACAAGTGCATTTCATTCATTCATATATATATATATATATATATATATATATATATATATATATATATATATATATATATATATATATATATAAACTGTTTTGGTTAAATTAACCTTCAACTTCAGTCAGGCTTTTCTCTTTTGCCTTTCTTTTGATTCTATTTATATTGACTAAAAATAAAATGCTGCACAATCAGTAATTAGTGTTTTCTCATAACAGCATTGTATACAGTAGTATCTTCCCATGATTCGTTACTACTTCATACTCAATATGTTTGAATAAAGTATCTACTAAGTCACCTGCTAGTTTTAGTAGTAAGTCTCTTTACTAGTCTGGATTTAACCCAGTGTGAAATCTGCACAACAATCATTCATGCTCCAAGAAGCTTAATTAAATTAAACCTGAATATTTCTGGATAATAATGCAATAACTGAAACTAACAGTGCACCACGTATTTATATCCACAGTGAAAAACCTGAATTTTTTTTTTTTTTTTTTTTTTTTAAAGGCATGTTTGTTTTTTTAATTGTGTTTACTTAAATATCTGTTGTCTAGGTTTGAATGTTCAAATCAGACCAATAAAAAGAAAAATCTACAAGTGTTTGGAGCTGCTTGTCCCTGAATCACTCACACCAAATATACCAGCATCTTGTAAGCGTGGCTTCTTTTTCGGTGGGGTTTTCAGTGTTCCAGATCGTTCTTTTACTTTGTACTCTAAAGTGCTATGCGGTACACCGTAAATTCCTTGTGCTTTAGAGACGCTCATTTTCCCACCCATCACCATGGATATGGCTTCCTCCAGGATATCGTGGTCATACTGGCGGTAGCGTCCACGCTTTTTCCTTGGCTGCTTATCCCTCCTATCCAGATCATCATATTCATCAATTGAACCATTCTTTATATTAAGACACAATGGAGAAAGGTCACCTTGCATTAGGCAAGAATCAATACCAGAGTGGACAAGAGGTACAGAACATTCAATTTTGTTCTGCTTAGGGAGTATAGTCTTGAGTTTTTGAAGAGCGGACCCTTCTGGTATTGAAGTTTTAGAAACTTGATACATTACATCCACAAGACCAGAGATATCAACTTGAGGTTTGGGCACAGAACTGACTCGTACCTGAGGGATTTTTAACTGTACAGGAGGACTGTTTGAACTTTCGTAGTGAAGGCTTTCATTCTTTTCTTTTAGCTGAGTGACCATCCTCTGTAGAGTTAACTGGTGGAGGTAAGTGGAAGCTGTTGGGAATTTCAACTCTGAGTTTTCAATTAGGTTAAATTTACCCTGTTCTGTACGTTCAGCTTGAGCCCGAGCCCAAGAAGCCACCTTTTGCAGAACAAGATGAGTCTCTTTGCTTTTTGAAAAGTAGTCATCCCGAGCATCTTGGCTGATGTTTTTTAAAGTTGTAAGCTTTCCTTCAGATAAGGCTTCCAACTGGAGAAGTAAAGTTTTTTGAGGTATGCCGTAAAGTATGGCTGCTTTGTGAATGTCCAGTGCTCCTGACCGAATGTCTTTCAAGGCTTTTGAAAGCAAGCCTTCTGAAAACTCAGTGCTTCTTTCCACATAGTTGTCCTTCTGCAGTCTCCTAGGATGGATGGAATGAAACGTTGGTAAGCTGATGCATGACAGACTGGCACACAGCTATGGAAGGGAAGGGTCCACTCCTTTATTACAGTCCTTGTTTAGGTAACATCACTGCTTCTCACATTGTTTTAAGTGTCTCTGAGTTGTGGCAGTTGTTTATTAGTTGCAAAGGTTAGAGTCCTGGTAGGACAGTCTGTCAATCATGCGGTAAAAACTTCTATGGTAGCCCTCCATCAGATTGTGTATGCGTTATATGCTTGCTATCCTTTCAAAGTTGCTTGAAGTGCAAAACATTTTCTCTGTTAAGCTGCACGGTACAGTTGAGTATACTGTATTGTACTATGCTGTTAGAACTGTGACGTTACCGCTGAACAAGTAATAAAAGAGTCAACCCCTCTCAACAATGCACTACAGTTAAACACAAAAAGCTCACAACAAAAAAAAAAAAAAATTGAAATTTCTGCTTTTAATCTACATGTATGTCAGGTTATTAAAGATCTTTATTGCAAATATTTTAAAAGTAGTCCCACACAAATAAATAAATAACATTTGAGATCCTTCAATTGCAGTTTGTCACTATTCACTACTTTTTAAACATGCAAATGAATTCATAAAACAGGCAGTAAAAATGATGCATCAGCACACCCAGTAACTACCAATACAAAATCAAATTCAGTAACAGACTGACAGTCATTGTAAGTGTGCTTGTCGTTTTAAATAAAACCAATAAATATACAAGCATGAGTGCCCAATACTGCCCTGGGAAATTAAAGTGAAATTTAAAAAAAAAAAAGCCATCAAGTAAAAGGCTCCAAACAGAATGTCTAACAGCTGAACATAAATCACCTCTGAAACAAACAGACTGTGAACGGTACTTACCCTGATGCTACATTTGATGACATTGACGCAGAAGTGGCACTGGTTTTCTTTGACAGATCAAGCACGCCATCTACTGCAAAACATGAATACAAAAATACAAGAGAAGTCAAACTTTACTTTAATTGGCAAGAGTACGGTAAATTATTACAGTAGTCTCCGCATACAGGAACACCTCTTAAGAGAACACTTCATCTTAGCGAACAACCTTGTGGTGAAACAGAATTTTCCCCATTGTAAATGCTCCACCTAAAGGAACAGAAACTTTGCTAAAAAGAACACCTTTTTTGCACCAATAGCGATTCGTTGCTAACCGATTCAAAACTGATACAGTACTGTTCTGTAACCTGATAACTCAAACTCAAATGGTTTATTCAAATCTGACATGTCATCGTGAGAGTAATCTAGAACTGCTGCTGCATTATTTATTTATTTTTAACATGTGTAGAGGTGCTGTTAATAACTATGTTAATTAATTTTCATATTCATAATTAATGTTAGAGCTGCTGCTGCATTTTTATTGTATGTTGTTGTGCTTTGTTAATTAGTTTGTCAGTTAGTTTATTAGCATACGCTTGCCTATTGCTTTTCTCTTATTCTGTTAGTCATATGTTGATGCACATGCATCTTGACACAAGTAATAAAACACATTTGTATTTATCGATTCATATCGTGATTGGCCTTGGCATATTGTTTCTGGTGGTCAACTCTGTCTTAAAGAACACTGCTTGCTTCCCGAAGAGTGTTCTCTTAGCCAGAGACGACTGTATTACTATTTTTACCTTGTTCGACATTCTGTTGGTTTCTATTCACAGTGAGGTCCAACGGTCCATCTTGATCTTGTGGTTGCTGGAGACTGCTACAAACTGAATCCAAATCCGCACATGATACATTTGTCTCCTGAATGTGATAGCTTTTTGAAGCATATTCAATAGCAAACTGGTGAATCATTTTTTTCATTAATTCCTGAGCAACTAAGGGAATGTTCAGATCACAGTTCTGAGGAAGGTCTATTAAAGAAAGACAAAAATAAACAAATCAAACTTCATTAACATATTAACAAATATTTAAATAGCCACTATAAAATCAAAACACATACATTGACTTACTTATTTTTAATTTTTTTTCAGGCTACCAAAGATTTGAAAGACCTTAAATCACAATATAAAAGCAGCACACTGAATTATGCTTTTTAATTGATAATAAAAATCCATCAATCTTTTTAGCTTTTTGTAAACAGTTTAATTAAATCAGCCCGACACCATTTTCTAGGATGAAAGAAATAAATTTACTGACAACTGCATATTAAATGAAGAGCCAACACAAAACTTATGATCAAGCCACCAAAACATTAGTATTTCAAAAAACTAGGTTCATTATCTTGCACATTGCTCGAGACATTAAAAAGGGCCCATTACGACTATAACAGAGGGTTTACTTTACCTTTCTTTTGAAAGATTGCATGAAGAATTTTTTCTGCTTGGCATTCAATTTGCTCAGTGTTAGACTGGCCCTGAGATAGAGATTCTTCTGTTGGAGGTGTCTGTGATGAACCAAGAGTGGGAATATTATCCTGCAAGAAGAATATTTACAGATGGAACAGAACTGAGCCGAGCCGAATGAGCCTACATGAACGTAATAAATTCTATTGTAATTGGTTAATTTAATTAAACATTGGACTGCCCCTTAGAGATTATTTTGAATAATTCCTTTAGAAAACTAAAAATCATTCTAATGATTTTGTTTCCTATTGTATACAGGCCTAAAACTAAAAAGTAAAATATGATGTTTAACAATCTGTTATGAATGGCAGTCTTATTTCTAGGACTGTATTGCTATGCTGTGTTTAACTGTGTGGTAGTTTGCAATTTTCTTTTTTACTTGCAGTAACATTTTTGGATACACAGTATCGCAGGGATGGGGAATGAGACTTTAAAAGACAAAACAGTTCCGCTTATTCCAGGTGTTAATAGGAGCTGGATTAGCCACGGTGTATAGGTAACAAGCTCAGGTGTGTCTTATTAAACCCCTAGTAAAGCTAGGAATAGATCAAACTGCTGTGCAATCGAATAATTATTTCCATTCCTGTATTGTGTGGTATTGTGATAGATGGTATTCTATTTCATTATAACCAGCACATTGTTTGCTTAATTGTCTCTTCTTATTTAGATTAGCACACCATTATGTGATTACATTCCTTACACAAATCAAACTATTTGTTATGTATTGCAAAACAGAACAAGTGTTGCGTTTAATTTGGTTTAGATATTTTGGTCAAGTTCAGCATAGAATGGAGAACAGAAAGTATTTAAAATGTTACTAATTCCATAATTACATCTATCAAACAATGCTAAACATGTAAGTAAAGAACAGGTCTATATCTTTTATTGACCCTATTAACACATACACTTACATTGACTTTCTCTATTTGTAGTTTGCAAAATGAACAGTTTTCATCCATAGACCAATCTTTCACCTCATCTGGTTCACAGTCTAAAGAAATATCAATACACAACATTTAGTTTTGATTACCAAGAAAAATGTTTCTTCAATCAATACAGTACGTTCTACATATTCAGGAAATGATGTTAAAATACGAGCTGAAATACGAGCTGAAATAACGTGAAAACCTGGTCCATCTGTGATCACTTCCAAGTCTTCTAATAATAATAATAAATTGATAGATCTTTGCTGAATATTTCCTTAGGTTTTGCTCCTATTTGTATATTTCATTAGCTACTTGGATAGCAAGCATGGACAATACATCTTAACTAGATTTAGTTTAATTCCCTAAATGTTTAAACTTCAGGATTAAACTCTTTGACATTTTGGGAAAGATATTATGAGAAGCACCATTTAGAGTTAGGCTACTTTATGATCCTACAACATCATCAATACAGCATCACATACATTTATATGGAAAGGATCTTGAATACATAACCCCTTGTTCAAACACTTAAGCAGACATCTGTAGTTGACATGTATGTTTATGGTTAAACATTAACCCTCTTACAGCCAAGCATTAACACTTTCTATCATTGTACGGAACTGGCTGTATAAATATTGTACATTTGCATATGTTCATATGAAGATGCAATTTCATGGTCTGACATATTTTGTACTGCATGGTCCTTTTTAGAACAGCCACACCCCCAGTATTGCTGTCTTCAGATTAAACAAATGTCAGAGCAGATGTAGTTCTGCATATTAATTTATTAGTTAGCCAACACAGAATAGATAAAATGCTTATACTGGAACAATCAATCATTTAGTTTCAAATACAAGTCTTTCTAACTTTATCAGATCACAAAGGCAATTAATTGATGCTTATAAATAGAGGTTTTCATTATCTTTACAAAACAGGAATACAAGTGGTCTTTATTTCTCTGAGAAATAGTGGTCTATGTATGTTTATGACGCACTCTGTGTGTGAGTGAGTGAGTGAGTGAGTGAGTGAGTGAGCGAGCGAGTGAATCTCTCTCCCATTTTAACTGTGCACATCTTTAAAGCAGCTTCATTTTTCTTGTGCATTACCCACAATCAAGCCTGGAAAAAAATAAATAAATAAAAAAAAAGAAACATGCTGGTCTGGATGCTTCCTTTTTAGCATAGCATGGAAGCATGTTTCCCCCAAGTAGAACAGTTTCCAATAACATTTAGCCTTTTACCATTTGAGAGATTACTGGGGCACGTGACTCTGATCAGGTGTCTATGTTAGATGACAACTCCCAATATTAAACCTCTGTTTTAATCAACTGCCAAACATCAATAATTCTAGGAGCCATGCAGACAGACCATGTATATATAAAAACATATTACCGCAATAAATAAAAAACAACTAACACAAACCTAAAAACCCTAGAAAAATGCAATAGTTTAAAACTTACCCTCAAATATACTGAGGTCCCTAAGTAGCCTTGGCCCATAGAGCCCTTCTAGTATACTTTCAAAACCTGCAAGTACAAAGAAATGTAGTTCAATAAATACACATACAAACATAACATGCGCAATAAATACTCAAAAGATACTCAAAAAACCATGATGTGCCTTCGTCTTCTTGTTCCTTGCATGTGAAGCAAAATGAAAAGTACAGTAGCTTACTTGCTAATGCAAAAGCAAAATGATTCAAGAACAGCGCACAGCAACCACCCAGTTATTTTGCTGCAATTTTCTTTGTAGCTGCATACCATCCTTCACATTTCATTTCACCATCACACAACAGTCACATGTTTTTAAAAATATAAAATGTTCCCCCTGGGATAGGAGAAAATTAACAGATACACTCAATTCACTGACTCATCTATCATTTGAGACTTACATTAAGGAAGTTACCAAAGTATATTTATCATTTGAGAAATATTGCCAAACTTAGACCAATTATTTCTGTATCTGATGCAGAGAGACTAATGCATGCCTTTGTTTCATCCAGAATTGATTATTGTAATGCACTTTTTCTGGTGTTCCAAAATGTGTGGTATCCTGCTTGCAGCTTGTTCAGAATACCGTTGCTAGAATTAACTAAAACCAGAAAAAGTGAAGATATTACCCCTGTTCTGGCCTCTTTACATTTGATTTGTTGCTGTTAATTACAAGGCCCTGAATTATTTAAATGGTCCGACGGTGGCAGTTGTTTGTGAGACATGCTATACAAATGTATTGTGGTTTGTTCTTTTTTTCTGCTATGTACTGTACAGTGCTTTGCGATACTTTTGTATAAAAAGCACTATATAAAATGTATGACAGAAAGACAATGATTCTTGGTGGTAAATCTCCCTCCCGACCTGTGAGGGCGCTAAGTAATGGGAAAAGAGTACCCTGGACTGTTTGGCCTGACACTTCTTTTCCAGGGTTAAAAGGAAGTTGGTCATTTAGAAAGGGGGCAGAGCTTCGGTGCATTAACTGACCTCAACCCGGCAGGGGAATGATGTGGCAGCCGCGGATTGGAGGAGCGGCTGCAATCGTTTACCAAGGGGTCATGTGTGACGGTATAAATAGGGGACGAAGCGGCATAATCTGTTCCTTCGTTTTGGTTAGAGAACAACCTGGAAGGACCTGTGTCTTGTGTAAACGTATCGTGGGTGTTTTGTTTGTCTCTAATTGTGTCTTGTTATTAGTAGACGGCTAACACGTTCTGGAGCGGTCGCCAAGGGCCAGCACCAACCCGGAACAGCACTGCACTTCTATCATGAATAAACTGTATTTGCACCACAAGCACTAATTCACTCACTAACGGACTTGTGTATGTGTTTTGTGTTTCGTGTGGGTGTAAAAAGAATGAGACTATTTCGGGACACACCCGGGGATTACAAATTAAGTAATACATGCCACTGTATTACTTGACATCACTTATTGTTTACTGTTTGTTTCACCGTCAGGCACTGGATATACAAACACATTAAACAACTTTGCACCTGGATTATAATTGTCTGTTCATTGATCACCTACACACTGTTAACCACTTTGCCACAAAATGCAATAAATAAATAAATAAATAAATAAATAAAAAGTAAAATGGGTTATTCCATATGAAATCAATCACTAAAAACCAAGGCTTCCTTTGATTTGTGATAAATTTCCATGCATGTTTGCCTTTGGGAGAAATGGTTACAATGTAAATTTTAGGCCTGAGTGACATCCTGTTCATGATATAGTTCAAAGTTGACCCATTTTGGACCCCTCACCCAAACTTTCCCATGGTCAAAACTTACTCCATAATTGACACAGAAAGGTAGTTTTGGTGTCGTTTTAAAGTTCTCGAATAGAACTCTCTTCTCATTCTATGGAAGGGTCTGTGAAGGTTAAGAAAAAGTTGTGTGATTCTGTGACTTTGACATCACCCAGGTCAAATCACATAACCTTGGACTTTTGTCAGTGTTTGACAGGACTGTAGCCTAGACCCTTATCTACATTTCCTGCAAGTTTAATTTTGTGCCTGCTGTTGGTTGAGGCACAGCACAGTTGAATGCAGAGTTTCAGGTGAATATTCTAAGTGAAGTGATTACACACCTAATACAATTAAACAAAAATATTTAGTTGTAATGGGGTATACACACCTGTTAAATTGAATCTGCTGTGAACTGGTGCAGCTGTAACAGACTCATGTTAATTAATTAATTAATTTGGCCTATTAACACTAGGGATGTGCACGACAAATATTTTGACTATCGATAATTCCACAGCTGTTGAGGTCGACTAATCGAATAGTCGCCCCCCCCCCCCCCCCCCCGCCTTTTATTCAATTATTAATTTAATTTTCATTCAATGATAGTTTAGCAATGTGAGCTGCGAGGCAAATGCCTTAACATTAGCATCCTTGTGGCAATAATGTTTTCCGGTCATAACAGCGAAATACAAAATGCATTAGACTATCTAGCTAGCTAATTTATACAATCCATTTAACTAAACGATTTACTTTTCCCACGTTTTCAAACCACACACAACATATAGACTACCGGTCTACGTTAAATCAAATCGGCAACATACCTGTGCGTTCGAGTTCCAGTGAATAAAAAATAAATAGCCTGTATAGGCAACAGCTTGCTATGTATGTAGCTAGCTTAATAATATTAATAAATAAATGAATGAATGAACAAAAAGGCCTGAGTGGCATTAACGCACTAGCCTTTCATGGAAGCAAAAAAAAATCCTAACTAAAACTTTAGGAATAGTTAGGCTAGCAATGTCCATTATTATCATCATGTTCACTTATTCTTGTTTAAAAAAATCAGCATGTCCATCAGGTCCGGCAATACTGCAGCAGACGGTGCTCAGGCAGAGTTGTTTGTTTTTGTTTCAACTTCAGAGCCTGAGTAGCTATTGCACTGTGATGAAAATGCGACACAAGACGGCTGGCCGCACCGACTACATTATGTATGGCACCAAGTTTAAAGCCATCGTTGAAGGCGAGCTGCAGAGTGTGTGCAAAGCACAAATTCGAGTCCCATTCAACAAACTCCGAAGATGATGTTGCTGGCATTGTCGTGAACACAGGCAGTGATTTCCCCCCTTAAACCCGAATGGTCTACAGCGGTGTTTAACACATTTGCGAGATTCTCTGCTGTATGCCTCTCTGGCGTGGCGCGAGTCTGTAGAACTACGTTTTTCATTTCCCAATCCTCAATGACGTACGACTCGGTATTCGGTGCAGTCCATGCATCTGTAGTAATCACCACCTTTTCATCCTTTGACAAGTTTCTGCGGACAGACGCTGCTGAATCGGCATGCATTTTTTTCGAGTCGAGTGGTAATTGTTTTAGTGCAGGATTTTTCGTGCATGGATTGTGTATTCAGGTTCCACAAATTTCATCAACTCCCGAAATCCCTCACCTTCAACAAAACTTATGGGAAGCATGTCCTTTGCCACCATATTAGCAATAAGGGCTGATGTTTTTCAGCACGTACGACGTTGTCACACTGACGATGCCTCACCGCAAAGGATGCAATGGCGGTTTGTTGCGGTCCTCTTTTCTTTTCTGTCGTTGCTAGCGTCACAGAAGGGTGTTTGGCTTTTAGGTGGGTTAACATACCAGTTGTAGATTTGTGGTAGTTTAATTGCACTGCACATATTTTACACTTAACAGTGTTTTCATTTACTTTGTCAGAGTATTTCTATGCAGAACTTTTCTGTGAGTAAGCCATCGTTAGCCGAGGTACGTTCTAGTTTAGCCAATCACAGACAAGAAATAACAAATCCCACCCTCCAGTCAATCTTCATTACCGCTACATAGAGAGCCAATCAGCAGTACAGGCTTTAAAATAAAATCAATATATACATTTTTTTTTTTTTTTAGCTTTCGAATGTTGGATTCACTTGTCGATAGGTGCCATCGTTATCGAATAGTCGAATGTTCGACTATTCGGTCTCACCCCTAATTAACACATGACTAAAGTGTAGCACAGGTGAATTAAATACAGATCAATACTGAAATGTGCCCTTTATAAAGTGAAAAACAAGAAAACTCAACTAAGGTGTGTCCTTAAACCTTTTAGTTTAACATTCTTGACATTAAATATTTGTAGCTAAAATTCTTGCAGTTTTGCAGTCTACTTGATATTGAAGTCAATTTGCTGCATAAATGGCAAGTACTTCCAATGGCTTTCTTGGTGTTAAAGACATCAAAAGCACGCTGTAACCCATTTTTAAAGCATCGTGCAGTGCGCTGCACTAAAGGGCACACCTTAAAGAAGCAGAACAAGGACCACCAGAAGCTGAACTCTGTATGGCCAGAAGTTATGTTACCCTTGTATGACGTTGCTAGCCCATCGTCCTCCCGACCATAGCTCTTTGCACTCTTTCTAGAGCAGCAATATCCTTTTTGTAATGAGGTGACCAGAACTGAACACAGTATTCTAGGTGAGGTCTTACTAATGCATTGTAGAGTTTTAACATTACTTCCCTTGATTTAAATTCAACACTTCTCACAATATATCCGAGCATCTTGTTAGCCTTTTTTATAGCTTCCCCACATTGTCTAGATGAAGACATTTCTGAGTCAACATAAACTCCTAGGTCTTTTTAATAGTTCCCTTCATCAATTTCACTATCTCCCATATGATATTTATAATGCACATTTTTTATTGCCCGCATGCAATACTTTACACTTTTCTCTATTAAATTTCATTTGCCATCTGTCTGCCCAATTCTGAATGCTGTCTAGATCATTTTGAATGACCTTTGCTGCTGCAACAGTGTTTGCCACTCCTCCTATTTTTGTGTCGTCTGCAAATTTAATGAGTTTGCTTACTAAACCAGAATCTAAATCATTAATGTAGATTAGGAATAGCAGAGGACCCAATACTGATACCTGAGGTACACCACTGGTTAACTCACTCCATTTTGAGGTTTCTCCTCTAATCAGTACTTTCTGTTTTCTACCTGTTAACCACTCCCTAATCCATGTGCATGCATTTCCTTGAATCCCTACTGCGTTCAGTTTGAGAATTAATCTTTTATGCGGGACTTTGTCAAAAGCTTTCTGGAAATCTAAATAAACAATGTTGTATGCTTTGCAGTAATCCATTTTCAATGTTGCATCCTCAAAAAAGTCAAGTAGGTTAGTTAGACACGATCTCCCTTTCCTAAAACCATGCTGGCTGTCTCCCAGGATATTGTTACCATATAGGTAATTTTCCATTTTGGATCTTATTATAGTTTCCATAAGTTCACATATAATAGAAGTCAGGCTTATTGGTCTGTAGTTACATGGTTCGGTTTTGGCTCCCTTTTTGTGGATCGGTATTACGTTTGCTATTTTCTAGTCTGTCGGTACAACCCCTGTGTCAAGAGACTGTTGCATGATCTTGGTTAGCGGTTTATAAATAATTTCTTTCATTTCTTTGAGTACCATTGGGAGGATCTCATCTTACGTGCAAGCAGCATCAACTATGTGTAAATAAACATGTATTTTTATTTCAATTATAAAAACATGATTACTATTCTATATAATGTATTTTTAAACTACATATGAATGTTTCATTCCATTTATATGGCTTACCTGTAAAACAATAGGATTTTCAATCAAATATAATCAGTAGCATGGTGACGTCACCAGTAGGGATGGGACGGTATAAAATTTGCACGCTATGATAAACGTTAAATAAAACACCGTGGTGACCTTAATATCACGGTATACAGTACATCATGCAAGTTATAAAATAAAGGCTTAAATGAATAAAGACTAATGTATGAATGATTTAAACATTTGGTATTTAGTATTTTACTAACTTGGTATGTTTCTTTTTTATAAAGACAATCAGAATTAAAAAAAAAAACAACCTAAAATTGTACACTCTCAATGTTATACTACAACAGTATTAAGATCTATTATTTGCTCAAAATGACATGGTGCTGTAGTTTGTTAAAACATTTTAAACGTATAAAATTAAATACTTCGTTTAGCTGATGGTAAATACAATTGGAAAGGATCGGTCTTATTGCTTAAAACACAAACATGTACCACAGGTTATTATTTAAGGAGAAGAGATTAGTTGTTTATTGTTTCAACTGGATAAATAAAATATGTATAGCAAAAAAGAATGTATTTTAATACTAATACTAAAACGTGTTATTGGATTTATAGCTACACATCACAACATTGCACAAATAAGCTTCGATGATTATTGCACACGTGGAGTTTGCAAAAATAGATTTCTTCACTTACCTAAGAAAAGTGGAATACTGTTATAAGTTGTTTAAACAAAACTACATTGATAATAAGTAAGCTATCCTGCTGCAGTCGCGGGTCTGTGTTCATTTTAATTGAGACATTGGTCGTGTTCTTAGATTTCTGCAGTTCTGCACAGTGCTGCACAGAATCGCAGAGATGCGCTGTACACGTCACTCAACACAGATTCTGCATAGCCCAGCGCAGCTTTGAAATGTTACTGCAGGAGGCTGGCTGCGGCTGTGAACCAAAGGGACGATGCAGAGATCATGAGTGACCTGTTCATCGTAATGCAAATAACCACTAAAACTACTGCTACCACCTTGTTAGCAGAGGCCAACGACATTTTATCATTATACAATGAAGCCGTGAACAGCTTTGTCAACGCTATATTAAATAAATCAATTATTTAAACAAACATAATGTATAAAGTCTGTGATAAGTGATGTATAATTTTACAATAAAGTTTGTTAATCAATTACATTAAACTGACTGTTGATAATCCAGACAAAATACGCTGAAAATGTGTGCTGCGCTGCAAGGTTTGGAGAAGGCGACCCATCCCTAGTCACTGATGTAACTTAAAAAAAAGGATGGTGAGTAAGTAGATTCAAGAAACTGCACAGAGTCCTTTTCTTCAGTCAGTTGTTAGGTTTATTGAAATATGCAGGGAGTCTGGTCCCAGGTACAGGACAAACAGAATACTCGTTCTTACAATTGTTGCATGACATTAAATACCCTTCTGCATAGGCGTCTCTCTCCTCCTCTTTCTCTGACACTTAACCAATAGAAAAGGTACAACTCATTATCCTGTTAACATATATTTCATTGTGTGTGTGTGTGTGTGTGTGTGTGTGTGTGTGTGTGTGACGACCTCTGAACTCAGTGCATTCCTCAAACCCCTGGTGCCCCAAAAAGGTCCATACATCTGGTTTTTGTCATCTTCCTTGTAACTATCTCTCCGTTTTGCCTTAGACCCTTTGAGTCCAGTGGCATTATCTCTTACTCTCCCTGTGAACCTTTGGGTCCAACGGCAGTCCCTGGGAGCCTTTTAGCTCCTTTATGCTTTGTATTCCCAAAAGTCTTAGAGCCTGGCCACTTCTGGTCCATAGCACTGTTATCTTGTTAGCTTGCAGTCAATGTTGGACAAGAAGCTTGTAGACACAAGGTCTCTTATCAATTGTTAGCAGTACATGCAATTTGAACCAAACAGTCTGCTATCTGCAATATTAGTTTCTTTTCAGAAAAGAACACCAGTATAGCTCTGCCAGTCCACATGTGTAGCAAACTGCTAATCAATTCTCGATCCATGTTTTCCAACAGTCACCAATAAATTATGCAAATTAGTACCATCGAAGGTTTGAACCTTCCTTCGGTAATGTGTTCCGAATCTTCGAAGGTCAAAATGTACTCTTCGTTGCAGCCCTACAACTGACAGATCCACCCTTCAGACAATCAATGAACCTGTTGATCAGTTCATACAGACTTTCACAAGCCATCTCCAACATCTTTGTCAACATGATTTCATAGCAAAGATGCAAGCTGCATATTATCAACAGCTGAGCAATGAATTCCTTCAAGAAAATTAGTTGCAAATTCCTAGTTGCTGGTGATTTTGCAGAAAGTTTCACTTTTGTCATGCAAGATGAAGCACAAAAATCACACCATTGGAACAACTCTAGGGCAACCATATATTCTTTTGTTTGCTATTGGCGAGACAAACATCGGAATTCTCAACACATCTCATATGTTGCAACATCAGAATGCATGACTAATGACACAGTTGCTGTTTATTTCTTTCAAAAGCATCTTTTGAGGTTCTTGGAGAACAAATTTGGGAGGCGCCCGAGAAAAATCTATTACTTCTGACGGGTGTGCAGGGCAATATAAGAACTGTAAAATTTTCCTCAACATTTGACAGAACCTGGAAGATTTTGGAGTGTAGCAGAGTGGAACTTCTTTGCATCTCATGGCAAAGGACCCCGTGATGGGGAACCATTAAACGAATGGCAACAAAAGCCAGTTTGCAGCGTCCATACCATGACCAGATCCAGACTCCACACTAATTGTACAGGTTTACAAAAGACAAAATTCCTGCTCTTGAAGTAGAATACTTCACACTAGTAAAAATGGCAAGCTGAGCAAGATTTTCTGGAGCAACGATTCCTCAAGGTAACAACTGTGCCTGGCACACTTCGTTCAACCAGTCTCCAAAGTAAATGTCCTTGTACGAGACTTCTCCCAGTCAACAAAACAAAGAGAAGAATCAATCACAGTCAATGAGGATGTCCTACCATTTGACCAAGTGAAGGGATATGTTACTGTTCAGTATGACCAGTCACTGGTGGTGTCTGCTGATCAGAAGAAACAGGAGGGTTAAATTAACTTTCTGCATCCGAATGGACCAGCATGATCATTCTGTTTCCCACGCCGTCCAGATCAATTTATTGTTGACCTGGGGGATGTGCTGACATCAGTGGAGCCAACAACTGCAACAGGAAGGACATACACCCTGAGACACAAGGAGATGCCAAAGCATCAAAAGCCTTGACAGAGGCTACAAAGGAAAAGGGCAACTTAAGCATAGGCGAGTGGTAAATTGTGTTGCATGCAGGAATATAAGGACAGAGACCTGAAAATGAAATACCTACATTTCCACCACTTCTAACAATGGTTTTCTTTTCCAGGCTCAGCGATTCATTGGATCTGAACAGTGATAATTACAGCTCCTGGAGAAGCATCACTTAAAATACCAAACATGCGCTGACAGAAGTACCACTGCTGGGGACAAAATTAAAATGTGCACAATTCAGTATTGATTTATATTTAAGTCACCTGTATTTGTTTTAGGCAATTGTGTAAATAGGCCTTGGTTTATTCATTAATATACAGTGCTCACCCTTTATAACGCTATAGTGGGGACCATAGTTACAAGACTGTGTTATTTGTGTTCCGCCTTATAAAAGGGCTACTGTAATGGCAGTATGGAGCAAACGGGAGCCACGACCCAACCGTGTTATAACCGATTCCGCACTATAACAGGGCGCATTATAACAGGTGAGCACTGCATTAATAGCTGTTACAGCTGCACCAGTTCACTGCAGCTTCAACTTAACAGGAGAGGAGAGTATACTCGATTGCAAATAAATATTTTTGTTTAATTGTATTAGGTGTGTAATCGCTTCACTTAAAAGATTCACCTGACACTGCATTCAACTCTGTGCTGTGTCTCGGCCAATGGCAGGCACAAAATGAAACTTGCAGGAAATGTAGATAAGGGTCTAGGCTACAATCTATCAAAAACTGACAAAAATCCAAGGTTACACGATTTAACCTGGGTGAGGTCACAGGTCACAGATTCACACAATTTATATCTTGTATTTCACATCAATCTTGATACAATGAGTATATAGTCCTATTTGAGAGCTTTAAAATGACACCAGCACCAGTTTATATGTCAATTCTGGAGGAAGTTATGACCATATAAAGGTTGGGTGGGTCCAAATTAGATCAAGCTTTGATGACCTGTATCTCATGAATGGGAGGTCACTCAGGCCTATAATTCACAGTGTAACCATTTCTTCCAAAGACAATAAATGTGCAAAAGTTTATCAAAATCAGAGGATGTCAAGTGAAAAATGCCAGTTTTTTTATTGATTTCATATGGAATTACCCAAATAAATTAGTACTTAACCTACGCAAGAATGTTTAAATATTTTTGAGCAGTGAATTCAATGCCTGACAATAATTTGGCATGACCTCTACTGGAGAGATATGCTTTGTATAACCAAATATACAACAAATCAAAAACATTAAGATATGTTCACACTAAACCACGGTGATGATGACAGAAATGGCATTTATCATTATAGCTACATAAATATCAAACCTTAAAATCAGTGTACCATGAGGAATGTTTAATCTTCGGAAAAAATGTTAACTTTGTGTATGCTGAGATTAATGAGTGCAGTATGCTAGAGTCATACGCTGAGGTGGACAAAAAAAAAAACACATTAATTGTTGTGTGACAGATGCAGTAATGGGGCACAAAACAAAATCTTACTTCTCACAATTCTCTGATTCAAAATGTATCCAGAGTTCTAATGCTAAATATGGAAAAAACTGAAAATTGATGTGTTTGAGTGGCGTTTATTTGGCCAAATAACAAAAACGCTGCTAATAACAATAAAAAAAATCGGTAATTACCAAATTAAAATCCAAAAAAAAAATCGGTAATTATCAAATAAAAATCCAACATCAAAATGGGTGCCATTATCAACTTGCTCTGTGCCATTTATTGAAATGTTCAATACAACAGAACCCAGGGTTGCCTTCGCAACCACTGCACATTTTGTGTCCTTTCTTTTGTTTTAATTTTAGTAGCAGACCCTGCACCTTTTTTGCAGTCTCTGCTTCCCTTGTGTTGGTGGAATAGTCTCAAATGCGTGTACAGGGCTACTTTGCACAGGAATTGTGATGGATCTGGCTGCCGTCAGATGCCTGCTTTATTGCCTGTACCCATTACTGTGTTTTGATAGTATTTCATCACAGCGCTGCCATTTCAAACCAAACAGCTTCCCGTTTGCAGCTGGCTTACCTGTAAATTAGCTGCATGCTCTTTTGTTTGTACAGTCACAAAGGTATTAGCTTTTCGGGAACAAAAGCCAAAAAGCACTCCAATGGAGAACGCAAACTCTCAAGTTCCACAGCGGGATGCACATCTGTGTAAACAGGTGCAAAATCAAATGATGGAGGACTGGCATCATCGAAGGGATCAGTAACAAACACCCAGTCCCCTGCTGTTCTTGGCTCCACATCCTCTTCATCATCATCGCTGAGTGATAAGTCAGCATCACTGTCGCTGGTATCGAAATCCTCCAAACTAGCTTCGAAATCTTCATCAAACCCGTTGTCACTCTCCACGTACGTTGCCATGTTTAGCTTTCGCTGAAAACTATATAAAACTACAACTAAACAAGTAATATATATATATATTATAAAATATATAAACTTGTAAAAGCTGAATGGCTTCCCGCAATATCGGTCTTCTAAACGCCCACCGGTAGATTAGAATCACTACATGACACGCAATTGGATACAAATGTCACCTGACCCTCCCCAGACTTTCATTGCACATTCCACAGTACTAGCGCTGCCTTGGAGAATGAAACCTGAAACGCTAGACAGAGAAACCGATCATAGAATAGAATGGGAAACTTGACGTACGCACGTACAGCATGGTACTGTAAATGGGTTTTCATTTGGTGTACGTCATGGTTTTGAAGTGGTTAATTGCTGTTTGGGCTTTATGTATATTAGAGATGGGGGTATCTTACCTATACAATAAATACTTTGTACTGGTTTACCATTAAATACAACCATACAACCCACTTTAAAGCAAAACTGAGACAATGGGAATAGTGTCATGAATGGTGTGAATTACCAAAACGATCTATTTGAAATAATGCAATTATTGCAAAATAATCCTGGAATAATGCAATAAATATTTAGTTCTTTGTGATGCCAATGAGCGAACAAATACGTATAGTAAAACCATTAAATATATTTTAACACCAAGACCTATACTGTTAAATTTAGGTCTACAGTTTACATGACATCACACCAGTAAGCTGCCAAATGATTATTACACATCTAGAGTTTGTATAAAAAGTAAGACTGTAACTCAATTTTTGATTGGTTAATTTATGGGCATTAGTTGATTTAAAAAATAATAAATCTGTAGATTAATCTGTGCACATTTTTTTCATAAAGGTAACGATCTATAGCAGCTGTCCTGCATAGTAAATAATGCTTAAAAAAAAAAAAAAAAAAATCAATAAATCTTTAAAAAATTAAATAAATAAAAATAAGCCCAATGGGAATTTGGTCTTTTAAAAACCACTTTTATTATTAGTTTTATTTTAGTAAATATAACAAATGTCACCTTTCCATCCTACTACCCTGATAACTCAGTCCCACAAGCCCCAGGGGCCAGAGCAGCACAGTTACACATACTGTTTAACCACTCTGAGGTAACACCTGAACAGCAAATTATTAACAATGCACTAACACAGAAACAAAAAACACTGAGGTTTATAACTAAATCAAGTTTATTGTGTTGGTCAGGATAAATGCTCCACGCTGGATTTTACCACAGCTCTGGTTACAATGCACACAAGTAACTTTGCAGACACATGTTTGGCAATCATTTAAATCTACATAGATAAGCACTCCAGTTCCAAATGCATATAGGCCTACACATCCGTAGCACACTATCAGCAATTCCTGTACAAAACAAGACAACTTATGGTTTTTACACAACTTTAACCCCTTTTTATACAAGCTTAAAACCGCAGTGTCCTAACACTTCCAGGGGAGAGAGAGTGCGCTTCAAAATCAGCACTTCCCTTAATAGCAGCACACATTTCTCTCTAACTAGAATGCACGTTTCATGCACAATTAAACTGCAAAAAATATATAAATCCGAGAAACTCTATAGTTGATTAATCTGTTAATCGGAATAATCCTAATAAAGATTTAAATCGCTTACCTAACGTTTTGATAAATGTAAACTGCCATCACTTGTCACTGCAAATAGACATTGAAACTTGCTATGTGTGTTTCCTCCAAAACTATCAATAAAGATCATACTAAATTAAAATAAACTGACTATTACATTTAGTATAGTTCATTCTACAAATGAAGGTATTTTGGAAAGACCTAGGTATCTTATATGCTGGCATTACAATAACCAGGATAAAATACTAAATAAAAAAAAAGGCGTGTTGACTGACTCATTGCTTCACAAGTTCTTTGTTCTATATCACCCGATTGTAATTTAAATAGAGCCACTTTTAATGTAAACGCATAATGAATCCTCCCAATGGTTTATTTGCTAATTCTTCATTCTTGTTATTTGCCAATGTAGCGATCTTGGTTCCTGCAGGCAGGCACATCACACTGGGCGAGGCAATCCACACACAGGCGGAGGGCGGGCGCGAACCCGGGACCTCTCGCACTAAAGCATAGCGCCGATACCACGGTACAAAAGAGCTGTCTCCCTTGCAAGAAGCGTATATCGGGCTTATGTCTTTGTGTGTGATTACGTCACCTACCAGCCCTGCTGCTGCCTTCCCCCGTGCACGCTACACCAACATTAACAAGGTGCGGCTCCAGACAGAATGTCTTTATGAAACAAGCGGTGTGTAGTGCAGAAACTACATCATTTACACAGTAAAGCGATCCATTTCCTTCAAGGAATGTATAGCTAGAAAAATAGCTTTAAGCTTTTTAACCGACATGGTTAAAAATTGCTAATTATAGCTTTATTAAATGCAGGTAGAGTGGAAAGAAATAAACTAAAACAGTAATTAAATATGCAATTAATTTAGCTTACTGCCTTGAGCATAGTACCTTAAGTCTAAGTTTTTCAGCATAGAAGAATGCAGTGCTTTGCCATTGTTGCTGTCTTTTTTTGCTTTCTTGTTCTATATGTTTTACGACTGTTGAGATTTAATGGTATTGACTCGTACATGATCAATCGAATGACAGCAAAACTTGCAGAATAGTATCCCACCAGCCGCCATGTTGTGTTTCAGCAGAGACACGTGAGAGAAGTCACATTAACTCAACTTGGCTGGGTGTAGTGCAAAAAATAAAATAAAACGAGCGGCGAGGAAAAAAAAAAATCTACACATTGTAGAATTTAGCAAAATTCTGTTCCCACTGCCTAATTTCGCGCTCATGGAGAAATCAGTAGCCCTATATGTTTAATGAACTTTTCTTCTGCTTTTTTCTTTATGT
Source organism: Acipenser ruthenus (assembly GCF_902713425.1). Classification (NCBI taxonomy): domain Eukaryota; kingdom Metazoa; phylum Chordata; class Actinopteri; order Acipenseriformes; family Acipenseridae; genus Acipenser; species Acipenser ruthenus. The sequence goes on along the minus strand of NC_081189.1, from coordinate 101,790,988 downwards.
GTCTGTCTAATAGTGTTGCTTAGCTGCGAGAATCCACCTGCGTATGAAGCTATTTGTTTTTGTGCGGGAGCCATAAGGAATGCACTCATGATGCGAAATGAACGATAGACTGGGGTACCAGGGTGACCGGCGCGATCCACCACCTAATACTATATTTGCGACGGCTACTTAATTAAACAATATTAAAATATTATTTTGGGGTATCATCATTGTCGTTTTATTGTACTGTAAGGCGATATTTAGTACATAATAGCTAAGGATATGTTTTTGTCACGGAGGCCACGGAAATCGTGAAAATCGTGAATTTGAACAAAAGTCTGAAATCTTGGAAATGGATGTAAAATATATATGTACACACACACACACACACACACACACACAACCTGCTCAAGCGACCACCTGGTCTAAGCGACCACTTTAAATTCCACCCAATGATATTTGTGCTTTTATTTAACTGTATTAAGCAATGTACTATTTAAAAGCTCTTGTGTATGTTGATGTAGCTAAATCTACATTATTTGGTGGCCTTTCCATTAATTCTTGTTTTTTTTTTCCCCCACAGCTATCCCATGAAATGTACTAACCTTGTCAGCTGATACACAAATGCTTAAGGTGCAGAGGGGTGTTGTATATTATTAACCAGCAGAATACGGAAACTCTAGTTTCATACAACAGTTGTGATGGTGACCAAATGTGTGCGAGGACTGTTGTGTTATTTAAAAAAAAAAAAAAAAAAAAGAACTTGAACAGTTGCATCAAGAAATTTAGAACAGCAAAAACCAAAAATAAAAAAATCACAAGCTTTGTGTGTTGCACACATGCATTTACAAAATGCCCTGAAAACTTAACATAGTAAATTATTTTAATGAAGGGCTGTAATGCAGCAATAAGCTCAATAATTAAACAAAAAAGTAAGTGAAAAGGTCACCGTACCAAGCTGAAAGGTTTGTGTTAATTCCAATAAACCTACGTTATCTTTCTCCAGCCTAAACAAAGTTGAGTCCTACAAACAGATTTTTTTTGTGTGTTGCATCTTCTATAGCAGTCACAACCTTGTTTACTGCCTGGAGTTTAAGGATGATTGAATCACGCAGCAGACTCCCTAGTTAGATGATGAGCTGATAATACTAGCCATAGAAGCAAACGCAGTCATTTAAGACGTTGCCATAATAACAGTAATGCAGCGTGAGTTTTGTTGCAGGGAAAACAGAATGCATAGAAACACTTTGTAATTACTGTAATTAGGAAGTGTACTGCTGATAACAAATATATACAGTATATATATATATTTATTTATTTATTTGGAGTAGGGGTGTAAATCGTTTAAACGGTAGTAAAGTGTCAAACGTTTTTAATTTTGCTTATCGTTTCAACTGTCAAATGTGCACGTCAAATATTAAGAACAAGAGGGTGTCTGCAAATAATGGCTACTCAGTTTTTTTGCTTGCGTTTTTCTTTGGTATTACTTCCTACCTCTGTCACTTGGCATCATTGTTATTGGATAGTCACCTCCCAATAGCCAGCATGCTTTTGGTCACGTGACTAGTCTGTTTCTACTGAAGCTTGATCTAGCATGGAGGAGGTGGGGCCCAGACATGCAAGCAAAATGTTAAGTAACGCGATCAAATTCAGCCTGAAAACATAACGTGGTTGATTATCGACACAATCGCAAATGGCATGCAACCAATTTCAATTGTGGAGGATACCGGTTTCAACTAATGTCTTTTGTTGAGCCAGATTACAGAAGACTGTGTTGATCTTTTTTTTTTGCTCTTCTGAGACTCGAGTTAAAAACAGAAGATTGCTTCCATTTCATGTTTATTTCTTTTTTTTTTTTACTGCTGTCAGTCAGATAAGTACAAACTATTGCTATTAGTAAATTCTTATTATTCTTATTCTTATTATTATTTTTATTATTATTATTTTTATTATTATTATTATTATTAATAAACTGAATATTGACTCTTTGAATGAATGTGATACTGCACTTGGAATAGTCAGTTTGTTGTGAACATAACTTGTTCTTGTCTCATACAGGAAGTAAGATAAATTAGCGATTTGGATTTTGGCACTGGTTGATTAAATGCATAACATTTCTGTAATAATGCAATCAATGCTCACCCTCTAATCAAAATAGACCATTAATGCTTCACTGTTTTTATACATTTATTTTTATATAGGGCTTAACTTAGTAATTTAATTGATTTAATTTAGTTATTTTTTTTATCTGTCAAACTGGGCTTTTAATAGGCCAACCTTCATTTTTCATTACAAGCAGAACGTACAAACGAGATCGCCACATGTTAATAAGCGACTAATCTTTATTAAAGTGATAATGAAAAATAAAGCGTTTTGCTGGACACGTTATTACAATCGTTATGACGAGTAACTATTTAAATTAATAAAGATGAGTCGCTTCAGCATTTAAATGAAAAAGTAAGGCTTAGGATTTAAAAGCCTATTTAGTGGTTTTACAAAAAAAAAAAAAAAAACGTAAATTAAACCAATTTTACTATTAATGCGTTTCTCAGTTGTGATTGACAGGTATCAATTGCATTTAAGGAGAGTAGAAAAGCCGATGTAAAAGAAGATGGCTGACTTCCGGGTTTCTCCTGCTGTCGAGACCGCACATCGAGGGGGGCGCATACTAACCCCCTTACACAGAGTCTTTTCAAAATGTTTTTATTTTAATGTTAAAAACTATATATTTTTAAAAGTTAAAACATTTATTAAGTTAAACAGACTCTAACACCCCTAATCTGGAGAATTAAAAATTAAGTGTACTGCAGTAAAATAAACTGCCATTCAATAAATGTAGCTCTCAGGTTGTGCTCATGAAAATATCTCAAATATATGACAATGTGCTTGCTGTTGTGTACATAATATCGAAAATAGCAGAACAAACACATTTCAGTAAACTTGTTTTTACTGAAAAATAAACTGGTACTATAACTGTAATCATAAGAGCTGTCTGTTACAGTACATGTGGTCAGATCAGGACTTGAATAATGCTGAGCATGAGAGCTGCAGCATGCTGTTTCTCACATTACAACTGTGCACAATTAAAAGGTGCGGTCACCAATTCCACGCACATTTACAGCCAGTTTTGTATTGCAGGGGCTTGACACTCTAAAATTCCATTTTTCTTCGTTGATCTTGCCTTGCTGCGAGCAGTGCTACAGATACTACAAGAAGACCACTATGAGTGTAGCACATGCTTAAACCATCCACAATTGCACCAGAATGCTTCATTTTTATCCTTTCAAAAAAGGGTTTATTTAATTTGTTTCTTCTGATCAAGTTCTAAAGCAGCAAATCACCAATTAGGAGTCAGCAGGGACAGACACATACAAACTACTTTTGCATGCCAGGGTAAACCATGGTATGGAAAAATTGTCATGGTATCAAAACCAATAGCAATCTCCCAATTCTCGAGCCCTACTATCCAGTGTCAGGGATTTAAACTACTTGGAAGGGAGTTTAAGACAATTCCTATGTTTTAATTTGAAAAAGAAAATTTGGAAGTCCTTGAATAGAGCGCAGATGTTTTGCAGTGTTATCTTTTCTTTAATAGCACTGCATGTTCCTCAGCCAAGGTTGAGTGGTTTATGTACAACTATTGTTCAAAAGAATGGCAGACCCATTTTATGCCGGTGAAGCAAAATCTATACTAAATTTGTTATTGATTTTTATTTTTTTTAATATGACCTATACTTGCTGGTGGATAGGCCTAGGAACTATCAACACAGATGAAATATTCCTCAAGATCTAATAAACAAATACATATCTTATTTTTACAATAATAAAAATTATACTTTTCATAGAGCCACATCAAACAGCTTACAGGTAAAGTTTGTAATATAGCCACCCACATCCTAAAAAAAGACCTGGAATGCAAGTTTCATTCAGCTTCTAATAAATACGTTTTAAATCAGTATAGGCCAGTGTTATTCAGTTGGCGGCCCATGGGCCCAATCCCGCCCGCGAGAGCCTTCCGATCGAGCATCAGCTGTCCTTCATTACAAAAGCTGACATTGCACATACACAAGATTGAAAGGTCTGCGCTATCTACAGGGCATTTGTGTCCCTAACAAGTTTTTTTTTTGTTTGTTTGTTTCTGGCAACAAACCACAATACAGGAACAAGTGATCACTGCCCTCCAAAAAGCAATAATCTTTCTCCTGTCTTGTTTACAGCTCACTCTGTATGCAAACTACCCTCAAATCAATACATTTTAGTTTATATTGACACTGTATGCACATTCATACCATAACCCAACAGGGAATACTATTTTATAGTTTACTATTATTTAACTTATAAATAATTACTCCTATCCGGTAACTTCTATCTATCCTTAAGGTCTCTGCCTGCGCTTGCCTTACACTAACCGTTAGTTTGGTTACCTAGACCAGTGGTGTGAGGCGAGCCCCCAGAGTCAGTAAGGGGGGGTGCGACTAGGACTAAAGATGAAGTTCTGTAAAAAATACTTTTGGAACATGGAAGTCACCGTTTTTGTTTCTTTGCAAGTAAAGCAGTCACAGTACTGCTCTGGATTTCCGTCTTTCTCTTCAGGTGAATAATTGACTCTAAATGGCTGTCAAAAGCTGATTCTTGGTAACTTAGTGATCTACTGTAACGTTGCAAGACATACAGAACAGCTTACCTCCATCGCTGTGTAAAACTCCTGCTGGATACTGCTTTACGTGATCTGCTGCAGACACCCTTGTTTACAGTGTGTAGTATTTTAATTCCACATGACAATCACGGCACAGCACTATGTGAATGGCGAATGGTACACGCAGGCATACAACAGAGCTGTACAGTTTCATTAATGTGATTTTTTTTGTATGAAATACAAATAATTATGAAATGTATTTTTATTTAAGAATATTGTAAAAATCGCGGTATTAGGCTAATTTCACGATTTCCACGCAGCCCGTGAAATTGTAATTTGTGGAGTACTGTACATAGGTGTACTCTCACATGACATTGCTGGACTGTTACTGTAATGCCAGCAATAAGATAAACACGTCTTTTCAAAACACCTTAATTCACAGACTGAACTACATCGTTAGTGGAAGACTGTAAATATAATTCTCATCTGTTTCTGAATATAATTCTTAGGTTTTCTTACTTAATACTGGCAATGAGCCAAGTGATGCCTATAAACATTATGACAGGTTTGAAGAGTCTTCAGGTGCTTTACTTACTATTACAGGAACAAGAGTCTGATTTAAAAAAAAAAAAAAAAAAAAAAACCTCTTGGCTTTAAAATAATAAAAAAAAGTGGTAATTTACTATTTTACTTATTTTAACTATCAACTTTATATTTATGTTCAAATGCCATGTATGTTGATGAAAGAAGTGGGGAAAAACAGAATTCGCTATTCTCAAAAACTGAAATTCAGTAGCCCTAAAGATGGTTACAATTGAAGGCTGTGCAGACAGCAGTGTTATACAGTAGTATAAAGCAATTATATGCAGGCCACCAGTTAAGCATGCAGTCTACTGACAGGGCTGCATCTATAATAAGATCTCAGACAGGCTTCATAAATGTAAATATATGCTTCATAAATTCTAGATTTTATTATATATATATATATATATATATATATATATATATATATATATATATATATATATATATATATATATATATATACACACACATACACACACACACACACACACACACACACACACACAATTAGAGCTGGGACAAGCACAGGATTTTCATGTTTGGCTATTCGCTCAATTTAAATATTCGTTTGTTTTCTAAAAAGTAATAAAAGCCATTATATTGCTCTCAACACAGGCAGAGACAGCATAGCAGCAGGGGCAGGGGGCCTGGCCTGTGTGTGTGTGCCTTTATTTTACAGCAAGACGTTACAATATATAACACGTTAAAATAGAAAAATATCCCAGGAGTAGAGAATACCATTCTGTAGGCCTTACATTACCCCAGTGAATTAACTACAAAACAGAGGATGTCAAACAGCAGTTCAAGTTAAACGCTGTTTTGTTTAATCCAGAAATAAATAGTACATAAAGTTGACACTGCATTTTATTTATTTTTTACTTTTTTTTTTTTTTCATTGCCATTGCCATTTCTTCACAGTAAACAGTGGCCATAGACACATTTTCATAGTCATAACATGAAGTTTAGTTGTGCCTTTTAATAGCTGAACAAACAAACAAAAACTGAAATGTAACTTTAAACACTTCAAATAAAACAAACGTGGAAATGGCGTTGTAAAATGAAGGGGGTAAAATATTGGTTCTCGTTTATTACATTCCACAAGTCGCAACAACAAATATATAATATATACAATCTATATAGAAATCACTACACATTTCCTGCAAATTGGGCACTGTTTAAGCGAGGCATTTCACAAGGACGAGCTTGCCTTTTTTCTGTCCCATGAGATTTTGACCCAGATGGCATGCCAGAGATCACCATGTATGCGCACATAATCTGGTTTGTTTACTTTTTGCTGTCTAAAACTTAGAGGCTCAAGAGCTGCTGTGTTGATCCTTTTTTATTTTTATTATTTATTTATTTCTTATATATATTAAATCTCACATCTCACACGGAGCTCTTTTTCATTTGCCATTGTGTTGTGCAACTTATGGCGAAACGATAAATAAGTACAAGGTATTTTTGTCATTTCTAGCGAATAATATCTGATTTTTGTAACCAAATTCGTGTAAAAAAATATTTGATCGAATATTCGGATAGTTGTCCCACCACTAATATATAGGGCCCTATGGAATCTGTGTTACTTTGTTCTGATTTCCGTTTTTACCATTTTAAAAAATGTAATTAGGTTTATTTAAAAGAACTTATGCACACTGGAGGCAAGATGAACAACACAAAACTGTAACCCTACAGGGTCCTATTCCCCCCCCCCCCCCCCCCGCATTCGTTCTGAGTTTGTGTTCAATGGATTAAGAGTATTTTTTTTTTAATCTAATTGTATTGAAAAATAGTACGGTTAACTTTAAAAAAACGGGTTGTATTTTCTCTTTTTTTTTTTGCAGTGTGGGGTGCTCCAAAGCCAACAGATAGGCAGGGAGCCGAGTGGTTTAAAAAAAAGAGTCATAAGTTTGTTTTGAAATTGATCAATTGTATATTTAATACTACGCCCATGGTTTCACTACCATAAATCTTCTCTGTGTGAACATTGGGATCTTATTGTTAAAAAATAAAAATGACCGTACTGTAAAATATCCGCCTATCTACGAATCCCTAATTTAAATCAAGTTATTTTATTATTGCCATCATCGCGAAATACAAACGGTGTACGTTTAGGTGGCAATATGTTCTTTAATAAAAAAACAGTAGTCTGTGTGAGGAGTACTTTTTGTGTTTTAATACAGACGTTAAAAATAGTCTACAACGTTGTCTAATTGTTCAAGTCCTTAAAAAGGTTTCTATTTATTTTCCATGACTGCATTTATTTAATGCACTCAAACTGAATTATTTTCACAGATTCAACCCTTCTCGTTGTTTATCCCTTACAGAATACCCTGTCCCCCCACCCCACACACACTTTTGAAACCAAAGTTACGCCACTGGCTGTACTCGCAATAAAAGTTTCACATTTTCCCTTCAAATATGTAAATCTCAAGCTTAATGCTCTACTGCCAAATGCATTATTTTTCGTATCGCACTTAATTCCACGTTATTCTTTTGATTCCGTCTGTGTTCTCATTAAAAAAAAAAAAAAAGAAAAAAAAAGGACATTTAATTTGAACATGGTGACGCTCTTAAATTGTGTCAATAGGTTCTGCAGGGTACTTTTGATTCAAAAGGGAATTGCCAGCTTTTAACTGGCCAATTATCATGTATGTTTGGCCTCATCTCAATTTAAAACTTTTAAACCTCAACATCAATAGATCGAAGAATTCTAACAAGAGGGATTTTTTTAAAACCCTACCTGAAGACGCTACCCACTATTGTTATGCTTGTGTTTATAATGTGGATCTGCATCGGCCACGCGAAACTCACCTGTATACAGATTAAAAGGCGACAGTTTGTTTTAAATTGAAAGCACTTTGGAGATTATACACACACAACACAACCTAATTGCATGATTTAAAAGTTTAACCGGCTTTCTACTGAAATGTGTCAGTTCAGGGAGACCTTAAAGGAAAATTATTTGGAACCGCTGTATTTGTCCCATCCCATTATATATATATATATATATATATATATATATATATATATACAGTGCCTTGCATAAGTATTCACCCCCCTTGGACTTTTCCACATTTCGTAGTGTTACAACCTGGAATTAAAATGGATTTAATTAGGATTTTTTTGTCACTGATCTACACAAAATAGAGCATAATGTCGAAGTGGGGAAAAAAAATCTACATATTTTTAAAAAACTGAAAAGTCTTGATTGCATAAGTATTCACCCCCTTTGCTGTGACACCCCTAAATAAGCTCTGGTGCAACCAATTGCCTTCAGAAGTTACATAATTAGTTGAATGGAGTCCACCTGTGTGCAATTAAAGTGTCACATGATCTCAGATTAAGTACACCTGTTTCTGGAAGGCCCCAGAAACAGGTGCTAGATAGCATATCTAAACAAACAGCATCATGAAGACCAAGGAGCTATCAAAACAAGCCTGGGATAAAGTTCTGGAGAAGCAGGGTTGGGTTATAAAAAAATATCCCAAACTTTGAACATCCCCCAGAGCACCGTTAAATCCATTATTAAAAAATGGAAAGAATATGGCATAACCGCAACTCTGCCTAGAGAAGGCCGTCCACCAAAACTCAGTGACCAGGTAAGGAGGGCATTAGTCAGAGAAGCAACCAAGAGGCCAATGGTAACTCTGAAGGAGCTGGAGAGATCCACAGCTGAGATGGGAGAAACCGTCCATGGGACAACTATAACCCGGACACTCCACAAAGCTGGGCTTTATGGAAGAGTGGTGAGAAGAAATCCATTGCTGAAAAAAAACCATATCAAATCCTGTTTGGATTTTGCCAAAAGGCATGTGGGAGACATAGCAAACATGTGGAAAAAGGTTCTCTGGTCTGATGAGACCAAAACTGAATTTTTTGGCCTTAGCGCAAAACGCTATGTGTGGCGCAAAGCCAACACTGCTCATCACCCTGAGAACACCATCCCCACGGTGAAGCATGGTGGTGGCAGCATCATGTTATGGGGATGCTTTTCATCAGCAGGGACTGGGAAACTGGTCAGGATTGAGGGCAAGATGGATGGAGCCAAATACAGGGAAATTCTAGTGGAAAACCTGTTTCAGTCTGCAAGAGACCTGGGACTGGAGCGGAGGTTCACCTTCCAGCAGGACAATGACCCTAAACACACAGCCAAAGCTACACTGGAATGGTTTAAAAACAAGAACCTGAATGTCTTAGAATGGCCCAGTCAAAGCCCAGACCTCAATCCAATTGAGAATCTGTGGCAAGACTTGAAAATTGCTGTTCACCAACGGTCCCCATCCAACTTGACAGAGCTTGAGCAATTTTGCCAAGAAGAATGGGCAAAAATTGCAGGATCCAGATGTGCAAAGCTGGTAGAGACTTACCCAAAAAGACTCATAGCTGTAATTGCTGCCAAAGGTGCTTCTACCAAGTATTGACTCAGGGGGGGTGAATACTTATGCAACCAACAAATGTCTTTTTTTTTGTTTAAATAACTTTTGTGTCACAATAAAAAATATTTTGCACCTTCAAAGTGTTAAGTATGTTGTGTAAATCAAATGTTAAAAATCCCAATTAAATCAATTTTAATTCCAGGTTGTAACACTACAAAATGTGGAAAAGTCCAAGGGGGGTGAATACTTAAGCAAGGCACTGTATGTATGTATGTATGTATGTATGTGTATATATATATATATATATATATATATCAGATGATGATTCAGAATCAGAGCCACAATAAATGCCTTGTTTTAATTTAAAGCAAACTGTACAATTGCTGAGATACTTGTGTTGGAACATTGTTTCAAAATTGTATAATGTAAGAAAAATATTATATTAAATGGGTTAATGCGTGGCCGAAGGTTTCTCACTGATAATTTACCCTCCCAGTCAAAAAGTTTCTCAGTATCTAAAAAGCTAGAGGAAACTATGGGTGTTTATAGGCACCACTGGAGTCTCTCCCTTTAAAAACATGAGTCAATATTTATGAATGCGCTATGACATCAGTCTGTAAAGAAAAAAAAAAGCCAGCACATCTCCTGTATTAAACTGAAAGGGCAAGAAGGACGGTAACAATCTGATCAAATTAAAATGACTGGAAATCCAGATGTACTGTAACAGCAAACTATGGTAATTCCAGTATCATGCAACACTGATGGTGACCAAACTTAGAACAATAACAAAAAATAAAAACACACTTAAGGTTTGTGTGTTGCACAAAACGCCCTGAAAACAAAATACAGAAAATAACTATACATGAAGGGATGAAACAAAACACGGTAAATTAACCAAAACAATAGAAGTAAACCAATGTTGTTTTTCATCAGACAAATTGTAGTCAAATTGTGCTCAAATAAAGCTGAATCAACACAAACAGGCGTTAGTCATTTGTTGCATCTTCTTTAGCAGCCTCATCGATCCCAGATATCAGATTCAGTTGTTGTTTATTGATAGGCGTTTGTGGACGATTTAATTGTGCAGCAGCTTCTCCAGCTATATCATGAGCTGATAGCTCTTCAGCCAAAGCAGGCACAGTAAATTTATGTTGTTACCATAATGAAAAACAGTAAATGTATCATTTTAGCACTGTAGCATGTAGAGTTTTGTACTAAAGCGTGGTCAGCTGTTGCAGGGAAAACTGTTTATTTATTCAGCAAAATGAGGCAACAAAAATGGAGGACAAACATTAAGTTATTGGTTTAGTATAACCTTAGTCCCTTAGTTGTATTTTAAGCAGCTGAATATGATTGCAACCAACTTGCTCCTGAAGTGGCTCCCAACAATTGGATTTGGTGACCAATTTTTTTTGGCCTAGGAGTCATTGGCTCCTAAAGGTAAAAAGCTTGTCTGGATCCGATTCAAACTTATATCACTTCAGTGATCACTGGGATGATTACCCTACTGTGCCAGTGTTAAGACAGTTGATCACATATTTGTCCAAATTACACAATGTCAATTTAAAGGTGGATACACCTGAATTTAAGTCTGTATCCTCTGCCTCACAGAAAAAATGGTTACATTGCACAGTACAATTATTTTTTCAAAAAAAGAAACAATTGCCTTTCATTTACTGTAATCACCAATCTTTTTTGCCCCTAGAAATGTACTAAACTAAGTTTCTTGCTTTTTCTTTTTAGTAGTAAGTGTATGTATATTCAGCTTCTCCTTAAATTTCTACATAAACCTTAATGGTCACAAAAGCTTTTTCTTCTTTGTCAGTGCCTGCAATTAGATTGCAATCCAATACAGAAAATCTTAATCATACATACACATTACATGTGAACCACTGAAATAGAAAATGTCGGTTGTGATCCATTTCTACTGTACTGAACAGCTATAGCCAAAAGTTTTGCATCACCCTATATAATTAACTCATTTTGCTTCATAGTCAAATGAAACCTCCAGAATAATGTTATGTCAACATATTTCATTACATACCGCTTTCTAGTTGACAAATTGAGAAATGTGACATTTCAAAATCTAACATTAACTGTAGGCTTCTGGTAGACTTTTGCAATATAACTGTCTCAATTCTAAAATTCTAGGAGATGTAAAACGTTTGGTCATAGCTGTATACTCTCTTCATGTAGAACACATGCAATCCATAAACCAAGATGGACAGTTCTAAGCTACTTAAAGTCTAACCTGTGGGAAATGTTAGCCTTTGGTAGGGCTGATGGCACAGGCAAGAGATACTGTACAATTCCCCAAAAACATTTTACAATGCTGTGGATCACTTCACTATCAAAGTTGTATTTATGGAAATAGTGTGACCACAGTTTCTCATGCAGTTAAAAAAAAAGGTTCAATTTACAAAATTAAATTCCAAATCTTAACGTTTATATTTAACAATGATGTCAAAATAAATAAATATAAAACCAACCGGTTGCACTACATAATTGCATTTCTGACTCGCACGGGTGATGCTGGCAAGTGAATGCACAGACATTTCCGCATTCACTTTTGTCATTGAAATCCGAAACCTCTTCCGAACAAAAAAAAAAATAGCTGTCACTGCAACGAAGTTCAGCGCTGCTGATAATCTCAAACCACAAACCGTTCTGAAAACGAGTTTTTACAATCGTTGCGGATAGAATAAATGTAAGACATACTTCAACACTGGTTAGAAACTTAGGGCATGCCAACAATGGATCACATTGTGCAAAAACATACCCATTCAATACAAACTTCGGACTGTTGTTATTGCTAGAGAAAGGGGTACTGTGTTGTTTATAAAGCCAAGCGAACACGTGATGCCACAATTTAGGATGCCAGTTTTGGCTCGTGCACACACTAACCTCCCTCCTCTGGCAAAAAAATCAACCGTCTCCATGGCAGCTGTATTCACACATTAAAAAAAAAAAAAAAAAAAAAAAAACTTCAAATCCCAACCGTCACCGCACGACTCTCCATCTTAAAGCTGCATACAACCCAGTACCAACTTTAAACATAGGAAAAAAATATCTGAAATCTCGGGAAGAACTCTTTACAACAAAACCATATCATTTCTATAGCAGAAAATTCCCGAGGGGGTACAGGACGTTCACCGGAACAGCGAGGAGTCAAGACAAAGAAAATGGAGACAGGAAAGGTACCTCTTCTATTGAACTTGAGTACGGGTACATTTTGATTATGTAGTGAACCGGTTTAAACCGTTAAATGCACTTAACACTAGAAACAAAGCACACAGATCGAAAGCAAATGAAAAAGTGCATTTGCTTACCTACACAGTGGACCAGTTTGTGCCGCCAGGACTCTAGTTCCCGCCGGAATCCTTTCCTCTCTGCCGTGCATTTGGAGCTACGGCACTGTGCAGCCATTCTGCCTGTCCTTCTCTCGCTGTACGCGTGACGTCACTTGATGCATTTACATACTGAGGTACTCACGCGCAAGTGATTGACACGTGTCATCACCCACGAACAGAGGTGGAGCTTCAGAGCAAAGCAATATAAACATCTTGTCATTAACCGCACATACTGCTTTAGGATTTTATCTGTGGGTTGGTCTAAGCATTTATTTACAGTAGCTGCTTTTTTTTTTTTTTTTAAATGTGTTTTAGAGTGAATACCAGGCACTATATTACTCCAGGAGAAGATTCAGGTTTAAATATTTATTTAATAACACGCAGTTAATATTTTTAAGTGAATGAAACATTTTATAAGTTTTTTGTTTTTTTTATATGCTGTAGTTTACCTTTTTTCTTTCTTTTTCAAACAGAGTAGATGAGGAATCATTTTTGGATAGATTTTCTAAATCATACATCATTAATATACTGGCAGAGTGCTGCCAGTATATTAATAAATAAAATAAATTAAAAAAAAAACAAAAAAAAAAAACGATGGATGGTTGGATTTACCCGATTAGCCAGTTATTATAACATCAGAGATTGTACTGGTAATTATTTTACTCGTTAATTGCATTTTCGATAATTATATATTGCAAACAGACACAAAATGAATAAATTAAATATTTTGTCTTTGTCATGAAAATAACGGTATGCCAAACATGATTCTGCTGGTGTATTTTAACCTCAGTTTGGACAAGGCTCGGATGTGTTAGGAAAATTATAAACCCTAGTAAAACAAATAAAAATTGCTTACTTGGAAGTTGGAATTAACTGATTCAAAGCTTATATAGGCCTGTTTAACAATTCATAAGCAATGAGAATTATTTGAGCACACACAAACTTACTGGTTTAAACAAATGCATCTCACTTGCAAATAAGTAGGTCTTTTGAATTTTGAATGCCTCTAAAATATTTTATATACCAAGGCATGCAACCTCATATTTGAGATATATATATATATATCTATATATATATATCTATCTATATATATATATATATATCTATATATATATATATATATATATATATATATATATATATATATATATATATATATATATAGTGACAACTCTGAAAATGTGTGTTATGGTTGTCACTTCCTCCGGACCTTTTACACTGTCCTCTAGCATTAAAGAAAGTCAAACTTCCAGGGTTCAAACAGGTCAGCACCTGTGCGTTTATTATTTACAGTGCTTAATAAAAAAAAAATATCCAAGATAAACAAACAAAAGCCTAACTCCTTTATGGATTTCTAACTAAACAGCAAGTATCCCTATCTAACAGTCCTGGCAGCTAAGCTGCTTACTGGCCCCAAAACACCAGGACTTTAAAGTCCCACCTTGCACAAAAGCTCTGGTTCTTGTTCCCCTTTTCAAACAGCTCACAGCTCGTTCTCCAACTCTCCTTCTTTTTTTCCCCCCCAACAGGTTGACCCTGCCCTTTTTAAAAGGTTCCCAATTGTTAAATTGAAGGCAGCTGTTGAATCAATTACCCAATCACCTATTATAATTGTGCCATCTAAAATGGCTGCCCATCAGTCCCATGGCCTCCTGGGAATTGAAGTCCTGTTGCGCCAGACCAACAGGACTACATTTCCTTAAAAAGGGTACAGACTGCGCAAAATCCGAGGCCCAAAATACCGGCCCTCGACCACAGTGCCCCACACCTCATCACAATATATATATATATATATATATATATATATATAAATATATATATATATATATATATATATATATATATATATATACAGTACTGACAGAACAGCTAATGCATTTCAATTGCATCTACAGTATAAGGGAACTGCAAATTAGATCATATGGGAAGTCCCCAATGCTGATTTTTAAAGGCCTGTGCATGCATGCAGCATAAATAGTGTTTTTAGCTATTAAGAAATACTGCACACTCACAGGTACAATATGTGGCAAGGGTAACCCCATTGCATTATTTAAGATTTTAAATCAATTACTGATTTTTAGGAATACAATCCGTGAAGCTAAAATGTATACTTGTACAAGTAATGTAATATGTGAACAGTTGTGAATGTATGAACTAGGATGAAGGTGTTATTGTAAGTGTTAAACAAGCCAGTGACCCGCTCAAAAAGAGTGTGGGTAACTAGTTAAATTCTAGCACAGTCTACACATGTATTTACTCGAGGGAGGGTATTCTGTGTATTCTAGCATAATTGTGTCTCTTTTAATTTGAGTAAAAATAGTAATAACAAGGAGGCTGTGTGGTCCAGTGGTTAAAGAAAAGGGCTTGTAACCAGAAGGTCCTCGGTTCAAATCCCGACTCAGCCACTGACTCCTTGTGTGACCCTGAACAAGTCACTTAACCTCCTTGTGCTCCGTCTTTCGGGTGAGATGTAATTATAAGTGACTCTGCAGCTGATGCATAGTTCACACACCCGAGTCTCTGTAAGTCGCCTTGAATAAAGGCGTCTGCTAAATAAACAAATAATAATAATGGTATTAACTGGCAATAAAATAACCATTATGATAAAAGTAAATGATTAAAGTAAACTCAATGGTTTTAGCATACAGGTTTATGTTTGCACTGTACAGTATAGTGACAACAGCATCCTAAAAATAATGTTTACTTCACCATGCATTTTGTAACAGCTACAATGTAAGATAAAGGTAAAAAAAAAAAAAAAGATTTATTATGCTGTTTTAAAAAAAAAGAATCTAAAATGAAGAAATGATAAAGTCATCTTTTTAAAAGATGTGAAATGAGTGTTGGTTTTCTTAGTACAAAAACAATATTAGACATTTAAATACATATATTAAGATTGAGGGACAATTTAAATTGTTAACCATATTAATAAGTCTATCAACAAATGTGCATTGCCATGTGTGCATGCATCATAAGACTTTAAATTTAAACTGTAAATGTGTTTCTGAAACAGAATCAATTGCTGACTAAATACTGATAATTAAAAATGTTAAATATATATTACAAAGTATCTGAACATGTAAGAGGCAGGAGGAGATTTAAAAAGAGAAACACGATCTCTACCTTTTCTGCTTTCAGGACTACTTGACATTTCCAGTGCAGCTTCCATTAATGGAATTCAATAGGGTCATAATTACCAAGGAAAGTAAGATTACCTTGCAAGCTGTTACCTTCAAACAAAGGGTTTTAGTTTGCCTGGTTTTAATTGTATTCATACAAATGATTAACAGTACTTCAGGGTTATTGGAGAAAAAAAATATCTTTTTTTATCCTGATAGAAAATGACCAGACAAAACCAAGCATAAAAAAAAAAATCGACTGAGGAATAAATACTTTTCATTTAAGGATAGCTAGAAACTGCCAATATCTTGAGGACAGTTTCACTACCCTCATTTAGCACTCTGTGGGATGTCAGAATATTTAATTCCGGATGTTAAAAAAGATCTTGAAATGTCAGAATAATTATGTCACAGCAGGCAATTAAAACTCTAGAAAATGCCATCTGACTAAGCGTATTCTGTGTTATTTAGGAAACTAATAAATGACTGACAAGCATAGAGCACCAAATGTTAGTGACAGATGCGCTTTAAATGGGCATTTCTTTCAAAGACCTAATTATGCTTCTCAAGGAATACTTTATATGATAACCCTATAATTAAAACAAAAAAAACACAGAATAGTTTCATGGCAAAATATTTAATGAGCATACTCATTATGAAGCCATTGAATTATCCTAAACAATGCAATTAGCTAATTTTCTATCAAATGTTTTTTGCAATGTACTGTACATGAAAGATTACTGTTCGGAATTGACACATATTATATGTTATATCTATCCCTGTTTTAGCATACAGGTTTCTTATTTGGAAATGTGCACGTGTCAAGTGACACACAAAATCCATCCAAAAAAGTTGATTGATCACAACTTAATTGAAAAAAAAAAGTTTTTTCCATTGTCCAGCAAAATGTAGCCACTGTTTTGTAATGAATAGATTACTGTCACAGAGCTAAAAAAAAAAATGCTGTAAGGGATAATGCTGGAACAAAAGTTCAATTTGTTACAACTGGAAGAACAAGACCTAAAATCTCTAGATAACAATATTATCCTTTGGTCCAACAACTCCATAAAATACTGTATTTTTGTAAGATATTTTCTTAAATGTTGAAATTGACATTTCACAGATTTTTTGATTTAGACAAAAAAAAAACCTTTATAATTATATTACAGTTAAACCTGCTTAATCTCGCTCCTGTTAACGACACCCTCTGCTTAGAATATATTCTGGGAATCAATGGAGGAAAAACTTGTGATCTTTTTGGTTATTATCTCACTCTGGTTAATATCAATCATATTTATCCATCATACAATTGATTTCCACCCCACATAATATCACTTTGGAAAAATCAAAGCAGAGGATAAGTAGGGTTACATGTAAGTTGTTGGACAGTTGTATCAACTGTTCTTGCTTATTGTCACTATATTGGTTAGTCTGTTTGAAGCGATATTAAAAGGCTGTACTTGTCAATTAATGAAAAAGTACAATACATTTTATTTTTTTTTATTTTTTTATTTCTGACAAGTATTGGTGTTTTACCTAAATGAAATGAAAGGTATCTTAATGGTTGACAACCATTAAAAAAAAAAAAAATTGTTCCAAGACATACAGGGCGGCAACAACATTGGATATTTTTAGAACATTTTTCACATTTTAGAACGTTTTGGATTTCAGTAATAAGGACAAAGGACAAAGGACAAAACCTGTAACCTGCCAGAAACTTGCAATCTTACAGATTTTATAGTGACCAGCTAGAAAAAAGTATTGTCTGCTTGTTGCCATAGCAATATCAATTTACAAACCTCAGTATGAAATATAAAATATAAGATGCATGTAAATAATCTTTATTAAATTAAATTAAATTAAATTAAATTAAATTAAATTAAATTAAACACACAACTGACAACCTACTTTAGGGGGACATAATGAAAAAGAAAACGATTGCTTAATATAGCATACTGTAAACATGAATAAATCAATAAATGCATTACATTACATGCTTTTTCTGGATGCTACCGAGTAAATGTCCAACAATATGATGGCCCCTACAGCTCCTGCTTCAGAAACTGATAAAAGCTGATCTAAATTATATAGTAATTGCAACTTCACCTTCTACAATACTGTATATCAGCGATATTCTGTTTTAAATTCACAGCTTATTTTACACATACTGACCAACAATTCAGTCCTTCACTCCCAGATGTCTATATAACCAAATAAGGTGGCTCTTAATGAGAATCTGAAAAATAGAAAACATCTATTTTTCTAATTCTCATTATTTATTAATTAAATTTGCTTTCAACAACTCATGAATTAAGTTTACCAATCAGTCCTTCCTTAAGAGGTCATATAAAGGAACATAAGAAAACATGTGAGTCTGGTTGGAAAAGCACTGATTGGTTACTGAGGAACAGAATTGCTTCTGACAGTTTTACAAGAACTTAAATTCCCAGAAGCCTCAAGTTTTGGCTCTCCTTCTCAGTAACCATTGACTGCTTATCCAACATCTTGCTCAGGTGTTTACTGATGGGACAGAGATCAGAACTAGAAGGTTTCTTATTTTATTGGTAGATTACAAATGATGTATGTTACTGCAGCAGTCAAAAATTGAACAATAATGCCAGAAGTATTACAGCGTAGATGTTGGTTTCATTTAGTATTACTACTTTTTTTTTTTTTTAAACTTGACTAAACTAAAGATATGTATAAACTGCAGAAGTGGTCCTTGTATTAATTAAAATGACACAATCAGTGTTGTAAAGCACAATTTGAAAAGACAGTAAAATACATGTTACAGTATAGCATAATAATGTACAATATTACAAGTTCACGTCACAGTTTAGTAGGAATCAGCTACAAAAGATCATGATATAATTTAAAATATTTACAGTACAGTATGTTGCTTTGCACGCATAAAAACAGCATTGTATAAAACAAAAATAGTTTTGTTTTTTTAATAATATCAATCAGTACTGTATTGTGAATTTCAGCTGAGCATGGTGTTCATTTTTTAAATTATTATTATTTATTATTATTATTTATTTCTTAGCAGACGCCCTTATCCAGGGCGACTTACAATCGCAAGCAAATAAAATTGTTGAAGAACATCATGTAATGAAAATATCATGCAAGGGGGTTTTGTGTGAGAAATTCATATTTCTAATTGAATATACTTGGTAAAATTACTGTACATTTCCATTCTTAATCTAGGAGACTTGAGATGCTGTGATGCTAATTAAGTTTGTCTTCCATTAACCCCCCACCCCCCAAACATTCTTGGTTGATTTACTTCAAAGGACTAGATGTTGGTAACAGGGTCAAGATTTAAATTGGGGAATGGTTTAGATTACCTGCTGTGCTGATCTGCCAGTCTTCTATGAACAAACAAAGCTGATACTTATCTTTTAATTAAGAACATCTGTCTGGTAGACAATTGTGACAGAAATACAATGATTTGTGGTTGTAAATCTCCCTCACGACCTGTGAGGGCGCTAAGCAGTGAGAACAGAGTTCCCTGGAAGGGCTGGTCTGACAGTTCTTTCCCAGGGTTCAAGGGAAGTCGGCCAGCCAGGAAGGGAGCGAGACTCCGTTGCAATAACGCATTGACCCGGAAGGGAAACTACGTGGCAGCCGCAGATTGAAGAGGTGGTTGCACTTGTTTAAAGGGGTCATGTGTGACAGCATAAAAGGGGATGGAGAGACGTAATATGTTCCTTCGTTTTGGTGACTGTATTGAGACTGGAAGGACCCGTGTTATTGTATCGTGAGTGTTTTGTTTTGTTTGTCTAACTGTTGCTTGTTGTTTGTTAGACGGCTAAACATGTTCCGGAGCTCTCGCCAGAGGCCAGCACCCACCCGGAACATCACTGCACTAAAAAAGCACATTTTATTGTATATTCACCAAAAGCACTACTGCACTCACTAAAGGCCTGGTGACCGTGTATGTTTTGTCTGTGTGTGTCTATTTTTGTGAACTTGTGTGTTATTATTTGTGACTACCCCGTGCATTATTTATACAGAGCAGTACCAAGCATTGGATACTGCCTGTATTTATTTATAGTTTCTGTTGGTCAGTTTCAACCGTTGTGTTTGTCGTTGTTTGGAGCACTGCATCACCTGTACACCTGCGCACTGCAACCCACTTTGCCACAAAAATATACAATTTTCTTCCAATAAAGGGTTAAGAAGAATTGTTTTAGAGTAATTGTAATAACTAATCTTACAGACACAAGTTTAAGAGTTGTTTAAGTATGTTTTCCCAATACAGTTGGAATGTTTATTGTGTTTTAATGAAGTTTAAAGTGAAAATAATTCTTAAATTATTTTTCTTTAATTATTGTAAAACGTGCTTTTTGATGGCACACACTGCTTGTGTAAAAATAAGTGTCATTCAAACTCTGTAAGCCAATGAAAGGACTGATTTCGGTCAGGGATTAATTTCCTGTTTAACCCGGAAGTGATTGGATCACCAAAGTAAACTCCTCTTTGGGCGCTATATTAACTTGCTCTCTTTATCTTGGATTCGGATTTATCTCACCATGAAGTAACCAATGGAGCCTTTGCTTGTAATGGGGACCCTTTCAAGCGTCGTACGTATCTTCGTCTTGAAGAAGACCTCTCGCATGGGGACCCATTCAAGTGTCGTATGTATCTTCTTCTTGAAGAAGATCTCTCGCATGGGGACCCATTCAAGCATCGTACGTATCTTCGTCTTGAAGAAGACCTCTCGCATGGGGACCCATTCAAGCGTCGTACATACCTTCGTCTTGAAGAAGATCTCTCGCATGGGGACCCATTCAAGCGTCGTACGTATCTTCTTCTTGAAGAAAACTTCACACATGGGGACCCATTCAAGTGTCGTACGTATCTTCTTCTTGAAGAAGATCTCTCGCATGGGGACCCATTCAAGCGTCGTACGTATCTTCTTCTTGAAGAAAACTTCACACATGGGGACCCATTCAAGAGTCGTACGTATCTTCTTCTTGAAGAAGACTCCTCGCATGGGGACCCATTCAAGCGTCGTACATATCTTCGTCTTGAAGAAGATCTCTCGCATGGGGACCCATTCAAGCGTCGTACGTATCTTCTTCTTGAAGAAAACTTCACACATGGGGACCCATTCAAGAGTCGTACATATCTTCGTCTTGAAGAAGATCTCTCGCATGGGGACCCATTCAAGCGTCGTACGTATCTTCTTCTTGAAGAAAACTTCACACATGGGGACCCATTCAAGAGTCGTACGTATCTTCTTCTTGAAGAAGATCTCTCGCATGGGGACCCATTCAAGAGTCGTACGTATCTTCTTCTTGAAGAAGACTTCTCACATGGGAACCCATTCAAGAGTCGTACATATCTTCTTCTTGAAGAAAACTTCGCACATGGGGACCCATTCAAGAGTCGTACGTATCTTCTTCTTGAAGAAAACTTCTCACATGGGGACCCATTCAAGTGTCATACGTATCTTCTTCTTGAAGAAGACTCCTCGCATGGGGACCCATTCAAGCGTCGTACATATCTTTTTCTTGAAGAAAACTTCGCACATGGGGACCCATTCAAGAGTTGTACGTATCTTTTTCTTGAAGAAAACTTCGCACATGGGGACCCATTCAAGCGTCGTACGTATCTTCTTCTTGAAGAAGACTTCTCGCATGGGGACCCATTCAAGCGTTGTATGTATCTTCTTCTTGAAGAAAACTTCTCGCATGGGGACCCATTCAAGCGTCGTACGTATCTTCTTCTTGAAGAAGACTTCTCGCATGGGGACCCATTCAAGCATCGTACGTATATTCTTCTTGAAGAAGACTTCTCACTGCTACATCCTGCAATTCTACTTGTTATGGAGAAGACAATCTGCATTTCAACTTTGTTTTCCAACAACGACCACATCTCCAAAATAAGTGTTACGTTTCAAAGAAACAAACTCAGCTCTCAGTTATGTTCTGAAATCCTTTTTTTAAAGTACTCTGTAACAGGCAAATAAGAAAGGCGTTAACACAGGCTGCATTAAAATAACTGACACAAATTTGAACTTGATAATATCAAGGAACATACCATAAATGGTTTGATTCCAAGAGCTTTTGAAAAAGGAAGTGTGGATTGACAAACCAAAACGGACATTAATAGCTATGAAGTAAAATAAGCTATGAAGTAAAACTAGAACTTACAGTGTGTGAGAGGAAGTCAGGTTACTTTCTGTTTAAAAAAGATTGCTTAATGAGCAGCATGTATCCAAAAAAGATTCAGTCCAGCATTTTCTATTTTTTAAGTGTATGTTTATTCGAACATCCAGCTGCATGTGTTATTATTATAATTATTTGTTTATTTAGCAGACGCCTTTATCCAAGGCGACTTACAGAGACTCGGGTGTGTGAACTAGGCATCAGCTGCAGAGTCACTTACAATTACGTCTCACCCGAAAGACGGAGCACAAGGAGGTTAAGTGACTTGCTCAGGGTCACACAATGAGTCAGTGGCTGAGGTAGGATTTGAACCGGGGACCTCCTGGTTACAAGCCCTTTTCTTTAACCACTGGACCGTTACCCTCAACCAAACTAAAACTAAATGTTGGGGTTTCTGTTTGGTGCTAAAGGTAAACAATATTTTGTTTTGAAACAACAACAAAGCATTTGTTATTTTAAAACCTGTTTACACAAATTATCAAGACAAAAGATTAACCGATCAGAAACTTGGAGGCATTTATCCTGCTGTGACGAGGTCAAATTAAACCTTTTGAGTTTTTGTGTGGTGTATCTAAGCAACAAAACTGCAAAACCTATATTTAGTGTCTGCAAACAATGGCCAACATGGATACAAATGCTAAAGGTGAGCTGTATTTGAAATTGACTTGTAGATTAATAACAGGAATAATATTTGTGCTCCTTCCACCACAGAATATCTAGTTACATTCTCTGTGTCTATGCTGAATTATTCTAGAAAAATCTAGATACTGTATGCATCAGTCAAAAAACAATGTAAACCCCAAAAGGACAGGGGGAAGCCTTTGTCTCTATAGCTAAGATTGCTCTTTGGGGGGAATGGTTGCAGACAACTGTAAAAACCTTGTCAATAAGGTGAAGCTTTTGAATACATTACTAGACTAATATTTCTATTTTAAATAGAAGCTGGTTGTGCAACATTACAGTTTTATGGTAGGCTGCCCACTGCACAGTAAAGGCAATCAAGTCCAGGGTAGATCATGAACTTCAGCAATATCCTGAAGTTATCACTTTTCTTTTAATGGAGGTGTGGTAAGTTCAATTTCACCTTTTTTATATGAATAGCCACATGACTAAATGTATAGTTTGACATATTAAACAATGAGGGGAGTTGTGTTCAAAATGATTTGATACTTGTTTAATTGCTCAATGCAAGCAGAAGTCTATAACACTGTCAGGCTGTAGAATGTCACACATATAATGAGCAAAGCATTAAAGAATAAATTACTTTTATAAAAAAATATATAGGGGAAAGAGGAAGTGAATATGTTGGGAAATTATTTATAATACTGCTGATGTTTAATTGTGTTCTTTGTTCTTTTCAGTTGGACCAAAATTTTAAAAAAAGGATAATAAAGAAAGAGTTACACTCAAATCAAGCAAGAAACATAAATGTGACTGTAGCAGAGCAAGAGCTCTGCCTGTAAATATTGTGCTGTTTTGGTGATGGTTGGCAGGGATGGGGTTAATTCCTGTCCCTACCAAAAACATGTGAGAATAAGGCTGCTCCCAGATAGAATAATTGGTGCTAATTGGGAACAGCCACAGCCTATAAAAAGAGAACCAAAGCTTAGTTTAAAGAGAGACTACCAGGGCTTTGGTGACAAGTATAGTTTAGAATGGAAACATTTAGTTGGGATAAGGAGTTAGGTTTTTGTTTTGTTTATTTTGTGTTATGTTTAAAATAAATATACAGGCCTACTCTGTTTAAAAACCTGTCTGTGCTTGTGGAGTGCTGTTTTTTTGTTTGTTTGTTTTTTTTGGTCAAAAAGACAAGATGACGTTCCTGCATTTGACAAACTCAGCCCAGTTTGTCATGGTGATTTTAGAGCAATAGCTATGAGGAAGGAGAAGGAATGATTTGAATGCATGCTATCCTCAAAACTTGATTTTCTTTCTTTGTTCATTGTCTTTCAGATTCCTTGTGTTTATCTGGAATCCCCACATCAAAGCATAACATTTCATTGTGAACAATATGGGTCACTAGTAGATCAAGTTCAAATTAGACACAATTTAGAATAATCACAGTTTAAGGCTGTTACTACATTATTATTGATAAAGAATGGTCCAGTACATTCAAGAAAACAAAATAATCAAAAATACCAGGCTTTGTCCTTGTGAATCTAGTTCACAACCCTGACATGCAGTAGGCAGATCCACAGCTCCTGTTTGAGTTACTATACTGTCGTTTCTATTAAAAGCACACCCAGAAGACTTCTTCTGTGATGGTTACAGAGCCTAATATGATTTAATTACTAATTAATCCTAATGGCCTCAGTGACTTGGACTGTAGTGATTAAACACTCTAAGAAATTGACTAAGACAAACAAACCATCCGTTGAATAGATTTATTTTGGCAAGTGGCCAAGTAACCAGGTATTTGTGTTACATAGCCTGATGTGTGTTTAGTCAGCTGAATTACAATTTTTTTTAAACCACCACCCACAAGTGAATATATATTTTCAGTGACAATCTTTGTGTAAATTACTATGGCATTTCTATGCATGTACATTTACTATTTCGAATTACTGAAGCCTGTGACAGCAAAGACTCACACATTCACTACAGATTATTGTTATCCTTATTTGGAGTTACCCAGCTGTGTAATTATAATGGATAGTTTCAGATTTAAAAGGATCCTTGGTCTTTACACAGTTTTCAGCGTTCATTACTTGGTGTTTATTGAGAATGAATAATTTTCATAACTGAATTAAAAAGCTGCTGCTAGGCAACAAGCGGTCCTCACTGTAATGAAAATAATACCCTTTTGTATTTCAAGGATCAATATATTATTTTTTTTGTAACAGAGTTGGACAGAGGTGTTAAAAAAACTCCTAACACCGTTTCAAACGACTGCCTGAAATCGAAGATGTTTAGGAGGTAAAACCTTGTCGAAATGTGTGGTGTGGCTCAGACACGTGCAGTGCTGATCGGCTGACGAAGGCTGAGGACGTACCCACTGCTTACATGTAGCCTCCTCTTGACTTTGCTCTGGAGTAACTCTCCAGCACTCAACCAACCAAAGGGAGAGTCTGAATTTTGAATGGAGTGTGAGAAGTGAAAGGGAAAAAATACAATAGGTCTAAGACAGGCTTTGGCATTAGAAGAAAAAGTGTCAAGCTCTATAACCCTGCAGGGATCAGGTGATTGCAACCAAAAACTAAAATAAATTGTATCCACAGGTTCAAACGGAGCCTTAGTCAAAAATTCCAACACTAAATTAAGCCTCCAAGTGAGAAAAAAAGTCTGACATTTCTGCACTGATCTGGTGCTTATGACATGGAAGTGTCTTACCTGCTCTTTTAGATTATGAATTCTTCTCTGTGTTAGTCTAACTGTATACAGTAGTTCTGAGAGTCAAACAGCACTCCAAGAAACTCAACGGACTGCACTGGGATGTTTTGTCCATGAGACTGTAGATGGGACAGAACAGTGTTGTTAAAAGCCTGACAAAAAGACTCTGGTGACTAGCCAGTTGTCCATGTAAGAGAAAATTCACATCAAGAAGGTTCTTAGTGACAAAGGGAAGAATGTTGTACTGATAGTTCCTTCTACTGCATGCAAAAATATCTGATGTTGTTTGTGGATACAACATGGAACTATGTGTCCTTCAGATCTATGTGCGCCAACCGCTTGCCTCTGTACAGATTTGTTTTCTACAGTACATGTATGTAACAGGGTAAATAATCTGACTTTTCTCGATCAGACTCATTCAGCAGTCTTAAAAGCCTCTGGGAGTTTACCCCCTGAGGAGGGACAGGCATTGTAGTTTACAGAAATTCTGGAGGGTTGGGTCGAAATGCCAAGGAATCTCTCTTTTGAATAACTGTAAGACCCCAACAAAGCTAAGGGGAGGACAGTTTGGGTCCTGTTACTAAGTAGCCATGAACCCATGAAAAGATTTGTTCTTGCACTTGTTATTGTCTTTTTGTTCTTTTGAAAGTCTCCACAGTGGGCCAAAGATATGACCAACAGTGCTAGAGGAACCAAATTCCTAAGTTAACGGTAATGAAATATGTATTAGGCTTTATCTGAATTTTCATCTACACATTTAATAAAGAATATTTTATCTGTGCGCCATCCGTCATTAGCTTTGAAATATAATGTTAACTAAAAATGTTTTATCTTAAGCTTCAATGCTGCATGAACTTTGCCACAATGTTCTGCCAAATTAATTGCAAATATTTGCCCCAAGGACTCCCTTTATTTGATTATGGCAATTTACTTATGGCTTATTACAACACTGCTGTTCTTTCAAGATATAATAATGAAATGGCTTGCTTCTCTTACTTGTAAAACTAAATCAAGGTCAAACTATAATATACTGCATTGTAAAAAAGAAAATCGAAATTCAAAAGAAAAGCTTAGATTTAGCTAACATTTATTTATTAAGGCTATTTTTTCAATCCCATTAGTATATTTGCTATAAAATCTTTTTGTTGCTACTATACTATAGGTTCTTTCTTTAAAAAAAAAAATGTTGACACGGAATTATGGCTTGATTATTAATAAAGGTTGTGCAGCATGACTCACCTCCACGATGGCGGCTCTCCGTGAGGCAAGGGGAACCTGTTTACTCTTCTCTAAGTTATAAGCATGTCTTCTATTATCAATTCCCGAGGCCTCTTCCTCTACACATTCCTCGATCATGTCCAGTGAATTTACAATAGTTAAGGCGCTTGCTTAGGGACTGGAGCTTCTGTAGGTATGTGGCCCAATACACAGCTGAATTTTGAAAGGAAAACTAAAATGACTAAGCAATCATCTAGAAAGCTTCATTTAAGAGGCAATAAAACACTAGAGGCAAGTATATAAAACAGGCACCTCTTGGTGTGTATTTGTTGCAGTAGACGGAGTGTTTGAATTGAGATTAGAAATCCTATTCATTTCAGTCCCAGTGATGGATCTGATTCAATAGTAAAGGGGATGTATGTTTTAATGGTAAAAAAATAAATAAAATACAAAATCTGTGTGGTATGATTTCGCATCTGTAAAGAACAACATATCTTTAAACTTTAAACTTTTTAAAACCTTTAGAAATACACAGTTAGTTTATATATTCTCATCTGAAAACAGTGGGACTTAAGTATGTATTATGAGAGTTATAAAATCTAAGGGTTTTGGATGATAATAATCTGCTTAAAGCTGTGGCTTATGGTGTGATATAAAATGTATTGATTTTTGCAATATTGCATCCTAAGTACATATACATCACTATATGTCCTATATACCAATGCTCTGCCTTAAGTGCTAAAGTATGCAGTCACAGTGCATAGGTTTTCATAAACTCTGAATGTTCCTGCTGATGTCAGTGTTATTTTTTTCAATTCCTTTTTTTAATAACTCTTGTTTACAAGGTTATATTAAGGCTATTGAACCCAATAAACCAACACAGAAAAATAGGTGTAGTTTTATTTCAATAATGTTGGATAAAATATTTTCTCAATTTGTAGAGTATGCCTGTGCTTTTCAAGAATGATACACCAGCTTTTAAATCAGGTCTGCCAGCCTCTTACAAATACTATTCGGTCATCCTTAGGAATTTCAAAATACTTTAAAAAGAACTATAAGGTAAAAATATAAGAAACCAAGTCAGTAAGACAAATGTTTTTGTGAAACGATGTGAACTGTGGAAATGGTGGTGGATTTCACAGAGAAAAGGCAAATAAGAAAGAACAAGGAAAAGAAAGAAATATAAATAAAGAGATGGGGAAGTAGATTTGGTAGGAAAGATTGTTTTGGTAAAGTAGTGTGATTTACACCAAAAGGAGCACTGGCTGAACTACATTTGTCTATTTGATTTAGTTTCTTATAATGTTACCTAAATGCCATTTACAGATGTATATGCTGTGCATGGATCCATGCACTGAAGCACATGCCGTAGGTAAGGAGCACAGGTTGTGGAGCAAAAAAGCGTGGAAAGTAAAGGTGAAATGCCATGCAGAAGAGGTTAGTTTAAGTCTTCAATTTAGTCTGAGATTTACTGGTATTGCAATTACCACACTGTTTTGTTTTCACTATTTGATCCCCCTCCACTCCCAAGACCAGTGATTATGACACCTCCATGAGCAAAGAAAGACCAAGACACAGGATACATTTGTAAGTGAATAAATTATGCTTAAATTCATTTATAAATTAGAAACAGGAATGGAAGGTTTAATTGAGCAGAAATGAATTGCTTTTCTATTTAATTTCTGGGTGATCTGTCAGAAGTTTGTTCATGTGGAGTGGTCAGTTAAAGATATCTGGTTGGTACCTGTTTCATGACTGTTTGAGTAAATATGTAACTAACCATAGTAAAGTAATGCTCTGATAATAGACAGAATAGCATGTAATGACTCTAATACAAAAATATATCCTCTAAACAGTCAAGACAAAATAAGGAAGAATATTCAGATGCTGTACTTTACAATAATTAAATATAGCAGTTTACATACAGAGATGTTTTTAATGTTCAGAACTGCAGCAGTTTGTATCTTAATTATAATCAAATGGTCATGTTATTTAATACGGACTGATTTCTGGACTTTATTTTTTTCTAAACAAATAAAAAAGTTAAAGTGAGATCATAAGAGATGGACATTCTACAAATATTATTGACAATGCATTGATCGATTGAATTGAATATATCCTACAGGTATTTGCCTTGTGGCCAAATAATAATAATGTACATCTGTGACACGATGGCTTGTGTGGTGACGTGAGATCCAGAAAAGACAGGACATAGTTTTGTGAGTGAATGCGCTGGTGCGCGGTTTCATAATAAATAAACAAAACAAAAGGCGCGATGGCCAAAACAAACAGAGACAAAACCAAACAAGTATTGTTTTTAGACGACTCGCGTCTCTTGTTCCACCACTGAACTCAATTGCGAATTAATCATTCACTTGAATCCCGACATGTGAACTAATTTGTGTAATCCCTGTGCCCACATGTTAATACACATTTTATCTGCACTTGAAGTAATTGTGAAATCCCTGTGCCTAAATACAAATATACATTTTAAATCACCGGTGCTACATAGCCCAATTTATACCCTGTGTACCAATATATACACACCAACATTAACACACCACATACAACATAAAACACAAAATCCGCACAGAGGCGGGGCACCCCTCCACAACATCATATTTGAGTATAATCTTTTGGACACTTACATGACTTCTTTGTGCATTTTAATGCTGAATCCCTTCACAGTATGCCACAATTGCATCTTTACATAGTTAAAATGTACCACTTGTTTCCCATTGTTATCCACATCGATCTACTGCTTGCCAAGCAGGATTATTTTAATGTTAGCAGCTCACAAGAAAATTGTTCTAATATGATGGACATTTGTAGGACTTATTTTATGCATTGGTGTATACATGTCATCACCTAATGTCATATTATGGAGTATTTCTATGTTTGCTAGAGTGAATGTGTGTGATGATAAGTTTTTTGAAGTCAGAGCAGAAATTGATGGGCAGAGAAGAATATTTTGTTTCTCTGCTGTCTTAACCACCAAATAAATCCCCACCTTTCCTCTGGGATGGCAGTGAGATTTCCAGTAAAGAAGGGTTGGTGCAGCACACATGATGAATCTTCTGGTAATGTGTTACAATTCAACCAGCTGTTTTTGTTGAGTGGTTGTGTTTGCTGCGCTAGCTGTACTGTATGCTCTTTTGTGGTTGCTCAATGATTCAATTCCAATCACAGTTTCTGAAAGTGCGGAACTAGGGCTGTATCAATTTTAGTTTTACTATTCCTTTTGGACATTCTTGGTACAGAAGTTAAGCATGAAAAATGCACTACTGAAGTAAATCAGAAAATTGCAGATATACATTAAGTTGATCAAATGAATCAAAGGCATACTGTACCTAGATATCGCTATGGTACTATACATTTAAGGTTGAAGATATGCTCTTAAAAAACAAAAGGATGAGCCACTAAGGACTGCGATGATATAATGCAGTCATTTCCAACAATTAGCCACATGAACCATTAGAGAAAATGGTTTCAAGATTGGAGTCCATATGCCAGGATATTAGCCATATTCAGTGCATTGAATAGCATGACAATACAGCACCCCCTCGACATATCGCGGGTGTCGGGGTCCAATACAAATCCGCTATATATCGAAGGCCGCGATATAGCGAGAGACCCATAGAAAAACAAATAGGCTAATAACAAATACTGTACAACCACTCCCTCGTTTTATCGGGGGCATCAGGGTCCAATATAAATTCTCTACGCAACCCGCTTTTTCTCATTTTTCATATGAAAAGCAGCACACCACTTTAATTTGTACTGTGGAGGGCAGTTGCTTCTCATCAACTTAAGTCTCCAATTAATTTCATGAATCTTCCTCCTTTCTCAAATGCACAAATTGCTGCATTGAAAGAATCCACTCCCAACATAGGAGGTTTGTTGCTAGGGAGCTGACGTCACTGCCCTATGACTTTTGCTAGTGTATTGCTTAAAAAAACTCTTCAGCAAGTAGATATTTAATTTGCTTTGTGTTATTGTGCAATGCGTGTGTATATGATAACAGTACGATATTAATGCTTTTTTAAATTGTTCTGTATATTTTAGTTTGTGATGTGCAATACAAAATAAAACGAACAGTAATTCTAAGTGAAATTGTCTATGTTTATTGCAGCTAAGGCATGCACAGTTTGACTGTAAAAATTGGGATCCAACTCCAGGACCGCGATATATCTGACTCCGCAGTACAACGAGGGGCGATATAACGAGGGGTGGGTGTACATATAAAAATAAATACTGTTTGGAAGCACAGAAGGGCCTTCATTCAATTTACAGATATCCCCACTGGGGATTGCACCTAGAATATTCCACCACCATCACTGGGGAGAGTCAGTCAGTGAATTCACTGACCTAGAATCACGTACAATATATCAAGTCACATTGGATTTGAATAACAAATGGCACAGAAAGATTGCACCACACAATTGCATTAAAGTAGCCTACAATTCATTGTTAAATGGCATGATACATGTTTTTGTCTGTTGCTGTATTCTCTCAGTTTGCAAATACCTGCACAATTCATTCACATACAACAATAATACATCAAACTCTGTTTCTCATCATTAAATCCAAGAGATGCATCGCTGGTGAGGGAGCTGCGGTGGGCTAGGCAAAAATGTGAGGGGGCTACGCTCCACTTTGTGTGGGCATGTATAGTGTAAATGTTTCTATGTCTCGCAAAACTTCAGTATTAGGATGGTGGAATCTGTTGCAGATTAGATTGGTTTGCAGGTTACCACAGCTTGCACATGTGCTTTAACCTCTTCAGTTTCCGAAATCACAGTGTCTTTAAGAGGGTTCCTTGATTATTATTATTTGTTTATTTAGCAGACACCTTTATCCAAGGCGACTTACAGAGACTAGGTTTCAACTACATCTCACCCGAAAGACGGAACACAAGGAGGTTAAGTGACTTGCTCAGGGTCACACAATGAGTCAGTGGCTGAGGTGAGATTTGAACCGGGGACCTCCTGGTTATAAGCCCTTTGCTTTAACCACTGGACCACACAGCCTCCTCTTGATAATGTGTCAGCCACGATAAGGATTTTTCCTGGAACATGCTCTGCCTTGACATCGAATCTTATGAGACGCATTAGAAGATGCTGGCATCTCAGTGGTGCTCTATCCAAATAATGGCTGTTGATCAATGGCACCAGAGGTTTGTGATTGGTTTGAAGACAAAACCCTTCTAAGCCTTGCAGGTAGAGAACAAATCTCTCAGAGGCCCAAACTCCAGCCAAACACTCTTTCTTGATCTGTGCATATCTTTTCACCGCCTCCATTAGTGTTCTGAAGCAGAAAGCTACTGGGAGAAGTCTGTCTCCATGGTGATGCCACAATGATCCTCCGAGACTGAAGCTGCTTGCGTCTGCACTTACTACTGTGGGTTTACTTGCATCATAATATGCTAGAGCAGGAGCAGTTACCAACATGGTCTTAACTTTGTCTAATGCCTGTTGCTGGGCATGACTCCACATCCATGCTGCATCTCTTTTAAGAAGATCAGTAATTGGGTGTGTTATGGATGATAAGTAATTGACCATACCTAACCCCTGTCGAATCTCTGTGACATTTGTCAGACGAAGCAGCTCTGTGACTACCTTTACTTTGTCTGGGTCTGGTCTGATTCCATCTCCACTGATGATGTGACCGAAGTACTGTAGCTCTTTCTTCCCAAAATGACATTTGTCTGTTTAGTTTCAGTCCAGATTCTTTCACTGTGTGCAGTACCGCTCGTAGACGTGCATCATGCTCTTCAGGAGTCTTCCCATACACAAGCACGTCGTCCATCACAGCAGCCATGCCTTCTAGTCCCTCCAATAGCTTAATCATCTCCCTTTGGAATATTTCTGGGGCAGACATGATTCCAAATGCCAATCTGCGAAAGCAAAATCTGCCAAATGGAGTGATAAAAGTTGTAATCTTAGCACAGCTGGGGTGTAGGGGGATCTGCCAAAACCCACTGGAGGTATACAGTGTGGAAAATACACAAGCTTCCAACAGCTTGGGTGCAATGTCTTCCAACATGGGCAGCATAAAACTTTCTCTTTTTACTGCTTCATTGAGACATTTAAGGTCAACATAGATCCTCAGCTTGCCATTCTTTTTTTATCACTGGTACCATTGGGGCACACCAATCAGTGGGCTCTGTAACTTCTTCTACAATGCCCATTTCTTTTTTTTTTTAAGTGGTCGCCAATTATTTTTATTGTTTTCTCTCCAATTTAGTAATGGCCAATTGAGCGCCGCCCCCTGGAAGCTCCTGTCTTCAGTCGGCAAAGGAATAGCCTGCACTCCACGCGGAGCGCCTTTACTTTCTGTGGTTTGCCATCTGTTTGACTCATAATGGGAATGTGTAAGCTTCTTATCTAATACTCCAATATTGTTCACACTGGTAAAATTAGTTTCGGTTTAGAATATACCGAATCCATCACGTTCTGTCCTAACTCACTTTTCAACTCCAGCACAAGACTGATACTGTTGTGATATACCTGTCCACATTAAGCTGGTTTATATCGATACACTTACATCAAAGATATTCTGTATTACATCAAGATACTCAAGCCCATTGGCAACCGCTGTCACACTGTGCGCAAAGGATTGTGGGATATAGAGAGCTCAGGAGAAGATTTTCTATTGACAGTCAAAATTTTATCAATGTTTGAAAATATTAAAAACATAAAAATCTATTTTACTACTGCCCAGTGTGTCTTGACAAAAAACATAGCCCGTGGTAATGATGAGATACCATAATCTATATGAAAAATGCACTTTTCTAAACACAGAGATGGCGCATGCACAGAAAACAGAGAAGACTAGGCCTACTAGAGTAGACAGGTGCAATTATAAAACTTGGATTCATTGGTATTAGCTGTCAGCTTTTATATGTGTTTAAAACGTCAGCTTTTATATGTTTTTACTGTAATTATCTGTTAATATTACAATAAACTATACATTAATTAAACAAGCATGACAGAAGTAAAGGCAGAGTTAAGAACCTTGATATTACATTTTTTGAAATTATTATACCATTAATATGATAACCAATTTCATTGCATGTATTTTCTTTAAATAGCCATTTTCTTCAGCCACGGCGATAGATAGCCCTGGGCTGAAGTACGAAAGTCAGACGGACTGCATGATCTGAAATTGGGGTGGATCTGATCAATGAAGTATATGACTGTGACAAATACAATGATTCTTGGTGGTAAATCTCCCTCTCGACCTGTGAGGGTTCTAACTAACGGGAACAGAGTACTCTGGACTACTTGGCCTGACACTTCGTTCCGAGGGTTAAAAGGAAGTCGGTCATTTAGAAAAGAGACGGAGCTTCGGTACATTAACTCATTGACCCAGAGGGGAAATGATGTGGCAGCTGCAGATCATAAAAAACATCTGCAATTGTTTACCAAGAGGTCATGAGTGACGGTATAAATAGGGGTCGAAGCGACATAATCAGTTCCTTTGTTTTTGGTTTATGAAAAGTGATCCGGAAGGACCTGTGTTTCGTGTATCCATATCGTGAGTATTTGTTTGTTTTGTCTATTTGTTGTTTGCTATCACTAGACAGCTAACACGTTCTGGAGCTGTCGCCAGAGGCCAGCACAAACCCGGAACAGCACTGCACTTGTATCACAAATAATTATATTTGCACCACTAGCACTAATTCACAGACTAATGGACTTGTGTATGTGTTTTGTGTTTTGTGTGGGTGTATAATAAAAACGGGACTATTATTTCGGGACAAACCCGGGGATTACAAATTAAGTAATACACACTGCTGTATACTTAACATCATTTATTGTTTACTTTTTTTTTTGCCGTCAGGCACTGGACACAAAAATATCAAATTCTGTATAAAAATGCAAACAGGGAGATGATCTTCTGGTGTGATGCGTTTATGTTTTTTTTTTTACTAACCCCGTTAAGTGACTCTGACAGGTTTTTTTAATATTGGTGTTTTTTAGTTTTGTAACATTACCACTTTGTTGAAAGAGCTTAATACATCTGGGACAATAAATGTGTACAAAATTACAAAGTAAAATATTTGGTGTGTTTGTGTGTGTATACATATGGTATGTGCATTTTTTTTCTTTCTATAAGATACACTGGCTTTCAAGACCACATCAAAATAAAGCAGACCAGTCAGTCTTGGTTTAAAAATTGAGCCAAGAGAAAAATGCTATTTGCACAGGTGCTCCAAGTAGGGTTACTCCTTATCTAAATAATGGGGGATGGGCTCTTTAACCCATTATTCTTAAAGGGCCATTCCCAAAATACATAATCTATTTACCCCAGTTACTAATATGTTAAATAAACATATTAACTAATCAACAGTTATAAAACAACATTCAGATGATAAGTCTTTGTGTTTATTTCTAAACAAGGAGTAGACACTGAAGCCCCTTTCTTTCTGTTTGAAGCCCTCGTTTCTCATGTGGAGTGATTGGTGCAGGTGTCTCAATAGTGGAGCCCTTATTGTACTCCACTGTGCACTGTTAGCTAATGCAAATTCAGGCAACAATTAAGTAGCTTTAACTGTTTACATAACCATCTTACGCACTCCATC
This sequence comes from Acipenser ruthenus, assembly GCF_902713425.1. Taxonomy (NCBI): domain Eukaryota; kingdom Metazoa; phylum Chordata; class Actinopteri; order Acipenseriformes; family Acipenseridae; genus Acipenser; species Acipenser ruthenus. Next base: position 101,755,632 of record NC_081189.1, on the reverse strand, counting down.
TACAAAAAAAGCACTTTGGACAGCATTGCCCTTTGATGCTGCGGTCTCTTTAAAGTACAATTTTAAAAAAAAACACACAATGACAACAGCCAAGGTTGCAAAGAATCTTCCCAATGCTCTTGAGCCCTCTCCACAGAGCATCTTGTGAATCTTGTGCGTCATTCAAATTAGAACTCAGGGAGAAAAAATTGCACATGAACACGCGTTTCTCAATGCTGCAAAGCACCAACTTTTGTGTCACAAAGTTCTTAGTCAATTATCTGTTATTTTATTATATTTTTTATATATATATATATATATATATATATATATATATATATATATATATATATATATATATATATATATATATTTAAGACACCTGCCAGTTACCCCAAAACAACTCACATACCTGGAAGAGACCTAAATGTCACCCCCTGTGGTTGCTGGGTAATTTATAAGTACTTAGTATACTTAGTATACTACTAAGTGCAGTCTGGTTTCTTTCTTGGTTCTCTTTAGTCCCGCTTCTCTCTGGCTGTCTTTTGCTGTTTCTTCTCCAATTCTCTCTCTGTTCTTCAGCTCTCTTTAGTCTCACACCACACCGTTCGTCTCAGAAGTTCGCTACTTATACCCCCGTCCAGGCCACGCCCCTTGTGCACCAGCCACCAATCCTAAGCATGCACTGTTTCCCGCTGTCGATCCCTTCATTGTTGCAACATCTTATCCCGATTTGTGACAACAATGGGTCCTGTTCACATGGCAAGCCAAGCTTCTGATTGGTGGCGATTCTCTTGTCTCTGTCGTCCCTGAGCAACTGCTGCTGTTGAACCTTTGACTCTGGGTACAGAACCTTCCCAAACACGATTACAGCAGACCCAGGGTCATTACAATATTGTACATGGATTTAAAAAAAAAAAAAAAAAATCATAAATAATTTTACCAGAAATTGCAAAGTTTTCGTGCTGTGTTTTTGGGTTACCTGAACATATTCTTCAAGTTTTTTTTATTTACATCCCGGTAATAAAATTCCAACTATCGAAATGCAACTTGAAATAACATGACTTGTTTTCACAATACTGCAGGAAATAAAGATTTACCTGTTTAGTGCAACAGAAGTAAAGGAAGTGAAGGAGAACAACATTCGGGTTATCTTTTTTCTGAAATGACAAGTAACAATGTAATTTCTTAAAACATGTTTGTTATCAACATTTTAAATTAAGTGTGTTTTCAAAGTAGAATATAAAAAATAATGTATAGTTAATGTCATGCGCTAGTTAAAGTGACAGTTATTATAATTAAGGTTAATTTTTGTTGCAGAACTTGAGAATAAGCAGACCTTAAAGTAAAATTAACGTTTTGTTTGAGGTAGAATGTAAGAAAAGTATTATTGTTTTCAATTCATGCTTTATAGATTGTGTACTTCCGACTTTTCCCACAGCGACAGAGACCCTCGACTCTGATCAGAAATTATGTCAAAGTCTACAGTATGTAGACCAGACCCTCACAGAAAATTGTGAGGGTCTGGAACCAACTCCCCAGTAATGTTGCTGAAGCTGACACCCTGGGATCCTTCAAGAAGCTGCTTGATGAGATTCTGGGATCAATAAGCTACTAACAACCAAACGAGCAAGATGGGCTGAATGGCCTCCTCTCGTTTGTAAACTTTGTTATGTTCTTATGCACTGTAAGCTTTGTAATCTAAAGTAACATTTAAACTGGTCAGTAGTCAAAATCAATAGTCTTTATATTATTGGTTTTGGTGTACTATTTAAAAGCCGCACCTCGCCAGTGAAATGTACTCAAAACTACTGTGCCAAAATCATAGCCTTAATTATAATGTTGTAGCCATAATAACAATAACAATACACATGTATGTGAAATGCTGATCTGTTTGTGCTGCCACTATCGTTTTTTAAGGGACACAGAAACAGGCACTTCATTCCTTGCTCTAGTCAATATGAGGTCTGTAATGAGGGGTTAATGCATTAGCAGTGCAGATTTCCTGAGTTCAGATTTCAGTTTTTCCATATTTTCCTGATTTATTGATGTTATCCAGTAAAACAATACAGTCTGTATCCTTCACTTTTTGCTTATTTACTAAATCCCATTGTATTTCAGCACATTTACCAGCTCGAGAATGCTTTATGAATATAACCCCATCATTCATAACATCAAACGCTGAATCATTTTTTACATCTGCTGTAAAACTGAAGGCATAACATTATTATCATAGAATTAGACGAATGTATATGAGGCTGTCAAGTTGTCCTTCATTATAGGGATTGGTTAGTATTCATTATTCGCTATGACTATATATTGGCCCCTGTTTGTTAACAAAGGATGTAGATCACCATGGCAACCCATTATATCTACAAATAATATACTATACCTTGTATCCAAGAACATCGGCAGATATAATACAAATACACATCCCTAATAAACAGACACATCTCTTGAGACAAATATTAATGCTAATTTTCTTTTCGACTGTGGGGCACTGTGACAAGGATTGTGAGTGATGGGTGAAAGAGTGAATGTCCAAACCGTGACTGTGGTTTCAAAACTGATATTTTTTTTAATATTTACACTGGAAAAAATAATTACAATAATTCACCCCTCTACCATCAATGGAAAAAGGTGTACAGTCACGAAAATTAAATAAAAGTACATAACACGTAATCCTGCATGAAACTGTGCTTCCCGTTCTCTCTGTGCACAAAACTGTGCTCTGGTGTTCAAGGGGTCTGGTGCTGGATGTGCTGTGTTGTGCTGTCAGGAAAGTGCAGGGGCTATGCTGGCTCTGGTGCTGCAGCTCTGAAATGAAAGTAAACAAAATACACAGCGCTCTGGTGCATAACGTCACTGCCAGAGTAACGGGCCATGCTTACGTAGCTGCACCCTCTTTGTAGAGGTAGAACTACAGCTTAGATTAATTCTCTCCCTATCACAGGCACCTATTTTGTCTCTATTACTTACCGTATTTACTAAATACTTAACATTCATACATACATTCATTTCCCACTACAGTACTTCTCGTATACTAAATGCATACTGTATTGTTTAGACTTTTAGGGGTCTATTCATAAAGGGTTATCTTCTGTTGAAATGAGAAAACAGGATAGGCCTACATGATCGGATTTTGTCCACAGCCATCTACTTAACGGCAGTTGCTATGCATAAGAGCTAATTCAAATACGTCGTTAAGCCCCAACGATTTTCGTCTATGAAGGCATGTTTTTAACGAATTGAGAGAAAGGTTAATGATTACCTCATTAGCATAAAGTTTTCATCGGTCCTGAGCGTCAACCTGCTATTCATAAGAGGGAACGACAGAAAAATGCTGTCGATAACTAGGAGTTATTGAATGCTTTCTACAGTCAAGTCTAAACTAACGACAGCCTCGGCAGACTATTTTTTTTAAAATGCATATTTTATTACTACACTTACTCCGTTATACAGTTTGACATACCCGTGATTAACACTGCCTATTTTGAAAAAATAAAAAATGAATCTGTAGCTTTATATAAAGGAACATGTGTAATATAAATATATACTCACATAAGAACGTATTCTCTGGCATAATCATTTTGAAAGAGCGCTGTGAAGCGGACCGCAAGTGAGAGACTGAGAATAGACATTTATTTTATTATTATTATTTCTTTGTAGTGATCTGCGGCTGATAGTGTTTCTTTTCTTTTTATTTATTTTACCTGGGTTCAATAAACAGGTTGGACGAATACTGTCTGTGTGAACCCGTTTATTTTCATGGAACTTTGCAATATACAGTATACCAGTGCTGCTGATGCAGTCGTGGGAAATTTGGGCTTGCTTGGTAATGCAAAAAACACTGATCTCAGTGCAAGGCATGGTCAGTGTTGGAAAGGGAGTCTTTTATTATTATTATTTTTTTTTTTTATGTACCACAAAACTATCCATTTTGTGTACAGTATGCAATATGTCGTGAAACTCACCGATTCATAAACATAAACTCACCCCTGATTGATTCCCTGCTTTAAGCGGGGTTTATTATTATTAATAATAGAGAATTTGTAAGATTAACATTAAAAGTTTTCAAAATGATTATTATTATTATTATTATTATTATTATTATTATTATTATTATTATTAGAATTACAGTATTATTCAAAACGTCCTCCTACAGTGCTTTTTGTTTAGTGTTTTTTTTTTTTGGTCCTGCAGTTAAGAATGGAAATCTCATGTGTGCGTATGGAAATGTTTATTATTTTATGTATATGTAAAACAAAAAATTCTGTTTTATCTGGTTAAATTCCTAGAGCCTGATCATTATGTATTTTACAGGAGCCCTGTAAAGTTTAACTGTTTTAACTGGTTTAAGTTTAAAGGTTGAGGAACTATAAACCAGAAATCACCTTCCTGGCTCAGATTCTACAAAAACAGACTAAACCGTTGTTAGTGCCTGTGAATCACTTGTAGAAAGATTTAAATTACATCTACTTTGTTAGCTTGCAGAAAGTCTATGACTTTAAGGTGCATGTTTTGATTTATGTTTTTCAAGTACCTGTTTCAGCAAATAGACCTTTTCTCATCTAGTATCCCTAATTCTGAGAGCAAGGTCATAGCATTGTTTAAAACGTGTACATCTCCGAGACAAACACTGGCTGCTGAAGAGCTTTATCTGCAACATGAAGGATAAGACAATGGAATGTATCAATTGAACACTACAGTATGTCCACAGATAAAATATAAAAGCCAAGGTTTCTATTCAAGTCACAAACTGGCAAGTAAAATGCAAGCAGTCTATGCTGTTTGCAAAATATTGGAAAGCTGTTTTTCAAATAAGCAATTACAACATAATAGAGAATGTTTATACTACAGATCTTTAACAAACAGGTTGTTGGAATTGGTTCGTTCTTACAAGAATAAGTCTTCTTCAGCGTAACACAAAACATCAATTCAAAACATACTTGAATCATTTGACCTTTAAGCTGTTTATTAGTAGAACCAGAACAATAAATTAGTAAATGTTTATAACATGGTAGCATTCACACTTGATGCTTTGTCAAGTGCTGTAGTTTTTTAGTGGGTTGCAAAAATGTATCTAGTAGCTAAACTAGAACAATGCCTTTTTTTAGGCCTCAGCATAGGTGCCTAACCTCCACTTTTTCAGTTTTGCCTTTTAAAATGTTTAAAATGTAATTTAAAAATGCAAAGGCATTCAGAGGATGCTAGCAGGGCCACATTAATAGAAAACCACAATAAAATGCACCCTACACAAACTTTGGTTTGACCCACAGTCCACACTGTATTACAAAAGCTAACGTTAGCAGCTTTGAAAGGAGTGACTGAATAAAGGCACATACTTTAAAGTAAAAATATATAAATATTTTAAAACTTGGAAAAAATTACTTGGTTGCAGTATCAGCAGTTACATTATTACTTGAAGTTGTTTTATTATTGGCAATGGGCCCTATTTAGAAACAGGCACAAACAAATACACAATTACTGATCTGATTAAAACAATGTTAATGGGATAAAACAAAAAAACAACTGGCTCCTTCCTTTAAAAGGCTGCATGTGGACATTTTATGTATAGCATTGTGCAGAGAGGCCATTGGCACTGGTACCATTTGGTGGTACTTGTATGTATTTGTAACGAATGCATGCTCAGTAAGTACGTATTGAACACTTTATACTGAAACACATGTCCAATTTTGTAGGTGTATGTTATATTCTGTAGGGAATAGGCAGAAGACTCAGGTGGAAGTTCACAGTCTTTATTTACGTGATGGTACTGCGGGTACAACTCACTAGTAGTCTACTACTGAACACGCCAAAACAACAACAGGCTCCCCGTTATACAGTAGGACCCTAGGCAGCTGCCGCTTGCCTGACTAGAACTAAACCACATTACTACATCTCCTCCCCTCTTAGTACCAAAGTCTGAATGTAGTTATAAAACATAACAACTGAAAGGGAACAACATTTTAACATTTAGTGGGAACTCTAACTAAGAGCATGGGTGTAGACTGGTCCATACTCGAGGCACCATAAGGGGATTATTCTGCCCCTTTTACTACATAGTCCTTGAAATGTGCAGGTGCCTTCCTATCTCTAGTGGGGTAGCGTGGTTCAACTTCTGGCTCTTTATCTTGAGGGCCGGATAGATGGATCTCTTCATTGCTGTGCTGCACTACAGGTGTACTCATGCTCTCCTCCCCTGTGACTGTGCTGGGACCGAAGTCTTCCAGTGGCTGTGGTCCCCGTGGAGCGGTGGTGGGGCTCTGATCCAAACGGAGGCGCACGTGATCTTGGTGCCTTTTGATGATCTGACTGTCCTCTGTCACAACTTTCCATGATACTGACCCTATTTTTTCAAGTATTGTACCTGGTATCCATTTGTTTCCATGTGCTTGAAAACCTTGCACATATACTGCATCAGACTCAGCTAGTTCCCGATCTCTAGCATGTATATCATGCAGGTTCTTCTGCTTTGCTTGCTTCTGGGAGACTTTGTTCGACAGGCAGGGGTGCATTAGGTCCAGGTGTGTTCTCAGTTGGCGTCCCATTAATAATTGAGACAGACTTACCCCTGTAGTAGTCTGGGGGGTTATTCTGTACTTTAGAAGGAAACGTGCAATTTTTGTTTCCACATTCCCCCCCCGTCATTTTCTTCATTCCTTCTTTGAATGTGCGGACAGCTCTCTCCGCCAATCCGTTTGAAGCGGGATGATAAGGAGATGTCTTGATATGCTTGATCCCGTTTTTCCACAGGAATGTTTCAAATTCAGTGCTCACAAAACTGGGGCCATTGTCCGTGACCACCATGGCTGGCAATCCATGTGTTGCAAAATTGTGCTGCAGTTTCTCTATGGTCATTGTAGACGTGATTGAGGTCATTGTGTGGACGTCAATCCACTTTGAATGTGCGTCAATTAATATGAAAAACATCTTACCCATGAAAGGGCCCAGAAAATCCAAATGCAGTCTCATCCACGGCTGGTTCGGCCACTCCCATGGGTGCAGAGGTGCTTCAGCAGGTGCTGTTTGGTTTACTTGGCACACTTGGCATTTTTTTACTGCTGTCTCCAGGTCAACCTCCATGTTTGGCCACCAAACATAACTGCGGGCCAGGGCCTTCATGCAGGATATTCCAGGGTGGGCTTCGTGCAGCTCTTCCACCATTCGCTGTCGGCCTTGTGGGGGAATAATCACCCTGCTGCCCCATAGCACACACCCGTCCTCCACACTCAGTTCATCTTTGCGGACCAGAAAAGGTTTCAGTGCTGGAGCTGAACACACTTGGGGCCATCCACCGAGTACAAATTGGTGAATTTTTGAAAGCACAGGATCCTGGCGAGTCCAAGTCTTGATGTGCTGCACTTGAATAGGGGTTCCCTCTAGATGTTCCATCAGCAAAATCACATCTCCAATTTCCGGTGTTTCTCCCGGCATTTCTGGCAAGGGGAGACGACTTAAGGCGTCTGCATTGGCATGTTTTGTCCCCTCTTTGTAGGAGATTGTATACTCATAGGCTGCTAGGGTTAATGCCCACCTCTGAATTCGGGCAGCTGCAAGCTGTGGAATGCCTTTGCTTTCTCTGAATAGACCTAATAACTGCTTGTGATCTGTAAGTATGGTAAAATGCTTACCATAAAGGTACTGGTGGAACTTCTTAAGGCCAAAAATAATCGCCAGGCCTTCTTTTTCCAGCTGGGAATATCCCCTTTCTGCTGTTGTCAGGGAGCGAGAAATATATCCAATAGGTCGCTCTGAGCCATCAGATAATCTGTGTGACAAGACATACCCCAGTCCATAAGGTGATGCATCACAGGATAGATATAGCAGCATCAAAGTGCACCAATAACTTGTCTGAATGGAGGCATGCTTTGGATTTTTGAAAGGGTTGGTCCTCTTCCCTCCCCCACTTCCACACAGTCTCCTTCCGTAGCAGAATGTGCAGTGGTTCTAGAATGGTAGACACATTTGGTAAGAATTTGTGATAATAATTCAGCATGCCTAGGTATGCCCTCAATTGTGTAAGATTTATGGGTCTGGGAGCCTCTTTAATGGCTGTAACTTTTTCTGCAACAGGATGAACCCCATTTTCCTCAATTCTGTATCCCAGGTACACTACTTCAGATGCCAGGAAACAGCACTTGTCCAAACGCAATCGCAGACCTGTTGTTGAAAGTCTATTCAAAACCTTGTCTAGGTGATTCATGTGACTTGCATCATCTTTCCCTGTGATAAGTATATCATCAATGCGAACCACCACATGTGGGATGCCCTGCAACAGGCTTTCCATTGTTCGTTGGAAAATGTCTGGCGCTGAAGAAACTCCATAAGGCAGTCTGGTATGTTGATACAGCCCTTTGTGCATATTAATTATGGTGAATTTCCTAGAACCTTCATCCAATATCATCTGTTGATATGCTTGAGACATGTCCAGCTTTGTAAATTTCTGACCTCCCCCTAACACTGCTAGCAAGTCCTCAGTTTTCGGAATTGCAGCGAATTTGAGTAAGGCTCAAATTCGCTTATTTTCCCATAAGTTGCCATACTCCCTAATTTCTGTTTTTAATTGTTTTAAAGGCCTACCTCGTCGCCAATGTTATATTCTGTAGGGAATAGGCAGAAGACTCAGGTGGAAGTTCACAGTCTTTATTTGCATGACGGTACTGTGGGTACAACTCACTAGTAGTCTACTACTGAACGCGCCAAAACAACAACAGGCTTCCCGTTATACAATAGGACCCTAGGCAGCTGCCGCTTGCCTGACTAGAACTAAACCACATTACTACAGTGTACAATAATTAAAACAGTAACTTGACACAGATTGAACAGCAAGGTTTTCTTGGCGTCTCAGAGCTTCTTATTATTTATTATTATTTAATTACTTAGCAGACGCTTTTATCGAAAGCAACTTACAGAAATTAAACAAAATGTAAAAATATTAAATCAAAAAATGTAATGTTTCTTCTAAGGAGGGGAAAGAAAATAGAAAAAGAAAAATAAGGATTTGGAGACAGAGAGAAATGGCAGATGAAAAGACACAGCAGACATATAAAAGCAAATTAAGAAATATAAACATTTTAATTACACAACTAACTTCTTAATCGTTATAAAAAATGTTTTTATAATGCAGGTTTGGTAAAGTTAATATGCAAATTATGGATGAGTAGATTGTTTTCTCAGTAAACCAGCTCCTGGTCTAAAATTAAAATCTAAAACATCAAAATATTAACCTAATATGAGGTAATAATAATCATAATGCATCTATATATAAAGATGTGAGCAGCAACCATGGCTGCATATTATTATTGAAAGACAGTAATTTAAACGATATACTGACGCAATTTACAAAACAGAAATATCAATTTTTAAAATACCACATTTTAATTCCAAAGACATCTACAATCATGTTTAATTTTACAATAAAATAAAATTCCTGATTGAATGTTGACACATTTTTCAGTACTCAATCAAAGCTAAATATTACTGGCTTACTACTCTTCTAGAAGTTTACCATGGTTATGCTACTGATTTACCAAAGCACAGTCAGCACCCACATATCCGACCCATAAAATTTTGACTTCAATGACGATTAAATGAGTGTGATTATTTCATTTTGGCCCGTTTCAACCCTTGTCCATTTTTTCAGGGAACACAAAAAAGATACAATGTCAAAAATACATAGCTGAAAGGACTGTGTTTTAAAATAAGTAGGCTTCCATTTTGTTGGTACAGTACTATATTTTCAACAGAAGTAGTATTTTAATTCAGAACGATATGATTCTGAAAATATGACTTTCCAAAAGGGACGACTGTGGACACGTGGACTATATAATACAGTAAATACTTTTAAATCTGGAACGTATTGTAGCAGTACATAAAATTCCCTGTTAACGACCCAACAGCAAAATTAAATCAAAACGTTACCCATGCACAGAACTATGTGAAACCTAAAAGGCAAAGCAATTTAGCAAAAGATTAAAAAAAAAAAACAGTTTCCAGAATTAACAGTATCCAAAGTCAGTATTCAAAAGAATGATTTGGCATGTGTGACCGAGTTGTTGAGTGGCGTGTGGGTGGTGACGTCACGGACCAGGAACAGAAACCAAAACAATGAATGGCGGTGGTGAAACTGCAGCGCTACGGCGCTCAGTGTTTTTAGTAAATAATAAAACAAACAAAAGATTTAAACAAACAACACACTACAAACAAAAGGCACATTGGCCAAACAAATAGAAATAAACAAATAAGTATCGTGCTGGGTAAAACCAGCATGCTTAGCAGTTGTTTTAGATCTTAAATCTCTCTCCCACCTTGCTCGCTCGCTCGCTCGCTCTCCCATACTCTCTTCTGTACACTCCTCGAGAGTAGAGCGCTGCAGGTTTTTATATTCTGGTCGAGGGGTCAACTAGCTGTTAATTATTTTATTACCCCTCGGCCATAGTCTGCACGAGTTTAGTAAGGATGCGTGACTGTCAGCTAGTTAAATAATCAGTAGCTGATCAGTCACGCATCCTCACAAGGTTTAATAATCAAAAACACAAAACAATAACAAATAATATCGGCTTTCGTCGTCATATAAACATATAAATCATAATATAAATAAATAATAAACAAAGGGACGGGACACTCAAACAAACAAAACAAAAAAACCCCGGGCTGTGACGGATAAACAAGTACATTGTAACATTGAAGAGATGGGCTTTGTATCAGAAAATAGGTGACTGAGTCGGAAATCACGTGTGACGAGTAAGTGCATTAATTTGTTACATATCTTGTTTTATTTTAGCAGACGCCTTTATCCAAGGTGACTTACAGAGACTAGGGTGTGTGAACTATGCATCAGCTGCACTTACAATTCCATCTCACCCGAAAGACGAGCACAAGTGACTTGCTCAGGGTCACACAATGAGTCAGTGGTTGAGGTGGGATTTGAACCAGGGACCTCCTGGTTATGAGCCCTTTTCTTTAACCACTGGACCACACAGCCTCCTATATATATAATGGGAATTGATTTTATTCTTAATACAAGGGTGGTAAAAAGCGTCTGATGTGTGTATGGGTAATGGATATCCGAGTGCTGACTATGTGTGTTGCGCAGTAATGGAAATGTTATCTTAAAAACTCTGAAAGGGAATTCCGTTCATTAATTATAGATGGATAGAATCCTCTGTGGACATCAGAATTTATATTGGCTAAAACAATATATAATTATAAATCTTTTTGGCAGACATCCAGGGATGTTTTTTGTCACTATTGGCTGAGTAGGATGTTTCAAACTAATTACTATTATCAAGGGGAACATCAACACCATCCAAAGGTTGGCTTCATTATCAGTTCATGTGTTAATTTGCATACAGTGTAGACCATGTTTTATTTATTAGATAAATTGAGTATCACTGCATGTTGTCAATGGTGTTTAAGGCTACCAGGGGCAGCCAGGATGGTCAGTGATTACCACCTCTTATGCAGTCTTGGATGCAGAAGCACCTGCCAACTGAGTGGTACTGATCCTTATGCAAAAGCCTGTAAGATCTGCATCTAAAACTGCAATAGGGAGATGCAGCTTCAGCCTTGTGAAAACATGACATATATACTGTACAAGGTGCTGGAAGGTGACACAGGGGAAGTCAATTGAGTTAATCAATATTCAATTGAAATTATATTTCACGCAATTGGTGAAGAAAGGCAGGCATATGATTGTAATGGTGAATGCATTATTCAAGTTCATCCCAAACATGCTCACTACTTGAATTGAGATCCAGGCATTCTGTTTGCCATGGAAGTTTATTTTATTTATTTATTTTTTCACTTTGTAACTGCCAGGGCAAACACAGGCACAGACTCACACCCATCCATCTCAAATACAGAATGAGCACACACACACGCACGCACGCACGCACGCCATGACCAGCTATTCATGCATACCCCAATAAGGATGATATTCATATTTAATTAAAAAAAAAAAAAAAAGAAAAAAACTTTTGACCTGGCAGTTCATTGCGGTCATATTAGTAATGCATGCATTATTTAAACTATTAACATATTTGCTTAAATATCATAATTATTTTATAAATCACCTTTTCTTGCTTTGTCAAATTGATTTAATAGTAGTTATCTAATTTAAGAAGAAGAAGCCTTCTTAACATTTCTAAATTAAAGCATTTTCTTAATTAGAACAGGCTTAATCAAGCTCATTAACATGCTAATACGTATTACCCATAAACCATAATGTCACATAATTGCATTTAAGACTGTTAAAAAGTAGTGTAAAATTAGCTCATAATCACAGAGTGCAAACAATTAAAATGGGTAGCACACCTGCAGCAATTCAAAAGAACATTTGGTGGAACCTGAAAGCACAGTACTATCATAAAGCTCTATTTAAATACCAGTTACAACAATGTAAATTGGGAATAACTTGTTTGCAAAGATATTTTTTCTATATTGGACGCACTGGACGATACAATCTGCTACTTTATGGTCTAATATATGAATTAGGACCCAGTGTTCCTATATAAAAACTAAAATGTCTCAAACAATCAATGCATCTTCCCAAAGGATCTGGTACACCTTATTTTTTTGTTTATGTAAAACAAAACACTGACAAACAACTTTTCAAAAGAGGAGTGATAATAAAATTGTTATAAAATTATGAAAAAATATTAACAATAAAAGAGAGAGAGAGAGAGAGAGAGAGAGAGAGAGAGAGAGATAGACACACACATTTTCTAAATACATTTTTACAGGAGGAGGACAGAAGATCAGGTGACCTCCATTCCCGCTGTTAAGCCAATTGTCTCTTTTCACCTGCTGAACTCAAGCAACAATTAGAACAAGCTACTGAACCCTAGATGCAGGATCCACCTTGGGAAGCAAAGAGGGTAACTCTTCTAATTTCTCGCTAACCCACAGGAGCACAAAGTCCAATGCAGAGCTCCCTGTACAGCTGTGGCCAAGTGATCTGCATCACATAGAATTTTAGGATTGAGACATTAAAAAAACCTATATGAACATAATTTAGATCTTTTATTTAGCATCATGTAATCAAAGAACCTACAAAATGCTATCACAAAAGTCTACCGGAAACCATAATAGTAGTACAGTATTTCATGTTCGATTTTCGAAATGTCACATTATTCATTTGTCAATTTTTCATTTAGTATATCGGAAACTACAAAGCAGTATGCAATTCAATATGTTAATGTAACATTATTCAGATATTACTTTTCATTATCTTAGCCTCCTTGGACACTGCAATGAATATGCAATGAATGTTTGATGCATGCATTTGAAACAGGGTTAAAGAATGCACTCAGTTTTAATTTTAATTAGCAGAACCACTGATAGCGCAATCATGTGATGTGATGTGATGTGGTAACATTGAGGATGGTTGTTGAATTTAAATTACAGCGCTTCCTCATTATTTCACTGTTCACTAATTCATAGTAAATTGTCATGTACTATACGTCACCATATAAGGCACTTTACTAATTCACTATTTTGAATATTTTCTTTATGTGGACATCCAATAGCGAAACAGCAAGGAATCACGGTACAAACACAATTAAACACATATTAAAGTATTTTGTGGCTCATCTGCACTTTAATACTCAAGTACAACAATAACAAGGAACCTAAATATCAGCCTAAAAGTCCATTAACTCAGTGGCCTTCAGCAAGGCAAGTTGACAATGCTGTCATGTAATTCCCTTTTCAACCAGATCAGTAAAACAAATACTAAAGCTTTAGAACCCAAAGCACACAGTCTTGTTGCATGTAAATTGGACATACAGAGTTCCCATTGCTGATTGGACAGGCAGAGTTCCCATAGCTGATTGGACAGGCAGAGTTCCCATAGCTGATTGGACAGGCAGAGTTCTCATGCTGATTGGAAAGGCAGAGTTCCCATTGCTGACCACACCTTGGAGAATCAACTCTATGTGCTGCTAACCAAAGCAAACACAATTAAAAAGTGAGAGTATGAATAAAAATAAGTTCCTTCAAATAAGTAGCAGATGGTCAATTTAATAACTTTCAGAACTAGTAAACCACAGCTGTGGAATGGATTGAGACTGGCATGCTGCTGCATAAGTGGGATGGGTGCTATGGAGGCCAAATGTATTTTTAGTGGATGAGTTCAGATTAGCATCTCATGTGTCTAATGTTGCTCCTACAGTAAATGCCATGGTATTCCAACTTTTTCCCAAGCCCATTCCCACAGCCACAAATACCAGTCCCAGGATGAGAATCACTGACAGTATGCACAAAATCAGTAACATGCACAGAACTGAACCTCCTTCACAGTGTCCTATACTAATACATTACAATAATCACTCAAAAGCAGACACCACTCCTTGTGTGGAAATTGACAGGAAACCTATACCTGATCCTATCACAACACACTATACCAGTTACAACACTGTCCTTTGGGAATAAGTTGTTTACATTGATTCGCAAAAATGTGTATAATCATTAAATAATAGTACATTTCCAGATATAATCTGGAATGGATTAAGGTCATTTTCAGTTGTATATGTTGTGCTATATCCACAATGCTCCTTTCTCCAACTCACCATTAGCAGTATTTGTTTCAGAAAGGATACACACGGCCTTGTAAAGTTACCAAGCCAGACATAAAGGATATTTCATTTATTGGCTTCTAAGTAGTCTTAATCTGTTCCTTACTTATTATAACATTGGAATTGGTGTGCGAGGTAATAACAATTTGGAGTAATCAGATGTGTGAATCTGCTATGAAAAAAAGGTCTCAGACAATCAGTGCACCTGATTCTATATCATATCTTGTACCTAACTGTCTCCACCCATTTTAGCCCAAAGTCATTTCAGATGTACATTATTTATCACATGAATAACCTTAATTCTTGTGAAAGACCCCTTATTTGGAAAAGTTTATGGCTCCATATGCATTGACAATAGAGGATTTGATAATGTAATGAAACAATTCTTAGCAACACCAAACACAATGGCTTTAGTACGCCCTATGAAGCCTTAACTGTGAACCCTTATTGGTTCACAATTAAGATGAATGTTATTTAGTTTTCTTTTGGGTTCTACCCTTTTCTAATACATTTTCAATAAGAGCCACATTGATATTAGACAATTACAGTGTAGTCTTTGGGAATGTAAGAGCACATGTTAATCTGACAGACTTGTATAAATTCCCGTGCTCTGAAGGACAGCCACTCACTTCATCACAGGGCAGAGCGACCTTATTGTCCACTATGAGGAGATAAATAGACATACCAACCATCTGTTGAGGAGCTTAAATCACAACTTTACTAGCTAGGATTTTACAAACACTCCCTGCTGCAGAACATCAGCAAAACTAGCACATGGAATCAGCCATTAAACTTTATTTTTAATGATATGAACCACAAACAAATTTATACAAAAATGTCACCGGCCCTATAGATCAATGTTTAAAAATGTGCAGGCTGTGACATTTATTATCATAAGCAAATATGCAAATGCTTTCTGTGGCTGCCTGTCATTTATTAATTTTTTTAACAGCACTGACATGTGAATTGCCCAAGGAATTTTACATTTTAAATTAAAATGGCAATGTTGGCATTTTTCTCCAGAAAACATAAGTGATAAGGACACTGGAGGGCAATAAATATAAGCTTTTAAATAGGACCATTGTGAAAGGCTTAATGAAATAACCTCTGATTGAAAAAATGCACAGGTAATCACCCGTATACTGTATGTGTTTTTATTTTATTTTTGGGTAAAAGATAATCAGTTCTAGACATAGAAAATATGGCACAGCACAACAGCCCATTCTTCAATGAATTCTAAAAAGACTGCTGGTGTAATTCATTTTACCACCCGGTGTGTCATGCCACTTTGTACAACAAGAGAGTTAATCCCCTGTCCAAGATATTATCCTATTCCTATGTGAATCTACAGGATACCAAACAACTCTCATTTCCTGTCTCTGTATCACACAATTACAAAACAGCCACCCATCTCTTGTAAAAGAAGTACCCAATGCCTTCCCCCACTGGTAAGCATAATAACGAATCACTAACTATGTCAATGAAAGAGCCTGTAACAAAAATACATATAGACGTGCTGTGTTACCATGGTAATAGAACACTGTATTGCAAGAAATATATCCTTGAATTCTTCATGTTCACACATGTACAGCACAGCAAAATACTCTGACAAGGATTATTGTTCTATAAGACATGATGGTTCAGACTTATCCATTTTAACATAAATACTATAAAAGTAGAAATAATCAAATTGTGAAAAAACAATGACCATTACACTGATGCTTTTTTATTTTAGAAAATAGTTAAACTAACTTTGAGCTGCAGTACGTTCAGGATATCTAATAAAAAAAAAACATTTAAATTTGTCACAGCAACAAATCAGGTATTAGCAAATTATGAACCTGACACTGCGTTTCTAAAAGCAGGCCGCCCAACACTGCGTTTCGCCCAGCGTATTAAAATGGAGACCCCTAAAACTTTTGACAGTGGTTGTGCAATTCACAACTTATTTACAGCACAGAAATAACCTTTTTTTTTTTAAAAAATACAGATAAGGGGGGAGTTATTTTTTGTGGGATTTTATCTTCAAAGTGGAGCCTAACGTTGTTGTTATTTTTTTGCTTCAAGTCAAGGACAAAACCACTTACATCAAAATATTTTACAAAACTGAGAGTGTAATGTTTCTTCTTGTGTGTATAAATATGAACCTGGCCTAATGGTAAATATTTTACTTCTGTGCTCCCTTCTAATTAATATTGGGTGGCTATTCTTTTTACAATATTAATTTAGTTTTGTATAATACATACAGTGCTCCAGATAAGGGTTTGGGTCATTGAGTAATTTACTCTCCAATTTAGACACTATGGGCCTGTGGCAATGCGCCCCGCCCCTGTGTGCATTTGTGTGTTATGTGTTGCGTGTTGCGTGTGTAAATGTTGGTGTATAGTCATTGGTACACGGGATATAAACGGGTCTGTGTTTCACGTGTATTTAAAAAGTGTATATTTGTATTTAGGCACGGGATTGCACATCACGCACGTGCATTTAAAATATAATATGTGAACACGGGGTTTCACGTAATGAATTCACGTGCTGGGATTCAAGTGAGTAATTAATTAGTAATTGAATCCCAGCACAACAGTATAAATAGATGCACGTTTAGTCACTCGTGGTTAGGTGTTCGGGAGTGGAGAACGGGTGTGGAGAAGGAGAGTTAAAATAAGAGAAAAGATCGTAAATATAATAGTTGTTTGTACTCACCGTGTTTGTTTGTCTCCGTGCACCGTTTGTTAAGTGTTTAGTCCGTTTTGTGTATATGTTTGTTTTGGCTACCAGTGCCGTGTCCTGTGTTTTTGTTGTTTCAAACCTTTTATTTTCTGTCTGTTATTAAATGCTGAGCGCAATCACGCGCTCAGCTTTACCAAAACCCCATCTCTCTGTCGTTTGTGTTCCTGTTTCTGGTCTGACGCCACCCACTCCGGCCGTCTTTGTGACAGGGCCATATTCATAAAAGATGGAGGTAATTTCTGGCCATTAAAACAAATTGCAGAGCAGTATTTAACACATGATTTATAGAACTACTGCCTGGATATCAGTGGCGTAACTTTGGTTTCAAAGGTAGGGGGGACAGTTTCAGTAGCTGGGGCACGCATGAAGATTATTC
Source organism: Acipenser ruthenus (assembly GCF_902713425.1). Taxonomy (NCBI): domain Eukaryota; kingdom Metazoa; phylum Chordata; class Actinopteri; order Acipenseriformes; family Acipenseridae; genus Acipenser; species Acipenser ruthenus. Next base: position 101,737,971 of record NC_081189.1, on the reverse strand, counting down.
TATCTGAAATAATAAAATATGTTACAAACAAGTATAACAAAACATTGCATCACTTGTATGTCTAATTAAAAGATCCAAAGACATTCCTGTGGCAAATCATTCAAAACAATATATTGTTGGCACCATGTTTTCATGAGTGATGAGTGTGGCAAATTGTTATATTATTCAGTCGCTTCTGAGTTATGGAATTACAAAGCCATGACTTTAGTCTTTGAAGAGCACTGATGCGCCGCTCAGATCAGAGCCTGGCTCCAGGATCAGATGCCTTTACAACCGGCCCCTGCTCAACACCCAGCTCCAGACAACGAGTTTCAAACTTTAAGCGTGTTCCTGTTTACAGCCTAGGTAAGAACTCAACTTTACCACGATAAATACGATTATAAACCTGCTTGGAAAAATCCTGCTTTCTGATTGGTTAGCTGCATTCTGTCAGCCGTACCTTCATCCCACACAACCTTTCAACACAGACGCATCACCAAAAGCTTTGAATTTAAACTCACATGCATTATTCTATAACATTTAATAGCTGTAAATTATCATTAATTTAAAAAAATGACCGTCAAACCCACAATCACATTTTGATATTTTTAAATGGAAAAACTGGTCACACTTTATTATAAGGGCAGTTTTTTTTTTTGTTTATTAACTGTTAACAAACAGCTATGTTAATGTACATTATTTATTTTCTGTTAATCAGGTTTTTATTAACCCTAACCCTAAGCTAAAAATGAACAATGTTTGTTAACAGTTAATAAACAAAAAAACAGCCCTTAAAATAAAGCGTGACCGACTTGTATGAGGATCAATTTCCTGTGGTTAAAGAAAAGGGTTAAAGAAAAGTGGGTAAAGAAAAGGGCTTGTAACCAGGAGGTCCCCGGTTCAAATCCTACCTCAGCCACTGACTCATTGTGTGACCCTGAGCAAGTCACTTAACCTCCTTGTGCTCCGTCTTTCGGGTGAGACGTAATTGTAAAAGTCTGCAGTTGATGCATAGTTCACACACCCTAGTCTCTGTAAATAGCCTTGGATAAAGGCGTCTGCTAAATAAACAAATAATAATAATAATAAAAGAAAAACGGCACAGTGGAATAAAAGAAATAGAACTAAATCAACTCGAACTTGAACGAAACAAAAAAAACACAATAAAAGCTTCCAAATGGGCTGTGAACATCATACAAAACTGGCTTCAAGAAAAAGGTTGTTACCTATCATTTACTTTCTCAGGAAGAACTGAACAGTCTCCGTAGGGAATTGTATGCTTCTGTAAGAAATGAAGAGCAGTTACATTTCCAGCTATCAATCTAGCCGGTATCAATCGCTTTGTGAATGATCCACCGTGCAGCAGAAAAGTTAATTTAGTGAAAGATGCTGCATTTAACACAGCTAACAATGTATTCATAGCAGTAATTAAAAAAACTGAGACGAAGTGGAAATGACAAAGCAACACACTATCCCCAATAACACCTGCAGACCTGGAGAAGCTAAACAAATTGTGTTATCAGACTTATTTATGTAAATGTTAAGTTATTTTTGGCCATTAATGAAAAATTATAATAAGTTAATGTAATTGATATACAGAAATGTACTTAACATGCTATATTTACAATAAAACGTATGTTAATATATAAAAATGAACATGTTTAAACACATTTTGTTTACATTACACTGGAACTATTTTTTGTGTGTAGTGATATTTACTGTTCATATAAGAGCATAAGAACATAAGAAAGTTTACAAACGAGAGGAGGCCATCTTGCTCGTTTGGTTGTTAGTAGCTTATTGATCCCAGAATTTCATCAAGCAGCTTCCTGAAGGATCCCAGGGTGTCAGCTTCAACAACATTATTGGGGAGTTGGTTCCAGATCCTCATAATTCTCTGTGTAAAAAAAGTGCCTCCTATTTTCTGTTCTGAATGCCCCTTTATCTAATCTCCATTTGTGACACCTGTTAATCTTGACTAATTAAGCCAATAATTGGTTCAATTAAGTAACAGAGATTGGTTGAAATGAAAACCAGCAGTCACAGTAGCTCTCCAGGACCAGGGTTGGAGACCCCTGCTATAAAGCAACCCTACTATCTAACACAGGGATCTCCAATCCTGGTCCTGGAGGGCCACTGTCCTTCCTGGTTTTTGTTCCAACCTGGCAGCCCGGGAAACTAGTCCCCAGTTGAAGAAAAGTGACATATAAAATAGTTACCAAAATAATAGCTAAGCTTAAGTAAGAATCATCAACCAATATTATTATACAGTATGGACTAAGGGCAATGACTTCCCTTCCTATGGCATTGCAATTATCATGTCCAAGGTCACCCGTCTATTTCTTTAATTGGTTTTTCAGACTCTATGTTGTATATGTTCATAGAGCTGTCCTTTACAAAGAAAAGCTTCAGGTCTGGTCATCTCACACTGACTTAAACACAATAGCTTCTGCTACTGAGACAACAGCAAACTTTTCCTTTATGGCTACCGAAATAATGCACAGCCATTGAAAATGTGATTGCAAATTAAGTGAGTGCCAATCACGTGATTCTGGTTGTGTAGATATGGTATAAATCAAAAAGAAATGCAATAACCACAGTGTTTGACTGCTTGTTTTAGTTTCTTTAGTTTTACCTCTGAATTCATTATTGAGTGTTTGAAGTTATGGGTGACTTCAATGAGCTCTAATTAGTCTTTTGCTCAATGACCCATTCACAAAGAGAAGACAATGCTGCTTCCCCTAAAATAAACATGCATTTTGCTATTAATATGTACCTGACATTTTACCTTAATTTATAAATCATTTTGCTTTATATACCGTGAAGGTAACACAAAAGCATAGTGAAATTAAATAAAACATTTCCACCAACCAAACTATGGACAAATATCCCCAACTCCAAACCTGCGCAGCGAGTGGCTCAGGTTTTATCATGCTCGGTTACCATGAGGGTACTGGAAACTGTTCAGTAATAGTTATTTGTGTATTTAATTCAGTGGAAAATACACAGAAACAATTAATGAGATTACTCATATGTAATGAAAAGAATCAAAACTAACCGATTGTCACAGTGGCCTGCTCAGAATCTGATCGGTACTGTCAGCCGCTGGCCTCCTTCATGATGTTGACAGACCCCCAGTTTGAGAACCTCATTTCAAGGCTATGGCTGATCACCACACTGTATTTATATGGTTGTGGAAACTGCTGCCATTCCACATTGTATCTAATTAAACTATCCAATTTATTTATAAATACACCCTTGCTTCTTAAAATGGATTTCCTACCTCAGATTTAGTATTACTGTCACGCCACATATATAGTGTTTCGCATTTCCGTTTTTTTCCGAATTTTACCTAAAAATGACAGGATTTTATTTTAACTGGACGTCGGTTTTTATTGATTTATACTGATTTTTGTCTCTTCAGTATTTTCTATGTTCTAGGAAATACACAATATTTTGATTAAAATGCGGTTTTATTTTGACTCCATTGTAATAAGCAGCCCTACACAGTATCCTAGGAGACAGCATGTACGCGTATTTCGGAGGATCAAATAACATTCAACCGTGGCTCTCTGTCACTTCACAAACACATAATCACCTGATTATGTTGGCCAATCAAACTGCATATTGTGGCAATTACTGGGGGTAGTAACTATTAGCTTGATTAAAAACTAAATTGAAATACTTACATGAAAATATAATGTTTTTAGTGAATGAGGAATGGGGAGAAAACGTAAATCAGTTTATGAATATTCACAAGAAAACAAATGTTTCTAAGTATACAAATAGCAGAAGTGGGTCAGATGAGGCATGGGATACAAATACTGCTGCACTGAGGTACATGTTTGCGCTGACAATAAAGGAACATACAGACGTGCTCAAATTTGTTGGTACCCCTCCACAAAAAACGAAGAATGCACAATTTTCTCTGAAATAACTTGAAACTGACAAAAGTAATTGGCATCCACCATTGTTTATTCCATATTTAATAGAAACAGACTTTGCTTTTGCTTTTGTTTATTCAACATAATATTGTAAATAAGAAAACAAATGAAAATGGCATGGACAAAAATGATGGGACCGCTAACCTAATATTTTGTTGCACAACCTTTAGAGGCAATCACTGCAATCAAATGTTTTCTGTAGCTCTCAATGAGACTTCTGCACCTGTTAACAGGTAGTTTGGCCCACTCTTCCTGAGCAAACTGCTCCAGCTGTCTCAGGTTTGATGGGTGCCTTCTCCAGACTGCAAGTTTCAGCTCTTTCCATAGATGTTCGATAGGATTCAGATCAGGACTCATAGAAGGCCACTTCAGAATAGTCCAATGTTTTGTTCTTATCCATTCTTGGATGCTTTTAGCTGTGTGTTTTGGGTCATTATCCTGTTGGAGGACCCATGACCTGCGACTGAGACAGAGCTTTCTGACACTGGGCAGTACGTTTGCTCCAGAATGCCTTAATAGTCTTGAGATTTCATTGTGCCCTGCACAGATTCAAGGCACCCTGTGCCAGGCGCAGCAAAGCAGCCCCAAAACATAACCGAGCCTCCTCCATGTTTCACTGTAGGTATGGTGTTCTTTTCTTTGAAAGTTTCATTTTTTCGTCTGTGAACATAGAGCTGATGTGACTTGCCAAAAAGCTCCAGTTTTGACTCATCTGTCCAAAGGACATTCTCCCAGAAGGATTGTGGCTTGTCAATATGCATTTTAGCAAATTCCAGTCTGGCTTTTTTATGTTTTTCTGTCAAAAGTGGAGTCCTCCTGGGTCTTCTTCCATGGAGCCCACTTTCGCTCAAAAAGCGACGGATGGTGCGATCAGAAACTGACGTACCTTCACCTTGGAGTTCAACTTGTATCTCTTTGGCAGTTATCCTTGGTTCTTTTTCTACCATTTGCACTATCCTTCTGTTCACTCTGGGGTCGATTTTCCTCTTGCGGCCGCGCCCAGGGAGGTTGGCTACAGTTCCATGGACCTTAAACTTCTTAATAATATTTGCAACTGTTGTCACAGGAACATCAAGCTGCTTGGAGATGGTCTTGTAGCCTTTACCTTTACCATGCTGGTCTATTATTTTCTTTCTGATCTCCTCAGACAGCTCTCTCCTTTGCTTTCTCTGGTCCATGTTCAGTGTGGTGCACACAATGATACCAAACAGCACAGTGACTACTTTTCTCCATTTAAATAGGCTGAATGACTGATTACAAGACTGGAGACATGTTTGATACTAATTAAAAAAACTAATTAGTTTGAAATATCACTATAATCCAATTATTTATTATCTTTTCTAAGGGGTACCAACAAATGTGTCCAGGCCATTTTAGAATATCTTTGTAGAATAAGCAATAATTCATCTCTTTTCACAGCTTCTTTGCTTTATTCTATGACATACTAAAGGCATGCAAGTATACATGATAAAATAGCTTTTAATGTCATCACTTTTCAGGAGGAATGAAGCATTATTTCAATGAGCTGTAAGGGTACCAACAAATTTGAGCACGTCTGTACTGAAAAATAAGCAACACAACTAAAACAGGAGAGTGAACTGAGAGACAAGCAATCCGTTATGCAGCTTGCACACGCGCCTTAATAAAAGAAAGCGCAGAATGAGTGTGTTAATGAGTTTGGCAGAGCACTGTGCTTTGCTGGACAGCTACTGTTTATTCCAGAGAGGTATGAGGTATGTTTATTGGTGACTGCCTAACGCCGACAATCTTAAACGTAAGTATTTGACAGAAAATGGTGATGATTTAGTTGGTAAACTTATGGAATGCATTGATGCAGTGGCTATGATAAATGGAGAGGGGATGGCATTTGTGTTTTAAACAGTGGTTTCAGAAATCAAACATTATAATCAAAATTAAGGTTGTTTAATTTTGAACCTTAAATATATAGATTAATACTAACAGTTACAACACTGAATAGAAAAAAATATATATACTGTATATTTTACTGTTTTTGTAAGTTTTGTCCAGTTGTTCGGCTTTGATTTTGGTGTCTGACCAAATTTATACGAGAGCTTTTAGTTTCTCACACCGTCCATGTAACAAGGGTTCCCAGATTTACAAAGTGAAAAACTGTTTTTTTTTTTTTTTTTTTTTTTCTTCAAGTCACTGACGGCGTACTAACTTTGTTAAAATAATGGTGTGACAGTGTGGCTAGGTGGTGACGTCCGGTCAGATGCAGGAAGGTAAACACACTGACACCAAACTGCAGTTTTAAACAGAAAAAGATGTGGCGGCGCCCTGTTTCAGCCATGAGCTTAGTTAGTTTAGTTTTTATTGTTTGGTTCGCTCTCTCCACCAAGCTTCCGCTTGCGGGGTGGTAGCTACAGTGTGTGCGTAAATCAATTTGTAGGCTTTCAGAAATGTTCTGTATCACACTGTTCACAAAATGAGAACCATTGTCAGATGTCAATTTAGATTGCAGACCCCATCGGGGTATAATCTCTCTCATCAGGCTTTTTGCTACTGCCATAGCTGTGACATGTCTGCAGGGGAATGCTTCAATCCATTTAGAAAAAGCATCAATTATCACAAGGCAGTACTTTTAGCCTTGGCAAGGTGTTAATTCAATAAAATCCATCATGACATGTTCGAAGGGGCCCTCAGGCCTCGGATGAGCTGATACGGACATGGGCGTGCTGCGGCCTACATTGTTGGTCATACAAATCACACATTTAGCACAAAATTGGTTAGCATATGTAGAAAAACCTGGAGCAAACCAAAAATTTTTAACAACATTCACCACCCCTCCCTTTGACACATGGTCTTGGCCGTGTTCCAACTTAGCTACATAAGGGAAACATGAACGGGGAAGGGCAGGCAACCCAGTGGGTCCTCGCCAAATCTTATGAGTAGAATCATAAGAGCATTTGTTTTTCCACAGAGCTATCTCGGCAGGTCCCACACTGTGTTGTAAGTCAGCTACGTCCTGTAAAGAAAATACAGATTCAGTTAAGGCAGGTAATGAAACCATTTGGAGCACAGGGGCCTGAGTTGATGACATATGGGCTTCCCCGTAGAAGTGAGAAAACCCCGCTTTTGCCAGAGGGTGCCAACGTCGTGTACGACCCCGAAGGCGTAGCGACTATCAGTATAGATGGTAACAGTTTGACTTTGAGCCAAAATACAACCACGGGTTAGGGCGAACAGTCCTGCAGCCTGAGCAGAAAGGTTGCCAGATAGTCTAGCGCTTTCTAGTACAGCAGTCGCAGTAGTTACTGCATTTGCAACTAGAGGGTCACCCGCTGGAGAGCACTGTGCCAAGCCATCAACAAACAATTCTAAATCAGCATTCAATAGGGGCACGTCAGTAAGATCGGGTCGTGGCCTGCAGACCTGTTCTACTAAGGCGGTGCAATCGTGAGGCTCTCCATCGGCTTCTGTAGGAAGAAGTGTAGCAGGGTAAAGCACAGTACAGCGTTTTAGCACAACATGTGACATGGTCAATAATACATTCTGGTAATGTAGTAGACGAGCTGGAGTCAGATGTGCTGTCTTGGCCTGTGAAATGAGAGCATGTACTGCATGAGGAACATGTACAGTTAGAGGGCACATTGCAACTAGATCAGCACTAGCGAGCACAGCTTCAGTGGCGGCGGCCACCGCTCTCAAGCAACAGACTAGTCCTCGGGCTATGTTATCAAGGCGCTTAGAGTAAAAAGCCACAGGACGTTGTTTTCCCCCATGCTTTTGTGTCAGTACTGCCGACATGAATCCTCCCTTTTCACAAACAAACAGGTTAAAAGGTTTAGAGTGATCGGGTAACCCAAGACAGGGCAGAGAGGACAAGAGTTGTTTAAGTTTTTTGAGGGCAGTTAGTCCGTCAGGAGTCCAGTCAATTGTGTCTTTCATAGTCATCTTATGGCCATGTATCAAGTCAGCTAGGGGCTGAGTTACTGCAGCGTAATCTGGAATCCAAGCTCTACAGTAGCCAGCCATACCTAGCAACGTCATCATGTGTTTTTTTGTGGCAGGCTGGGGCAGTGTCAGAATTGCAGTGACACGCTCCAGGCCCAATTTCCTGCCTTCCGGTGTAATATCGTGTCCCAAGTATTTTACAGATGGTGACACGAGTTGCAGCTTTTTTTTTTATACCTTATGGCCATTACGAGCTAGGTACTCTAAAAGAGCTCTTGTATCAGTTTCGCACACGTGCTGAGTTTCAGAACATAAAAGCAAATCATCCACATAATGTATGAGTTTGCTTCCACCAGGGGAAACAAAACCTTCCAGATTCTGCGCCAAAGCGGCAGAAAAGACAGCTGGACTCTCGGTGAACCCTTGAGGCCGTTTCCCCATAAAGGTGAAAGCAAACCAAAACTATGAGTCCCTTGCAACGGGGATGCTAAAAAATGCATTTGCTAAATCAATAACAGTAAACCACTTCGCACTTGGGGGAACAGCTGACAAAACAGTAACTGGGTTTGGCACAATAGGGGCCCTTGCATGTATCGCGTCATTTACTAACCTGAGGTCTTGGACAAATCACCATTCTCCTGAGGCTTTGCGGACCGGGAGAATCGGGGTGTTGCAAGGCGAGTCTGGGCAGGGCACGATAGCTCCTCTAGAGACCAAAGAGGCATGCATCGGAGCAATGCCTTCCTGTGCTTCCTTGCTGAGAGGATACTGGGCGTGGCTAGGCCGTTGTGTGCTTTTTGGTGTGACTGTTAGGGGCTCTGCCCCTTTCATAAGGCCAACATCATACTTATCTTTTGCCCATAGAGATTCGGGGAGGCCGATCAGCAAGGGTGAAAATGTGCCTCCCCGGCTGTGTACGTAATTGTTTCGTTAGATGGAGGTTGTGCTAACCACTTTCTCTCAAATTCATAATCTCTCGATAAAGGTGACTACAGGGCAGTGCAATGTAAGGCATAAGGTAATATAAACCCAGTTTCATGACCCCAATGTTGTCGAGCCAATTTAAATAATTCCTCAATTTGTTCACCTCCGTTTTGTATATCCCATGAATAGAACCAACTACGGGTCTCAATCATTTGGGCCATCATCAAGGGACACGAGACGGTAACTCCGCTTTGCTCACATTTAATTCCACAATTGAATTTACATAGTAGATCTCGTCCCGCTAGGTTGCAAGGGCAGCATTCAGAGAAAATAAACCGATGCATAAACGTTTTCCCTTCATATTGTACGGGTAAAGGCATCATAATTTTCTCCCTCAATGCTACTCCTGAGGCTCCCACTGTTTCATTTGATATCATTGGGTTGGGCATAGTTCTAGCATTTATGACAGACATTGCAGCACCAGTATCAATTAAGAATTCAAATGACTCACCATTCACGAAGAGATCAACGGTGGGGGCTTCTTGTGGTTTAGAAAAAGTTAGCACGTACTGCTTGTTCGCTGTTTTGGTGTCAGCTGTCCCTGCCTTGTTTCATTCTGGTTTCGGTTTGTATAGTGATACTTGCGGTGGGGGAGCGCTTTGCCAGTTACTCCCGTTGGTTTGTTGTTTTGCTGCTGTCTCTGACAATCTCTAGCAAAATGTCCTTCCTGGCCACAATTATAGCAACTAGTGTCTTTATCCTGGTTGTGGAAGTTTCTGTTGCCATCGCCTCCGCTTCCCCCTCCTCGACCCCTCGTCCCACGTCCGCCCCGTCCGCGTTGATATCCACCTCGTGTTGGTCCTTTGCCCTGATAATAAGCCAGCTGAGCTGCTTGCAATTTGACTCCTTCTTTTTCGGCTTTTGTCTTTTGATTGCTCTCTTGCTTCTGTTGTTGTCTTTCAGCGTGCTTGCAATGTTCGATAACCTGAATGAGGGGAGCCGTCTCCCATCCAATGCATGTCATCCGTACCTGTTTATTCAGGGCAGGTACGAGTCCGTTTATTATGGCTGCTTTAGCAGACTGTTGTATTCATCGGTGCCTGGTCGGAGTCTGCTGTGTTTGCGAAAACACGTCTCCAATCTTTGTCTATATTCCTAGCAATGTCTTTAATCTCAGCTTGTCTCCAGGTGCGCTGAATCAGGACCTCTGGCAGCCAGTACGCTGTCAGGGGGGCCATGATAATGGCGTTGTTCGGATTGCCTTTTGGTCCCGACCGTGTAGTGAGCGTGCTGGAAGATCCTGATGTCTCAGGGGATTCTGGCGATGATAAGAAGCTCAGTCCAGGGGGCGACCAAGGGGACCAAGTCCACCGGGAACCGCCTTGGAAACCTGTCAGGTTGCTTGGGGTGGATATCAGAGGCGGAGGCGCGGGCGGCGGACCCTCTGCCACGGGCGGGGGCTGTTGGTGGACCTGGACGGGTCGGTCAGGCTGAGGAGCAGGGGCTGTGGAAACAGGAACACAATACGGGGGTGGAGCAGTCCCTTTCCTCATCGCAATCTCTATTTCTCTGTCTTTTTTTCTTTTTTTTTCACTTCCTCAGTACTATCTTTCTGACTTGCTTTTACCATTATGCTTTTAGCCTGCAATGCTGTTTGTCTTTCTGCTTCTCGTTCCCATTTCCTATAACTATCCCAGTCTTTTTCTCTTCCTTTGTCTTCTCAAACTCTAACTTTTCTCTACATTGTTATAACTTCCTTTCACTCAGGGTTGCTTTTAGTGGAAAATCAGCTATTTTGTGCCACAAAACAACCTGGTCTACAACACCGCGACCCCATTTATCAACCATTGTTCGTCCCGGTCCAACCAGCTGGTCCGGGAGACAGACTTCTAGTATGACTTTTTTTCTTTTTTTTTTTTTTTAAACTGTGCATTTAATTTTTTCAATTGTTATTTTTGGTTCAATATTTGGTATTTCATACAATGTCTTTTTAACTAGTTTCATTTGTAATTACTTATTAGTATTATTCATAGATCAGGTCGAATCACTTAATTTACCTGTTTCCGGATCAGGATTTCTATGCCTATTAGACAACAAAGTTCCCAGAACTTTTCTGCGCAGCCCGTTCCCAGAACGGGTTTTATCAGGTTCCCAGAACCTGAACCACGTGGTCTATCTTATTTTTGTCCTCTAGACAATAGAGTTCCCAGAACTCTTTCTGCGCAGCCCGTTCCCAGAGCGGGGTTTATCAGGTTCCCAGAACCTTACCAATTGGTCTATTTTATGTATGGATAAATTTGGGGACATCATCTACGCATATGGAAGTGAGAGGTTTGGAGTTGAAAAAAGGAAGGAAAAAGTACAAACTATTCCTGGAAAGTCTAGACGGCAGCAGGAGATTGAACGCTTAGTTAGAGAAAGGAGACAGCTGAGGAACCAATGGAGAAGAGCAGAACAAAGTCAGAAGGAGGGACTCAATCTCTTACAAAAGGTCATAAAAGATAAGCTTGCAACATTGCGCAGAGCTGAGCGCCTACGGAAACGCTACAAAAAGAAGGAGCGTGCGAGAGCTAACTTTTATAAAGACCCATTCAAATTTGTAAAGAAGTTATTCACCAGTGAGAAGAATGGCACACTAAAAGCATCTAAGGTTGAGCTGGAGAGATATTTGGAGGAAACACATACAGATTAAAAAAGGCAGGAGCCTATGTCAATTCCTTCAGACATCCCACCTATCAATCCACCAGAATACCAAATGGAGGACTGTGCACCTAAGTGGAAAGAAATAGAGCAAGCTGTGAAAAAAGCAAGGGCTTCATCATCTCCAGGGCCTAATGGAGTTCCGTACAGAGTGTACAAGAGTGCTTCAGGAGTTCTACGAATTCTGTGGAAATTGATGAAAGTGGCATGGGAAAAACAGGTTGTACCAAGAGCATGGCGCCGAGCAGGTGGAGTCTTTATACCTAAAGAAAAAGATTCTACAAGCATCAGTCAGTTTCGTCCCATTTCCCTATTAAACGTAGAAGGCAAGATTTTCCTCAGCATTATTGCTCAGAGATTGTCAGCTTACCTATTAAAGAACTGCTTCATTGACACTTCAATACAAAAAGCGGGCATTCCAGGTTTCCCAGGTTGCTTAGAACACATCAATGTGATCTGGCAACAAATTCAATCAGCTAAAAAGGAGAGGAAGGAGCTCCATGTGACATTCCTGGATTTGGCTAATGCATATGGTTCAGTGCCACATGAACTACTTTGGGCAGCATTTGATTTTTTCAGTGTACCGATGACAATAACAAATTTAGTGAAAGCCTATTTTGGAGATTTGCAATTCAGTTTTTCAACTTCAGAATTCAGCACTACATGGCAATGCCTAGAGGTTGGAATAATGGCAGGATGCACCATTTCTCCACTGGCTTTTACCATGGCAATGGAAGTAATCATTAGGGCATCAAAATGGGTAGTAGGAGGAGAGCGCTTGGCTTCTGGAATGCGACTACCACCAATTCGAGCATATATGGATGACATGACAACCATGACTACAACAGTAGCCTGCACTAATCGATTATTGGGCAAATTAACCAATAACATTGAATGGGCACGAATGCAATTCAAGCCCACTAAATCAAGGAGCATCTCTATAATTAAAGGCAAAGTAGTAGATAAAACATTCTTCATTAATGGTGAGGCAATACCAACAGTGTCTGAGAAGCCAGTGAAGAGTCTTGGGAGATGGTACGACGGGGATCTAAAGGACACAGTTCGTGTGGGAGAAGTTAGACAACAAGCAGTGGAAGGGTTGAAGAGCATAGACAGCTGCGCTCTATCAGGTAAACTAAAACTCTGGTGCTTTCAGTTTGGTCTACTGCCGAGGTTGCTGTGGCCACTGACTGTGTACGAGGTTTCTTTGACAACAGTAGAGAAGCTGGAAGCTTTAATCAGTTCATACATCAGGAAATGGTTGGGAGTTCCACGCTGCCTCAGCAGAGTGGGACTTTATGGTAAAGGAATACTGCAGCTACCAGTCTCTGCTCTAACCGAGGAGTTTAAGTGCGCCAAGGTCAGACTGGAAATGACATTAGTAGAGCCACGCGATAAATGCGTAAGGGAGGCAGCACCTGTGTTGAAAACTGGAAGAAAGTGGGCGGCAAAGAAAGCTGTGGAAGATGCAAAGGCTGCCCTTCGAATTGGTGATATCATGGGGCAAGTTCAGCATGGAAGAGGGGGTCTTGGTTTCAGTTCAACTCCTCCTACATGGCACAAGGCGGCCCCAGCTCAAAGGAGGAAGCTGGTAGTCAACGAGGTGCAAAAGCCGGCGAACGACCCGCATGAGGACTGCGTGGCCTGCCTGGGACTGGAGCATGCGGCGTCGGCCTTAGCAGACAGAACGTTCTGCCTGTTGTGCGCGAGTTTTCAAACGCACACTCTGCGTCGCAGGGCGAGAAAAGCAGTTGGGGACCATTCCCCTTCGTCAGGGTCTTCACATACCCTATCCGCCCCGCCGTCTTCCTTGGCGTCCCTGCCAGTGAAGCTGCAGTTGTCCAGGAGTCCGTCTTCCCAGCTCACCGCTGGCCAAAGATCTCCGGACACTAGGCGCATGAGGGAACGCTCCCGCAGTCCACCTATAGCGCGAGGTCCCTCCCTTCGCAAGGAACACTCCCGCCGGACTTCAAAGTCCCGTTCTGGGTCACCTCAACGGAGAGGACTTTCCCGTTCTCCTCGTCGGGACATGCGAGGCAGTGACAGGTCAAGCATCACAGAGCTCACGTCCAAGATGTCCCAGTTTATGGACATGATGATGGGGCAGCAGTCGCTGCTCATGTCCCTCGCTACAGCTCGGGCCGCGGATGAACCGGTCGGGCCGGTTACCAACCAGCCGATGGTCCGACCACAACCCCTGTCCGTTCCAGTTGCGCAACAAGACGCATGGGACGTGGATGCTATCTCTCGGGATGCATCAGAAGGGGAACCTCTCCCTGGAGAGGACAGTGTGGAGGCAGAGTTGGCGTCTCACCACTCAGAGTCTGAGATGGAGGTGCTGTACGTTGATGACTCCTTATGGTCACTGGTGGAGCGGGCAGCTCGCCATCTGGGGATCGAATGGCCTGCCGTAGACCAACCTCGACGGTCTCTCTTTGAGTCGCCTTCGGCGCAATCCCAGCAGTCCAGGGTGCTCCCGGCCTTCCCCGATTTTATCAAGGAGGTGCAGTCCACTTGGGGGACTCCGGCATCCACCCCGGCAACTTCGCATAAGGCTTCCGCCTTTACTATGCAGGGAGCGAGCGAGGCGGGTCTGGCATCTTTTCCACCAGTTGGCGCTGCGTTCGCAGCCTTGGTGAAGACACCAACGCTCTCCGGACTGACAAGGGATCCTGCGTGCCCTAACAAGCAGTGCAGGATCACTGAGGTGCACCTCAGGAAGGACTATTCGGCGGCTACAGAGGCGGTTAGGCTGTCCAATGTGGCCAGCCTCCTCTCCGTTTATCAAGCTGCGCTGGTGAAACACCTCCCGGAGAACCCTTTGGTGTCTCTGCGAACAGAGTTGGGGCTAATTGCTCAGCTCTTGGTTAAGCTAGCCCAGCTCAACGCACGGGCTCAGGGCAGGAGCATTGCGTCCCTGGTAGTGGCCAGGCGACAGCTCTGGCTCTCGCAGGCGAGAGTCCAGGAGCCTGACAAAGCTCCCTTGTTAGATGCTCCTATTACACCGGGGCACACGTTTGGCCCAGTGGTGGAGGAGATGCTGCAATGCTCGGCTAAGGCTCGAGAAGCATCGCAGCAGTTGGTTGAAATGTGTCCGCAGAGGCCTTTCCAGCCCAAGCGCCCACAAGAGCATCAGTGGCGTAGGACACCACCGCAGCATCAGCCGCGCCCAGGGGGTACTAAGACCTCCCCGGCGAGTACAGCAGCGCGCGGCCAATTCCCAATTGGGAGACCGCAGCGCACAGGGTGGCGCCCTAGAGGAGGTGGCAGACAGCGTCCTCGTGGCTCTGGCCAGGCTCCTCGCGGACGAGCACAGCCAAAGCAGCCCTGAGGAACCACCCTTACACTGTCCCACAGCTCCAGTTCTGGCAACATTGCACCGACGACATCTGGGTGCACAAAACTATACTCACCGGGTACACCCTTCAGTTCCGGTTAAAACCTCCCCCCTTCCGGGGAGTGGTGGTAACTGCAGTGAAGGACTCGGTTCAGTCCTCAGCTCTGAATGTGGAAATACAGGCATTGCTCAGGAAGCTTGCCATTCAACAAGTAGACCCTGCTCTGATCGACCAGGGGTTCTATTCCAAATACTTCCTGGTGCCCAAAAAGGACGGCGGGCTCCGCCCTATTTTAGATCTGCGAGTACTGAACAAATACCTGCGGGTGTTATCGTTCAGAATGCTTACGCACAGGCACATCATCCAGTCAGTCCGACACGGCGACTGGTTCACCACCGTGGACCTGACAGATGCGTACTTTCACGTTCCCATCTGCCCGGGTCACAGATAGTATTATTATTATTATTTATTTCTTAGCAGACGCCCTTATCCAGGGCGACTTACAATCGTAAGCAAAAACATTTCAAGCGTTACAATACAAGTAATACAAGTAGTATCTGCGTTTCGCATTTCAGAGCAGGGTATACGAGTTTTGTGTCCTTCCATTCGGCCTGTCACTAGTTCCTCGAACCTTTTCGAAATGTATGGATGCCATTCCAGCTCCCTTGCGGGCTCAATGCGTCCGACTGCTGAACTATCTGGACGACTTGCTCGTCTGCACGCAGTCAAAGGAGCAGTTGGCACAGCACACAGTGATGGTTACAGACCATCTTCAGCGGCTAGGTCTGAAGGTCAATTCAGAAAAGAGCCACCTCGTGCCGAGCCAACAGACCGAGTTCTTGGGTCTGCATTTGGACTCAGTGTCCATGGAAGTGACCCTGTCGTCTCTAAGAGTTGCCTCGCTGGAGTGGTGTCTCTCCCTATTCAGGTTGAGAGAAACAGTCAGCATGGAGCTGTGTCAGCGCATGCTGGGGTTGATGGCTGCCGCCTCGAAAGCCCTTCCATTGGGCTTACTACACCAGAGACCTCTGCAGGCCTGGTTCAATGCCTTCGTGTTGCATCCGCAGAGAGACAAACACCGCAGGTTGAGGGTATCCCGAACCTGCTGGGAAGCACTGCACTGGTGGAAAGTTCCGTCGAACATCCGCCAGGGCGTACGCTTTGGTCCCATCTTCCGAAGGGAAGTCATCACAACCGACGCTTCCAACCAGGGTTGGGGAGCAGTCTGGAACGGGACAGGAACACGTGGAGTGTGGTCAGGACCCTGGAGGTCAGCCCACATCAATGCTCTGGAACTCAGAGCGGTGGACCTCGCCCTTCGGCACTTCTTGCCAGTGCTTCTAGGCAAGCACGTGTTAGTGCGGTCAGACAACACCATGGTAGTGGCGTATATCAACCGCCAGGGCGGCTTGCGGTCCCCCGGTCTTCACCGGATGGTAACATGGCTGTTGCTTTGGGCACAACCGCGTTTAACCTCTCTGCGTGCGGTTCACCTACCGGGCAGAGTCAATTACGCAGCGGATCTCCTATCCAGAGGAGGCCCGATTGCAGTCGAATGGCGTCTTCACCCTCAGGTGGTAGAGCGCATCTGGGAATGGTTCGGCACAGCGCAAGTAGATCTCTTCGCTTCGCGAGAGACCACGCACTGCCCCCTATGGTTCTCGGTGAAGGACCTCGACAGCCCCCTAGGAGTTGATGCACTGGCTCACGAATGGCCGCCAGGGCTCCTATATGCATTTCCACCGATTCCGATGCTTCCTGCCTTCTTGGAGAAGGTCAGGGTAGAGCAAGCGACAGCGATTCTGATCGCTCCTTGGTGGCCTCGGAGAATATGGTTCCCGAGTCTGGTGCAGTTGTTGCACGGTCACCCGAGGGAGCTCCCTCTGCGAGCTGACCTGTTGTCCCAAGCCCAAGGAGGGCTATGGCACCCGAACCCCAAGCTCATGAAGCTATGGGCTTGGCCCCTGAGCAGGAGCGCCTGTCAGCCCTAGGGCTTTCTACGGCGGTGATTTCGACAATTCAGAGCGCCAGAGCACCCTCTACTAGGTCGCAATACACGTACAAATGGCAGTTGTTTCAGAATTGGTGTCTGGCAGAGGGCCATGACCTAATATCCTGCCCTATGGCAGTGATATTACAGTTTCTACAGACACTCACCTCTTTCAAGCTGCTGCTGCTGCTCCTGCTCTACTCCCCTACATCTCCTCCCTTCTCAACACCTCTCTACTTTCTGGTCTCTTTCCCTCTGCCTTCAAAAAAGCCTCTATCACTCCCCTCCTCAAAAAACCTACCCTCGACCCCACCTCCCTCCAGAGCTACCGTCCTGTCTCCCTCCTACCCTTCCTCTCCAGAACCCTCGAGCGGACTGTACACCACCAGCTCTCTGCTTTCCTGTCCAACCACTCTCTGCTTGACCCTCTCCAATCTGGCTTCCGCTCTGCTCACTCCACTGAAACCGCCCTCCTGTCTGTCACCAACTCACTTAAGTGTGCCCGAGCTGCCTCTCTCTCCTCTGTCCTAATTCTCCTCGACCTCTCTGCTGCCTTGACACTGTTGATCACTCTATTCTACTATCATCTCTTGCTGACCTGGGGATCTCTGGCACTGCTCTGGCCTGGTTCTCCTCCTACCTCTCCAACCGCACTTACCAGGTAACCTGGCGTGGAGCAACCTCCACACCTCATCCTCTCTTAACTGGAGTCCCCCAAGGGTCAGTCTTGGGTCCTCTCCTGTTCTCTCTCTACACCCGCTCCCTGGGCCCCCTCATCGCATCCTATGGTTTCTCATACCATTTCTATGCTGATGATGCTCAGATTTTCCTCTCCTTCCCCACCTCTGACTCCACCATCTCCTCCCGTATCTCTACCTGTCTGTCTGCTATTTCCTCCTGGATGCACTCGCATCACCTCAAACTCAACCTCTCTAAATCTGACCTCCTTTTCTTTTCCTCCTCCTCCCCCTCCTCTGATCTCTCTATCTCTGTTCCTCTGGAATCTACCACACTCTCTCCCTCTTCCTCCGCTAAGAACATTGGAGTCACCCTGGACCCCTGCCTCTCTTATTCCCAGCACATCTCCACTCTGGCACGCACTTGCCGATTCTTCCTGAGCAACATCCGAAGAATCCGACCCTTCCTCACCAACTATGCTACCCAGCTCCTGGTCCAGGCCCTGGTACTCTCCCGCCTAGACTACTGCAACTCCCTCCTGGCTGGCCTCCCTGCGTCCGCCACCCGTCCGCTCCAGCTCATCCAGAACTCTGCTG
The DNA here is from genome assembly GCF_902713425.1 of Acipenser ruthenus. Classification (NCBI taxonomy): domain Eukaryota; kingdom Metazoa; phylum Chordata; class Actinopteri; order Acipenseriformes; family Acipenseridae; genus Acipenser; species Acipenser ruthenus. The sequence goes on along the minus strand of NC_081189.1, from coordinate 101,719,907 downwards.
CCCGCCTGGTGTTCTCTCTGCCTCGCTTCGCCCACGCTACTCCACTACTCCGCTCGCTCCACTGGCTCCCGATCACCGCTTGCATCCAGTTCAAGACTCTTGTACTAGCCTACAGATGCCTTGACCAGACTGCACCCAGCTACCTCCAGACCCTCATCTCTCCCTACACCCCCACTCGACCTCTCCGCTCCACCTGCACTAGAAGACTGGCTCTACCTCCGCTACGCTCCCCTGCCTCCAGAGCCTGCTCCTTCTCCACCCTTGCTCCGCAGTGGTGGAATGACCTTCCTACAGATGTCAGGACTGCCCAGTCCCTGACCACATTCCGGCGCCTCCTTAAGACTCACCTCTTCAAACAGCACCTGTAGAACTCCTCTGTTTGTATCCTGGGACACTATCACCCTTCATGTAAATGTGCTTTATTAAGCTCTTATCTGCCCCCTATTTTACTGCATTTAATCCTGTACTTCAGAATACTGTAATCTGCCAAGTGTTTAACCTGTAGTATTTTGTATTTAATCATATCCTGATGTAACTATCACTATTATCTGCTGTATTATTGAATTGTGGTTTGTCACCCTTGAACAAAAGTTATTGTATTTCTTGCTCTTATTGTATTACTTGTATTGTAACTCTTGAAATGTATTTGCTTACGATTGTAAGTCACCCTGGATAAGGGCGTCTGCTAAGAAATAAATAATAATAATAACTGTTAGATGAAGGGAAATCTCCCTCTACACTTAAAGTGTATTTAGCCGCCATATCGGCTTGCCATGTACGCATTGACGGGTTATCACCAGGTTGCCATTTTCTGGCATCGCAGTTCCTGAAGGGCGCAAGACGTTTGCGGCCTCCGAGAATGACTAGTTTACAGTTATGGAGCCTTGACGTGGTGCTAGAAGCCCTTACCAAGGCACCGTTCGAGCCTCTCCACAGCGTGGATATGAAGCTCGTGTCTATAAAAACTGCGTTTTTGCTGTCTGTGGTATCAGCCAAACGCGTGAGCAAGTTACATGCGCTTTCAGTGCATTTGTCATGTACTCGTTTCACAGGAGATGATTCTAAGGTCTCCATGCGCCCTCCATGCGCCTTTTTACCTAAGGTTATATCCCCGTTTCTCATGAACCAGTCAGTCGAGTTGATGGTGTTCCATCTTCCTCCTTTTTCTTCCCCAGAGGAAGAGCGGTTACACATGCTCTGCCCCGTGCGGGCATTGAGGTGTTATACTGACCGTACGATGACTTTGAGGCAAACGGAACAGTTGTTCATATGCCATGGTTCTAGGTCTTTGGGTCAGCCGTTGTCTAAACAATGCCTTTCCCATTGGATAGTGGATGCTATTAAAATAGCGTACGAATCTGCAGGCCTTCCGCCACCAGGGCCGTTGAAGGCGCATTCCACTAGGGGTATGGCGACATCCTGGGCCCTCTTCAGAGGAGTGCCAGTGTCTGATATATGTGCTGCAGCCAGTTGGGTTACACCGCATACTTTTACGAGGTTCTACCGTATAAATGTTCTGGAAACCTCTGCTCCGTCATTTGGAGCATCCGTGTTACTCTATGGCGCCCTAGTTGTCGCTCATATTGAGTATTGTCACGATATGGTGTTGATTTCCACCTTAGGACAGGTGTCATTGCGAGCGTAGATGCTGAGGCGCGGCTCTGCATGTGTGTAGATGTGTTGCCTACGCAGTTGATTTATGGCGTAAGTCTGTCCTACTGCCGAGAATCCTCCCTCGCGACATCTTGGGTACACTGTTCCCATACGTTGATGGTTATTTTCGACTTATTTCGACTCCCTGAAAGAGAAAATAACCATCAAGCTGCGAGGTCGCTTCAGAATCCTTCACGGCCTGAAGCAAAAGAGGAAGTGAGTCTCCACGCGCGGTGTATTGTAAGCTCCCAGGGGGGCGGACTTACACGGCAGCTCGCGCGGAGGCCTATCGGCAGCTTTACTATACAGCTCAGCCAATTCCTACTGCCTAACGGCAATATCCCATACATTGATGGTTATTTTCTCTTTCAGGGAACCGGGGTTGCATCCGCAACCTATCGATAGTCTTTTTCTCTTGCTCCTCTTGCTCTCTCCGCTCTCGCTCCTGACACACCCACCCCGAGTGCAGAGAGCTGCAGGTTTATATATCGTGGCCGAGGGGTTTAACTAGCTGGCAATTATTCTATTACCCCTCGGCCACAATCTGCAGGAGTTTTCTAAATTACTGTGGATGGGGCTTCCCATCCACGCTACTAAACAAATACAAACAATGCGGCTACACCGTCATTTAAATACCTTTCTAAATAAATAAAACAACAAAACACCCGGCGCGTCTCCGTCATATAAATACAACTAAATCATACCGACATCAACAATTATAATAATAATAATAATAATAATAATAATAATAATAATAATAATAATAATAATAATAATAATAATACAAATACAAAATAACACAGGGGCGGAGGGGGAAACCCCGTTCTCAAAGTAAATAAACAAATCAATGTACAGGGCTCTCTACCGCCCTGCTACAAATGGTATATAACATTTTCTTTATATTGCGTGAAATATCTCATGCACTCAGGTTCTTTTACAGCACGATTGACTAACACACAGGAATTTAAATTTTCACAGCGTGTTTGCGCCCTTTATTTAAAATACCAAAGAAAAACAAACAAACCAAACTAAAACCTGACTCCCCTAGAGTCCTAGCTAAACTTTTTCTTTCAATACTAACACTGGACGGCTACGCCGCTTACCGGTAACAAAAAAGCACAGACCCACAAAAACAAACAAAACAACAGGTTTACACACTATCTTTCTTTTTAAACCACACCGCTCTCTTCACAACCCAGAACACAACCCAGAACACTTTTCCCTGGTTAAATACCTGCCTGCTAATCCCCGGCAGGTGACACTAATTAGATTATAAAACAATTAAACAAATTACATTAAATAAACAAATTACACACATACACATTTATTTGGTAGGGACAGAAAATAACCCTGCCAACCCCCAACATATTTTCCCCAGACAGGGATCCGCCCTGCCACAATTGTCATCAGAAAACATGTTAGATGTACAAAAAGCCCGATTTTAAAAAGAGATCAGCTATTAGTATTACTTAAACATGATAAACACATAATCAGAATGATTAAACAAATAATCTGTAAAACTGTTTATTTTTATTTTTGAATGGTACTAACAACAAAATTAGGCCTACTCTGCTATTATCTTGCTGAGAACACGATGCAGTTTTGTACTTTAAAAAAAAAAAAAAAAAGGTGATACAAGTCGAAATATAAAATTACCTTGACAAAATGTTTTGCCGTTACGCTGTACCGGCATAGCTTATTGAATTGCATGCACGATTATATTAAAACAGTGCCGCAGGGAATTCATTACGGTATGCTGAGGATCAAGACAGACTGCCCAAACCTTCGCAAAATACCAGATAACTTGGGAAAATGTGGCTTTGACTTGCACAGATTCTGCTTCATCATACATGCCAGGGATATATTAATCAGAAACCAGAACTGCTACGCATCATATTCCACATGTAAATTGTGTATACTGAGATTCCCCCCGACCCCCTGATTTTTATCAATGTTTCAATGAAAAACTATTTTTTACTGATTTTATCCCTATTTTAATATATGTAAAATAAACTTTTTTTAAAGATAAAAACCAAAAACGTGGAACACTACACATATAGTGATACTAAATCTGTTTAGTATTAGGAGCAGTGTTTTAGTTAACCTTACTGTTAAAAAATATATATAAATATTAAGCCACAAAACTGTAGTGTGTTGTAGAACACACTGTAGTATTGTATTTACAACAGACATTTGTTGTGTGATATGTTATATTGATTTCCATTACATGAGAGTAGGTGTTAAAACTTCATGCTGATATTGGACTCGGCGCTTGCCAAGATAAGCACCAACTAAGACATAGCTTCTTTTACTGTAAACTAATGTGAACCATCTGCGTTTCCTTCTATCTGATGATGTAGATATCCTTCTGCCTGGTGTTGATGGCTGAAGTGTAATGCTGGCACCAGAGATCAGCCTATTTTGCCTCCCTTGCGCATCAGCACACACAACGGCTGCAATGCTGGCTCCAGGGATCAACCACTGTGCGGCCTCCCTAGCACATCAGCATGACAACCGTCTGGACTGAGCTGAGTAGGGTACTTCTCTGGGGTCTTCAAGTGGGCACCTTCCATCCTTGGCGTTTCGTCGACTAGCCCACAACACCTTAAGAGGGCTCGACAGTGATTCTGGCATCCCAGCATCACTCCCCTCCGTCCCCCACTCAGCTAAGCCCAGCTTACTTACCTTTACATCAACGTTTTTTTTTTATTTCTACTTGCTTCAGATAAGTTCCTCACTATGCGTCGCAACTCTTGACCACTGAATCCGATGTCTGAGAAACCGGGTTGTGGAGTATGCCACAAATCCTCGTTGTAGAACACACTGTAGTATTGTAATTACAACAGACATTTGTTATGTGATATGTTATACCTATTGCAGCAATATACAGTAATATGATCATGATTGTTATGATATGTTTGTTCACACACCATGGGCAGAGAAATCAAATGAGGAATAAAAAAATGTAAAAACCGTCAAAGGCTTCCAAAGAAATTTGAGGAATTTTTTTTATCTCCAGCATTTATCACCCATGATGAATGATTAAATATATAAAAACAAAGCATTATTACGCATAAAGATATATTGCTATTGGGACCTGAGTGGCTCACTTGGTGTAGGCACAACCATCATGAGTGCAGGGTGAGTCACAGTCAGGAGTGCAGGTTCGCACCTACAACAGATGACGATCTTCCCTAGGAATCCCACAGGGAGCATGGCGTAGAATTGCTAGGGTTTCATTATGTCATTTTTTCTTTTACCCACATGTCACTCATGCTAATTGTGTTTTTGTGCTATTTTTTATTATTTCAGTGAAACCTATTTTTGTTTAGGTTCACCAAGCTCCACATTACATCACTGATATTCAGGTCTCGCCTTTATCAACTGATTGCATTTAGTTGCAGACAAATGTTTAATTTGATTTTGATACGCTATTCAGTTCATTGCTGCGTCTGTATTTTACTTATCGGTTTGGTAACAAATGGTTTTCATAAATTGTAATATAGCGGGTTGTGAGAGACGGCAGGGAGGGGGTTAAAACCCCCCTGCAAAGGAACAAGAAAGAAAAACATGTGAGAATGCACAGTTTTGTATTGCTTTATTGTTTCATTTAATTTGCTTATTGTTTAGTTTAATTGTTTTATTGTTAATTATCATCCGCACCTGGACGTTATTAAAAATTAGGTCCAGGTGTGGGATTTAAAAGGAGAGCAGGCAGTCTGCTCGGGGCTGCTGAGTAGAAGGAGGCAGAAGAGGTGCTCTGTCTCCGAGTAGCCAGAGAAGAAAAGTAAGTGCGGTGTCAAATCTGGGTGTTTAAGTTTGTGGTTTTTGAAAAGTCGGGATGTCTGTGTTAGGAAGGGTGTTCCCGTGTGTTAGTTAGTGCTCGTACAGAGCTAGGTGTTTATTTTGTGTATTTGTTTTATTTTTGTGTTTATTAAAAAATTAGCGCAACCGCGCAAGAAAATCCATTTCTGTGTGCTGGGTCGTATTTTTAAAGGGGCACGAACCCGAGTGAGTGCGAATTGTGTTACAAAATGTAATAAATGGTTTTTATTCATAAAATTAAGTTTTGTTTAAAATTTAGAACATACTATACAGTCCTGCCATACCCAGCCCGTATTGACAAGCTTTTGTTTTATACAGTATTATACAGTTTTATATAGTATTTTATACAGTATGGGAACAAGTAAAAAAAGGGATCTCTAGAACATGTAGTTAGGTAATTCCAAATTATAAAAAAATAAAACAACAATAATAATACTGCTACTACTACGACTACTACTACTAATAATAATACAATTTATAGTCCAAGAATATTTCCTTGTTTTTATTTTTGATGGTAGAGCCATCAACACCCTTGGGGGAACTAAGTGCTGAACCTTTGCCTTTGAGATTTGAAAATATCACTCCATGATGCTAAGGCTGCAGTACATCAAAAGATGCCCAGTTGTGAGCTATTCCCACAGATCTTGTTAGAACCAGCTGTGCTTCAAAGAACATATGCAAATTGACAAAAATGAGAAGTTTAATTGACGAGCGAAATACTTTTAGACAACTACTACTATTGTGTTAAATTGAATATGTACATACATATATTTAACAATACATTTACATAATATGTTGTCTTAATATGTATACAGTTGGTGTACACTTTGAGAAATTCATAATGGAGACATTTGGACAATGTATGGAGCACATTACAGTAACTGAATTCACAAACAGTGTAATTATACATTACAACACAGAAGTCATTAATCCAAATAACAGATAACATCTGTAGTCAAAACTTGGCATTGACAGAGAACATTTCCAGCACATAAGAGTTCAAATAATTGAAAGAAAGGAGGTCAAAGTCTCCCAGCTTATGAGTGACTACTGCTTTTGTAACCATCCTCTAAATTACTGTTGCCAAGGAAACCATTCCCAAGGCAGGGGGAGGTCATAAGGCAGGGACGAAGACTGTATGAGATGTAAGTACCTCTGACAAAAAGATCTATAAAATATATTGAAAAAGCAAAGACAGCAAAAACAATTGAAAATCTATATATTTGCTGTGTTCATTCTATTTTACTATTTGAAAGCATAAGCTTTTGTGATACATTAAACTGGTCTAGTACAGCAATCCAGTGTAAGGTTATACCATATATCACCATTTGAAAAACATTATACATGTGAAGAACACTGGTTATAGAAGTAAGGAAAAGTCATGCGTTCTGAACTAATTGTTTAGCTTGGAAATAGAAAAATACAGTGACCGCCTTAAAAATATGGATGATCTCAATATCCAGTAGCTAGCTGCCAATACAATGAATATTGTGTTTATTTTTTGCATCAGAAATGTGGGAGTTCTTGACACTACTCATATATGTGTCTGCTTGCTGGTGTTGATCCACAGTTATGGTACTGCTTCTGTCTGTGGCTTTCTGCAAGTCATTCTGCCTTTTTGTTATAGCAGCATCTGTCAGCTCTACCTGTGGTTGCTCCAGTTATTGTGGAGATTCAGGGACCAACTCCTTGCACAAACCCATGCTGATGCAATCTTTTATTTACCCTGAGCGTGCCTCCCTGTTTTCTGAAAAAAAAAAAAAAAAAACTGTTACCCAGCTCTTTTCTGAACTAATAAAAAAGGCAAGCTAAACTGGTCAGCAAACAGCAGATACATACTTTGGGATTATCAAGTGGATCATATCATTCAAATGGGGTTATCGTTTAAAGGCACTTTTAAAGCAAATGAGAGCCTGATTTTTTTTTATACATATATAAATAGGTTACTATGAAATAATTAACAAACAACATTTGTTGACATGTTAGTTAGCTAGTTATTAAAAGTTAATTACCCCCCCCCCCCAAAAAAAAAAATTAAAGTATAATACAACCACTCATAAGGATTAAGAGGCTCACCTAGTTTAGTAATATTATTTGGTCTACTTTCCTTTCCCCAAAGTGTACACTTTTGATAAATAAAGGTTATATCATATGAAATACGGCTGTAGAACGGGAACTGTTTTTATTGGGTATTTTGAGGTTGATAAAAGAGAGGACCTGTAAAAAAATAAGTTCAGGGAAAAACAGTATTTTCTTTTTGAAAGACACTGACTGAATCAAGTCAAACTGTATAAATTGGAATTATTTTGGCGTGACACTTACTAAATACATTTTAAGACATCTGACATTTTCAGTGACTGGGCACACAAAAGACTTTCAACATATTTAATTTAACGCTCACTTAAAGTGACAGGCAAAATGATTTGATTGTACATACAATGTCCTTTAATTTATTGTCAGAGACAAAATGTGTCAAAAGGTAAAATTGACCTTAGCCAATATTTTATAACGCTGTCATGTGGGCTCTTTTCTCTGGTTTAAAAAAAAAAAAAGAATATTGTTACACAGCTCAAGGTCATAGCATTTTTTCTTTTAAAAGATTGTGCAGAATACTGATATTGTACGCAACTGTTCTTAACCTTGTTCTTGTGAGATATTTATTTGACCTAATTGAACCATATACAAACACATGATACTAGACCATTGTATTTATAGAACATTATTTTTTTAGTAGAAGTAATTGGGAACTTAGATTTTACAGTCAAATATTATGAATGAGCCAAAGCTGAATGGCATTATTGTCAGACAATCTGTGTTTCAGATAATTGCTGGCAATCAAATATTCTATTTCTGTGTTTTCAACACTTGTCAGTTAATATTCCAGTAGTTTCTGAAAACTGTTTCCATGACATTTGAAAACAGAAATTACACCTTCAGTAAGCTAAATGAAGTAATTGGCATTGTTGTTTTGGGTTATCAGCAGTCTGTCCAAAGTGCATCTCAACAGCTGTCACAATTTCATAAAGAGCACATAAAATACTACCTGCCTAATGCCTTAACAACCTCTCGACTGTATGTTCATGCTGCTATCTTTGCCATATTTAATGTTTTTTTTTTTTTTTTGAGTAGTGTCTATGGTAAATAGCTCTTAACATAAACGGAACAACAAGTTAGAGCTGGTGGTATAAAGATGTGATATATTTATGTAACCAAGTGAAATGAAAAATGAATTGTTTGTTTAAAAGGCTTAAAGAAAAGTGTGAGGATAGTGATAGCACAGAAAAATGCTGAATTGTCTCATTTATTTTAGAAAGAATGATTTTTAAATATTTTAATGGTTATGTAATTTGTATTTGAGATTTTGTAAAAGGGTTTTTTTTTACCCGTCATGAAGGAATTTTGTATTTTATATTGTTCAATGTGTCCAAACGCCCTGAAAATGAAATGTGTGTATTTGTAACGTAGCATTGATTTTTAGGAGCACTTCAATGTAATGTAATCTATTTTGTGCATGGTTATTTATTGAGCGTTTTGTATTTCAGGAGGCTGCTATTGCCTTTTTATTGTTATTTATATACTTCTTCGTTGTTTGCAATTTATATTTTGTGTTATATTGTTTAATTTATAATAACTTGTAATATGTGCTTTAACAACAATTCACTTACCCTGCAACAAAAAAAAAAAAGATTTGGTTCATTTGTACTCAGTATTTGTACTCTTTATTAGTGTTTGACTTAAGCTTCCTACAGACCAGCTTCGAAAGAAAGAAAGAGAAAGAAAAAAGAAAGAAGTTAAGTAAGCATTTAAGATGCACAATTGTGGATAATAATCCTGGTGTAGATTATTAAATACCTAAAAGTGGAATAACCTGCCTCTTATTCAAAAATAATTATAGCCACTGAACCAAATGGTTTTGTCTCGTGACAGTTAAATCCCATAAAGGCATCTGTCTAATTAACCCTTTGGGACCTGTGCACTTTTAACACCTGGTAAAAATGCTGTATTCTGTATCTTTCAGGTACATTTTCGTTTGCAGTTGTATGCTTACACCTGGCAAAATGCTGTACAAAGTTTCTAAGTGAAATGGGAATTTTAGTAATTTGCCCACAGTGCAAAATCAGGCTCATAATATATATATATATATATATATATATATATATATATATATATATATATATAATCACCCATGAAACTAAATTTGAAGAGAAATTTTACATTCCCTAACAGTTGCCATGGTTACAGAGTGGCAGACATGAAAGCAGCACATATGCATATTCAAAGATCTTGGTACTTTATTGGTAAAACAGAATACAGTCATCAGTAGGGGTGTGACGATTCATCGATTCACATGGTGATCCGTGATATCTCATCAGTGAACCAGAACATGTAGATCACTTGGTGTTCCTCAAGAAGAAACTCAAAATATAAAATAATTATATTTGTTTGAAAAATAAGAACTGTTTTTCTTTTTTTTTTTTGTCAAATTCAGAACTTTTGAAAAACTTTTGTTTCTAAGAACTGTAGACATTTTTATTATTATTATTATTATTATTATTATTATTATTTACAGGACTCCATACTGCAAATTTTTGCAAATGCTGCTGCTGCTGCAAAAAAAAAATGATAGTTTTTTCGGGGTTAGTTGAATTGGCGCATGTTAGCTGAATTGGCGCATGTAACTCAGTAATGCTGCCTCTCTCTTTAAAAGAATGCGTTAATCTTTATGAACGTGCTAATAATGTTGGTCTGTTAGGTGGGAAAAAAATGCATATTGCACGTTTTAATAAACTGAAGTGTGAGAAGGACGATTACAAATACACTAATAATAATAATAATAATAATAATAATAATAATTTCATCAAATACAAATGCTTATAAGTGCAGATAGGTTCTGTATTAACACCAGCAGAATACAGTAACCCCAGTGTCATGCAACATTTGTGAGGGTGACCAAACATGAGCGAGTGTTGCGTACAAATTTTGTGTTTAATATCGTAAATAGCAAAACCAACTCATTGCAATTTAAACTTGTTTTTACTGAAAAATAAACGGTAACATGCAATCATAAGAGCTGTCTGTGTTACATGCTGTTAGACTCCACTAACAGTGAGCATGGGAGCTGCAGCATGCTATTTCACGTGTTACAACTGTACACAATCAGAGCTGCAGTCACCAATTCTAGACACACTTGCAAAATATTTAAAATATAAACATGGTGAGTTCATTGCAGTCATCAGCTGCATAGATTAACCACTCAGAAGAATGTGGCAACAAATGAGTGAGCACAGACATTAAGTTACTGTTTTAGTATCATTTTAGTGTATTAACAAGTTGTTGTATTTTAAGCAGTCGAATATGATAGCAACCAACTCGCTCCTGAAGTGGCACCAGCATTGGATTTGGCGACTTTTTTTTTTTTTGGCCTATGAGCCATTGGCTCCTAAGGCAAAAACGTTGTCAGGAGCCCCGATTTGTAATTGTTTTAAATACATTTATTTTAAAGAATAAACAGGAAACAAAAGCAAAACAGGCCATAAAGCTTCTGTGACCGAAAGTGCTTTACCAGTGTTATTGCAAACACTTGCACAAGCAAATGAGACAATTGTGTGATTTTTATGTTTCATGCTTCGTGACCCTTGTATCGCGATACATATCGTATCGTGAAGGCACTCCAGATAAGCAGTGTATTGGGTGTTTTACGCATGATATTTAAATTGAATGAGTAATGAACTTGCATAGCAATTTTCCTGCATCGCTTTTCACGTTATCAAGCTTCTTGTCCTTTGTTGGTTCCCAGCATCTCAATGATCAATTGTGAATATACTGCATGTGGTAGCTAGAGAATGGATCTGTGAATGCCAGAAACACATGACCAATAAGTTTGGGTTTTCAAAAATAAAATTTAAAAAGTACATTAGTTTTTGGAAGGTAATTTTATATAATAAATACAATATTCTGTGTTTGGAGTGAGTTGGGATGCTTTATATTGCTATAGCAAGGCGATCAATAAGGAATACAATATTATTGTTTCCTTATAAATACATTCAACCTTGGTTAAGTCAACATCCCACGGGGATGCCTTTAGTGTTGACTTATCCGAGGTGTCAAGTTAACCACGTGTGTACATGAACCATGGCATTTACATGCCTATATTGTAACAGAACTCACACATTTACAGTATTACAATTTTAGTAAAATGTCCTTATAAAAACAGTTGAAAGAACTGCAGTAAATGAATCAATTACAGTATACAGTACTGTACAGACTCGGTACCACTCGTATAGTTTGATTGAAATAAGAATTAATAAAATAACTACAGTATTATTGTAGCAGGGTAGCAGCAGGAAAGAGACTCAGAGGCAAGGAAGCTGCAGTTTAAGCTCTAAAGCGCACTTTAATAAACCAAAATAACACAAACAAAAGGGCACAAGGGTCAAAATAAAGATTTAACAAAACACAAAACACGATGTCAGGCTGGGCATTTGCCTTCACTGAACACAGACAGAATATACAAACACAGCAATAAGGGACAACGCTACCTTGAGGCTCAGAGACAGTTTAAAGTTCAAAATAAAGTTTTTAATAAACAAAAATACAAAATAAACAGGCACAAGGGCCTAACAAAAAGGTTTTAAACAGAAAATACACACAAAACTTACAAATACAGCTTCCAGGCTGGGCGTTGCCTTCACTGGTTTCAAAAACTTACCAAAACAGCACACTCAGACAAACACAATTGCTTCTTCTCCTCTAGAACTCTCTCTCCCCAACTGGGGGGCTGAGGCCTCCTTTTATGCCAGGTGGCTGAGTAATAATTGAATAATTAATTGGTGGATTGCTCCCACCTGAAGCAATCAACCTGGGCAGGGAGGAGAATTTAACTCCTTCCCTGCCAGTATTTCTAAGGAGGCTGTGTGGTCCAGTGGTTAAAGAAAAGGGCTTGTAACCAGGAGGTCCCCGGTTCAGATCCCACCTCAGCCACTGACTCATTGTGTGACCCTGAACAAGTCACCTCCTTGTGCTCCGTCTTTCGGGTGAGGCATAGTTGTAAGTGACTCTGCAGCTGATGCATAGTTCACACACTCTAGTCTCTGTAAGTCACCTTGGATAAAGGTGTCTGCTAAATAAACAAATAATAATAAGACTAAAGAAATTCAACTCACATGATCCCAATGGTCATGTGACCTGTCCACGGGAATTCAGGGTTTTAAAAAAAGGCAGACAAGCAATGGAAAGGGAGAGAGTCGGAAGGTGCTGGGCAGTGTTGGGTGGGATATGTGAATGGGAGGGAATGAATCTGAGCTGCAAATCTACCTCCTGACCAGGAAGGGCGCTAAGTAAGGTTGGTGGTATGCCTTCACCGGGGTGGCATAGACTGCCGAACAACTCTACTGTGATCAGCTGTGGCTCTCCATTCAACTGAGGTGTCCCCCTGTGAGTACAAACCCACTAATAAAAATACCCCCAACCAATGGTAAATCATTTGTTTTGTTGTAAACCCTATGATCAGTAACACTGCATTTTCATTATATGCACCATTTTACAAACACTATTCTCACCAATGCCTTTTACTGTTTATTCATGTGGTGCTTAATTTAGAAACTATATGATTTCACACTTGCTTTGTCCGTGATATATCAATGCATAATAATTAAATTATGGAAACCTGGTAGCACTCTGTCAATATGTTGAGTAATATTTTCTAATCACACAGGGTCTTACTCCACTGAGGGTATATGTTATAGGTTTTTGTTACTGCAATGGTTCTGTCATTATTCATTTTCAATTGCATTAAACTAATCAAATCTACAGTACATATGGTAAAACTGTGGGAAATACAGTATTTCTTCTGCAATGCAATATTTTATAGGCTTTGTATTCTTCTTTGGAAGAGAATATGAAGTAAAAAACATCTTTAATGACAGTTTCTTGACAATTATTGTGCCAGACAGGACAATGATGTCACACAGTCACTCCTAAGAAGCTTGTTTGCCTGTTACCAGGGGAGGATGTGAGGCTGGTCTGTTTGGAACAAATATCCTCCATTCAAGAATAGTGGACAATAGAAAATCGTGTGTGCTTTCACATGCCAAATATTCTTATATATCATAAGAGTACATATGAAGAAAGACACTGAATCATTCAAAATCCACTTATTAGTAATTACAAAGGAAATATTTTTTTAAATATGAATGAAAAAATAATTAAAAAGGAAATACTATTTTGTATTTATCTTTGGAGAATGTAAGCTAATTCCTGGAACCAAAAATAGATGCTGAAATAGACTGGTACCTAGTGTTAAAGAACAATACTGCTACTAATACTATTTAAGAAAACAGATTTTGCATGACTATAGTACACTATAGTTTTTTTTCATATGGATAGCCTGATTTGTTAAAAACAATGTTTATAATAGAAATGTGATTAATTTGGGTTATACAAATTACAGATCGTAGTTTTATATATCCGCCTGAAATATTCCACAGCTAAGATGTGTGAACAAAAGTAAAAATGAAAATTTCAATAAGAAATCCTAGGGTAAGAGGTTAAAAGCTGTACCAATTGCAGGGAAATGCAAAGTCTGAATGTCAGTATTGATTTGACATTGAGTCTAGAGACAGGGTGCATAAAGTTCACAGTCTTAAAAATTGTGAAAATGATTTATTTTATGGAAACCATCCAGCTGACTTTATATCAGGTTTGACAGCACAAACTGCAAGTTTAATTGCAACATGGCATTGGCAATAAACTCTATCCCTCTCTTTAATCTGCAGAAAAGAAGACCAGCTATACATGCAACAGCGATCAAGACCAGGTATAAAAAACAAAACTGTAGCCAATACAGTAGCTTACACAGACAACGCTGCCATACCATCTTCTGCACTGTATGTTATGTGAATTTGTCCAAAATGTGTCCCAACTTTGAGAAAGGCAAAACTGAGGATGACTCTATTTTTATGGATGTCGTGACATTTCTGTGTTACAGAAGTAAAAAGGCAGGGGTTTCTTTCTTACTTTATCTTTGTAACAATGACTTACTTTTTAATATACAGAGACCAAATGTCAGTCAGACAAACGGATTGTCATGAAGCATAATTTTAATACACTTGCTTTGCATAGCTGCCGATAAGTATTATTCTGTGCACCAGGGGCATCAGTTCCGAAAAATTCTGGGGGCGAGGGGGGGGGAGTTGTGTCAACATTGAACTTTCCCTGTCCCAAATAGCATCATGAATGAGAAAAAACAGGCAGTAATTGGGCTACTTTACCACGAGATAGCTTTACAAAAAGAGCCAGGGGTAACAACGCAGTTTAACTCTTTATTTTAGAGCGTCCATCCGAATACATCTCGCCAGATTTGATACATGCTTACAACATTGAGTTTGATACATTTCGCCTGCTTTCCACAAAGAATGACACTTTGTATAAAATATAAATCAATGAACATACACTGCTAAATAAGCACCACATTCTTTTGAATGTCAAAAATAGAAATATATAGCAAAGTTTTAAATAACATGTTTACACAGATGATCACGCATAAACTAAAATAAAAAGGTACTGGCGTCTTGCTTTCATCTTGGCAAATTTATCAACACCAGTCTGTATTTGTAAGTCTAATGTTTTTGCTTGTTGGGTTAGCTCGAATTAACCAAAAGATCGCTAAATCTCTCATTCCCAAAAGCTGTACGCAGGTATGTTTGGATCCTTTTCATTGCCGAAATGAACCTTTAATTTACCGCACTAATACCAACATTTGCATACGGCAAAAATCTGTTAGAAAAATAAATCCATTGATTTTCATGTATAATAATTGTTTATTTAGCAGACGCCTTTATCCAAGGTGACTTACAGAGACTAGGGTGTGTGAACTATGCATCAGCTGCAGTCAATTACAATTACGTCTCACCCGAAAGACGGAGCAAAGGAGGTTAAATGTGACTTGCTCAGGGTCACACAATGAGTCAATGGCTGAGGGGGATTTGAATAGGGGACCTCCTGGTTACAAGCCCTTTTCTTTAACCACTGGGCCACATAGCCTAAACATTTCTTTCCATATAAATGCATATTTAAGCACTGTAACATTTTAAAACAATAGCCTAATTATAACAGTACATTTAAACCAGTGTATCTTATACTGTAGTGTACCACCTTAATTTAAATATAATTTTCCGCCAATCCACTACACATCCTACACATGAGCCTACATCTAACTTTAAAATCTATGGTACTTTTTCTTTAGCGCATGTATAAATAATTGTACATGGGCATCAGCAATATGAATAGCTTCTTCCGCAAGTGAATCCCAAGTTCTTGTCGTCCCGCTGTGTTTAATTTCTTTCGTATACTTGCTGTGGCAAACACATGCAGCATTTCCCTTTGACTTATCATTAATATCAATAATATTATATTATAGAAACAATAAAATGCAATGTAATTCTGTGTTGTCGATATAATCACGGGACAGCGATGAACTAGCAATCAAAATTAATGAATGGTGCCAACGCCTTGAGACTCTGAGCACGAGCAATTACATCACCATGGCAACGTCGCCGACTTCATTCCGGATCCGGGTTAGATTAGAAAAGAATGATTTGAAAAACGTATTTTATTCATTTGGGACGAAAACGTTGACCATCTTATGTGTTATTATATTATGTGTCAGGATGGTCAAAAAGTGGAAGACATAATGTCATGTAGACAGGGCCGGATTAACCTTTTGTGGGACTGGCGCCAAACAGATTTGTGGACCCCCATTTGTGGAACTTTTGCATTGTAAAAGACAGGAGATCGACACTATTAGATCCCTCCAGCGTATGTAGTTCGTCTACAATAACTGACACAATTCTTGTATGGAATTAACTAGTTGTTTTAATTATAGGCTTATTCACGAAAACACAAACACGTTCACACAACTCTGATGCATCTCTAATTCCCCAAAAACTGTGCGTGTGCGTAACTACATCACGCAGCTGTTGAATATGAACATAGCCCCTCCCCTTGCAAGTCACAGCACATTTGATACATCACACCCCTTCCCCCCAGTTCACATAGTCCTCCAGTCTTTTGGGTAACATATGCCGACGACGGGGTCGTACAGCTGGAGTTGCAGGGTAGTCTGGAACATCTATTTGAAACGGCTTCGTGGGTTGTGAAATTGGAGGGCTACCGACATCCTCGGTCGGAGATGGCATTATTGGGTTTAAACCAGTCACTGGCAAAGGCTCTTGCATCGCCTGAGACTCCTGGCTTGACGGCTCTGGAACTGCCTGGGTTTGCGGTGATGAAACAACGGCGACAGGTGTTCGGTCTCTCAGCTGGTCCACATGGCGGCGATGAATCTGGCCATCTCGTGTCTGAGCCTTGTAGGACACAGGTCCGGTAACCCCCCCAATAGTTGCAGGGATCCACTTCGGACCAGCAGAATAATTTCTCATGTGAACATCGTCCTGAGGGTGAAAAGAGCGCAAACAGCCCAGGCTCTGCCGTGCAGCTCCATCTTGCTTGTGTTGCATATCAGTATACAAATCAGGATGTAGACGGTCTAGGGCAGTTTTCAGTTTCCTATTCATCAACAACTCAGCAGGACTCTTCCCAGTTGTTGAATGCGGTGTGGTGTGTTGAGCCAGTAAGAATCTGGCTAAGCGGGTTGGCCAGTCGCCCACTGAGATTCTCTTCAGTGCCTCTCTTGTTGTCTGAACCATATGCTCAGCTTGCCCATTTGATGAGGGGTGATAGGGTGCCACCGTCAAGTGTCGGATTGGGTTGCGTTGAACAAACTCCTTGAATTCAGCTGACGTAAAGGCAGTGCCATTGTCAGGCACAAGTACATCAGGCTGGCCATGTGTTGCAAATAGTTGTCTCAACCGGCCAATTACAGCACTTGATGAAACGGAGCTCATCATTTTGACTTCTAACCATTTACAGTGGGAGTCCACCACAATCAGGAACGTCTTCCCTTGAAAAGGTCCAGCAAAATCAATATGCAGTCGTGACCATGGATTAGCGGTCCATTCCCATGGATGTAATGGAGCTTTTAGTGGAGCATGACGTGTCTCTTGACAGGTTGCACAACTTTTCACCACTTCCTCCACCTGGGCATCCAATCCTGGCCACCACACGTAGCTTCTTGCTAGTGCCTTCATGTGCACGATTCCCGGATGCGCAGGGTGCAGCATAGTAAGTACCTCCTCCCTTGCTCGCTCAGGAATTACCACACGACTCCCCCACAGGACACAGTTCTTGTGAGCTGACAATTCATTTCTACATCGAATGAAAGGTGCAAAGTTATTCTCTTGACAATCTTCAGGCCAACCATGCAAGATCCAATGCAACACTCTGGACAAGACAGGGTCCTTCACTGTTAGTGTAGCAATTTGTGTAGCATGCAATGGTGCTTCAGGAACCATCTCTAATAATAACACTTCCAGTGGAGGTGGTACCTCTGACTCTGCAGTGTTCAATGGCAGGCGGCTAAGTGCATCAGCATTGGCCAACTGTTTTCCTGGCCTGTAACATAACTCATAGTCATAAGCTCCCAGTATCAGACTCCATCTTAGCATGCATGGTGACAGAACTTGTGGTATCGGCTTTGTGTGGTGCAACAGTCCAAGAAGTGGCTTATGATCTGTGTAGATCATTTCATGATGGCCAAACAGGTACTGGTGAAATTTTTTAACAGCAAAAACCACAGCCAGTGCCTCCTTGTCGATTTGGGCGTAATTTCTTTCAGTGGGGGTTAGTGTTCTGGATGCGAAGCTAATTGGAGCTTCCTTCCCCTCAGGGACCGTATGAGCCAGCAATGCCCCTACTCCATATGGCGAAGCATCACACACAAGCACCAAAGACTTCTTCTCGTCATAGTGGGCCAAGATATCATCGGCCTGCAGCAACTGCTTTGCCTTGACATAAGCCTCTTCATGTTTAGCTTTCCATTCCCATTTAACTGACTGGTCAAGAAGCCGATGCAATGGTTCTAGAATGGTAGCCTTGTTACACAAAAAGCAATTATAAAAATTCAAAAGTCCCAGAAATGCTTGGAGTTCCGTCTTGTTCCTAGGTATTGGAGCGTCCTGAATAGCCCTCACCTTTTCATTGGTTGGGTGGATTCCGTGCTGATCTACACAAAATCCTAGAAACTCCACTTGTTTTACTGCAAAATAACATTTCTCCTTCTGCAGGCGCAGCCCAGCATGGGCAAATCGCTGTAGAACTTCCTGCAGACGTTCATCATGTTCTGTTTGTGTTCTGCCAGAGACATGTATGTCATCTAGATAGGGCTTTACACCTGGAATCCTAGCCAGTAGAGTGTCCATGAATCGTTGAAATATGGCTACTGCGGTTGAAACACCAAACTGCAACCGCTTTGCGCGAAAAAGTCCCTTATTTGTGTTGATCGTTAATAGCTCAGCTGATGTCTCATCAAACGCTTGTTTGAGGTCTAATTTGGTAAAAATTGCTCCACCAGCAAGTGACGCAAACAGTTCAGCTAGTGTTGGCAGGGGATAGGTATCAGATTTAACTGCTGTGTTTATAGTGCAACGATAATCCCCACAGAGACGTAGGCTACCGTCTTTCTTCATGACGGGCACTATGGGTGTGGCCCACCTGGAATGTTTCACTGGCTGGAACACTCCTTGCTCCACCAGTTGTTCTAGTGCTTCATCTACCTTGGGGCGCAGTGCAAATGGAACAGGGCGTGCTTTCAAGAACTTTCGAGCGACGGTATGGTCCACTTCAATTGTGACTGGCGGCCCACGGCAGGCTCCCAGTTCCTCCTTGAAAACGCTGCTATACTTCTCCAAGATCGTTGACACAGATTGTTATTTTTCCTGGTGTACTCCACTAACTGAGATACCCAGAGCATCAAACCAATCGCGGCCCAGCAGACTTGTTCCATGACCCTTGATCACCAATAGGAGCAAGTGGTTTCTTGCTTCATTGTATTGAACATCCACTTGCATGCTACCTATTACTTTGAGTGGTGTCAATGACCACTGTCGCAGAGTAGAGTCGTTCTTGCTCAGTTTTGGTGGTTTGCTTGGTCATAACTGCTGATACATATCATCACTAATAAGTGAACACGATGAACCAGAGTCAATTTCCATCCTGTATTTCACTCCATTTAAGAGCACTTCAGCGTAGAAAGGCGGTTGTGTTTGTAGCGTTGTGCCTTTGTTCACATTGTGAATGACGTACTCTTGTGTTTCATCCAGTCCGACAGCATGAGTCTGCTGTGCAGGTGTTGTTTCTGCTTTTGAGGCTAGCTTAGTTGACTTCAACTTTGTCATTCAGACACGGGCAATATGCCCTCTTTTTTTGCAAAAGTTAGTCAGCATTTACAAAACGGCATTCAGTGGACTTATGGCCACCCCCACAGCGAAAACAAGGCTTGCTGGCTTCCCATGTCTTCTCAGGCCTCTGAAAGCTCTGGTCCCCCCTTTTCGAGGTGCTTTGCCTTGTTTGGTAAACCTCGGCTGATGCAGATGAATCAGTTACAGATGCAGGGCGCAGCATGCGTGCATGTATCAATGCAGTTTCAGCTGCCAGTGCTTTGTCTTCAGCCATTTTGAATGTCAAGTCAGGTTCGGACAGCAGCCGACGTTGTAGGGCTGCATCCTGCACGCCGCAAACTACTCTGTCACGCAGCATGTTCTCCAGCTGGTCTCCACATTCACATGCATTGACAATCGGCACAATTCTGCAATATAACTTGCAATGTTTTGGTTTGGTTGTTGATAGCATTTATGAAAATGAAAACACTGCACAATTGCAGATGGCTTGGGGTTTAGGTGGCGTTGCAAGCAACCCACTAACTCTTCATAGGACACCTCAGTAGGCAACTTGGGCGCTATCCGTGAACGTATCAATGAATAGGTGGCGGGGCCACACACACTCAGCAGCACAGAACGTTTCTTCCCTGCATCTTCAATACCGTTTGCATCAAAAAAACATCCCAATCTCTCAGCATATTCTTGCCATGAGTTTTTTTTCCCCATATTAAACTCTTCTATACGTCCCAGTGTTGTCATGTTTACAGTTACTACGGCGTGAATTGTAAATATAACAAAACAAAAAAAAACTAGCGAGAACACGGGGACGCCAAAAGAAAATTGTATACAAAAAAAGTCTCGCTTCACTTACACATTATATGTAATGCATTTATTTAACTCACAGTTCTTAGGTGTCCCACAGATGATGTGGCTGGAGATTTCTTTTGTCTTGTTTTGTTTTTTTAGTCGGATTCACTGAATGTACTCTCGCCGCTTGCACAGCAGTCTGGGCGGGAAAAGGCGTTTCTTCTCTTTTTTTTTAACAAAAAAGAAATCCCGCCTCGTCGCCAGTATTCGATCCCTCCAGCGTATGTAGTTCGTCTACAATAACTGACACAATTTTTGTATGGAATTAACTCGTTGTTTTAATTACAGGCTTATTCACGAAAACACAAACACGTTCACACAACTCTGATGCATCTCTAATTCCCCCAAAACTGTGCGTGTGCGTAACTACATCACGCAGCTGTTGAATATGAACATAGCCCCTCCCCTTGCAAGTCACAGCACATTTGATATATCACAGACACAGAAGTTGCCTTTGACACGTCACGTTTTTTGAGCGCCGCTTAAATGTTTTTTTTTCATCATTTTCTTAGTCACTAGTTGTTCATCTATGTTAACTCTCCCGCTCTGCCTCTCAACCGCGCCTGCAACAGTGCGTGCACAGGCAATACGCCGGTGTAGTAAGCTCAAAACACTCACGCACAAAAACACTGGGGAGTATTTTTAGTGTACGTTGAAAACACTGTACTGTACTAGTCACTTTCAAAACACGCAGGTCACGTTCATAACACTCTACGTCTACATTCAAAACAACACACTACGTGCTTTCAAAACAGTCTACAGTACATTAAGTTCAAAGCATTTACGTTGCTTTTTACAGTTATGGTATTACATTTGTATTTTCAGCTAAAGCGAACTGAATTACCCAACATAATAATGTACTAATAGAAACTGTAACCATACAACCGTACTGTACATCAAAATACAGAGTTGAAATACAAAGCAAACAAAAAAAAAAATACCAAAATTAACTATATACACATAAAAAAAAGTACTACATCCAGAACACGCACAAATACAGTAAATTGGAATCTATAGCGGATGACCTTCTTTCAAGCATACTGGTTTGAGTTATTTTGCTCCCAAAACAACAATCATTTTCTAGGGATTACAAATATTTTCGCTGTACAACATGTTTTGAATATGTTATCTTGTTTAATACAACTTTTTTAATGAACAAAAAAAATATGTTTAATTCATATTATAACAAATAGTAACATACTGATGTACATACTGTAGCGTGCACGGGGGAAGGCAGCAGCAGGGCAAGTAGTTGACCTAATCACACACGAAGACATAAACCCGATTGTGACAGAAATACAATTAGTTTTGGTTGTACAGTAAATCTCCCTCCCGACCTGTGAGGGTGCTACGCAGCAAAAGGGAAAGGCTTTGGACGCGCTGGCCCGACAGTTCTTTCCCTGATACGGGAAGTCAGTCAGCCTGGAAGAAGGCGAGACTCCATTGCAGGAACGTATTGACCCGGAAGGGAAACGAGGTAGCAGCTGCAGACAATAAAGGCAGCTGCAATCGTTTACCAAGGGGTCATGTGGAATGGCATAAAGGGGCCGGAGTATCGTAAGTCTTTTCCTTCACTTGGGTTCAGAGAAGAACAGAACTGTAAGGACCGGAAGAATTCCCAAAAGAGAATTAAAAAGTATTGTGAGTGTTTTGTTTGTTTGTAGCACTGTTAGTAATTGTCTTTTGTTTGTAAATTCACTAGACGGCTAACACGTCTCCAGAGCTGTCACCTTGGGCCAGCACTACCCAGAACAACAACACCACAGTCACTGTTTATTGTTATCACCCACCTTGAGCACTACTGCACGCACCCAGACTGGTGATTTGTGTTAGTAGTATTGTGGGAGCGGATAACGCATTATTATTTGTTTTGTTTTACAAATCATTGTTATAATTTTCCTGGTGAGCTTTACACCAGGGGTGTATTGCTGGAGGATTATTGTTTGATCGCCAGACCAGGATTTGTGTTCAAAATAAAAATAACATTTCCAAATTGGATTACAGTTTTCACTTGTGATTATTTCTGCACTGCATCACCTCTGCATCTGTTCATCTCAGCAGCCACTTTGCCACACCGATATACACTCCTTGTAATGGAGCCGGCTCTTTTGTACCATGGTATTGGCGTTATGCTTTAGTGTGAGAGGTCCCTGGTTCGCACCCGCCCTCCGCCTGTGTGTGGATTGTCTCGCCCTGTGTGATGCGTCTGCCTGCAGGAACTGAGGTACGCTACATTGGTGTCAGAAGTGGACGCAGGTACCCCAGCACGCACTTGTCAGACTGTAGGCAGGTGAGCAAGTCCGGGGCGGACTTTAGTCTGGCAGGGGAGAGTGTAGCGTGCACGGGTGAAGGCAGCAGCAGGGCTGGTAGGTGACGTAATCACACACGAAGACATAAGCCCAATATACGCTCCTTGCAATGGAGCCGGATCTTTTGTACAGCGGTATTGGTGCTATGCATTATTGCAAGAGGTCCCGCGTTCGCGCCGGCCCTACGCCTGTGTGTGGATTGCCTCGCCTTGTGTAATGCGCCTGTCTGCGGGAACTGAGGTATGCTACAATACTGATAGAATGTGTCTATTTTGTGGCTCACCTTTGTCGTTTTTTGTGTACCTTGTGTTTGTACAGTAGTTAGCCATCTGTAATGAAAAAACGCTAGCATTGTCTCCGAAAATTAGCCTTTCTTCCACTGTTCCCTTTAAGTGGACCTGGGTATTTCCTGCTTGATAAATAACTGAATATTTCTTGAATATTGGGCTCTCCTTTTGCAACAGGTTTACCCATCGCGTTGAAACTCTCTGCGCGTGGTGGATTGTGATGTCACACATAATATCAACAATAAACCTGAGGCAGAAGTGCATTCTGTTTAGTTAGCTAAATAGTAAATAGTTCTAACACTTTTAGTCACATACAGGATGACATTCATATTTAGTCTCATTTAGACAAATTTAGATTAGCAGTATTACACACACATTTTACGCATGTTTAAAAGAAAATATATAGACTGCTAACAACAAAATACATTGATGAAATAAAACTAATGTATTAAATGTAGCTGTTATTTATTTAAGCAGTGATTTGAAAATATGGTATATGTACGTAGTAGTATTAAATTGTTTATTCATTTGATTGTGTTACAGGGGAGTGTTTTCAGCGCACGTAGCTATAGTGTTTTGGTCCTGAAAGGGAGTGTTTTGAATGTGAATTCAAAGCACAGCAGAGTGTTTTGAACATACGCTCATTACACCCTAGAGCAGGGGTCTCCAACCCTGGTCCTGGGGAGCTACTGTGGCTGCTGGTTTTTGTTTCAACCTCTCTCTCGGTTACTTAATTGAACCAATTATTGGCTTAATTAGTCAAGATTAACAGGTGTTCCATATCTTTAGCCACTGATGATGTAAATACACCTATAATACCTGCTGGATAGGGGCTCGCCAGGACCAGGGTTGGAGACCCCTGTTCTGGAGTGTTATCAAATTCAGTTGCTCCCTTTACCAAGACTGGTTGTCCTTCCTCTCTCACTCACTTCCTCTCCTCTTCAATTAAGAAGCGCAACCTCCTGTCTATCCTCGGTCATTTTAATTTCGCCATCCGCATCATTCCTCAGGGCAGAACATTTATCTCACGTCTTCTAGCCCTCTCATCAACTGCCAAGAACCTGAATTCCCATGTGAAAATCTCAGCTGAGGCCAGAAAAGATATAAAGATCTCTCTATTTTATGATGGCTTCATTTCAGCCCCTCATGATCTTGCCCTCTTCACTGACACCTCATCCATTGGATTCGGCGGGTTCCTCGCATCAGAATGGTTCTCCAGCACTTGGCTCCCTGAAATTCAGCTCCTTCCCCCTCAAGAGAAATCCACTGCTCTCCTAGAAATATATCCAATCTTAGTGGCCGCTCTCCTCTGGGGTCACCAGTGGTCAAGGAATTCAATCCTTTTCTTCAGTGATAACAAACCCACAGTGCACATCATTAACAAAGGACGTTCTTCATCCCCCCTCATTATGCTCTTGCTCCGTCGTCTCATATGGTATTCCGTATCTCTTAACTTCTTAATATAAGCCCGCCATCTTCCTTGTACCCATAATAATGCTGCTGATGCTCTCTCTCGCCTGCAGGTATCCAAGTTCCGTCAGCTGGTCCCATCTGCTTCCTCCAGACCCCTCAGTTTCAACAGCTGCTATTAGACTGAACCCTACCCTCAGCAACCTCCTTCAATCTGCTCAACACTACATGTCTGCAGCCCTCGCCCCTTCTTCAAGAGCTTCTTATTCTATAGCCTGGTCAGCATTCTTAACCTTCTGCGCTCATAATTATATCCACCCTATTCACTTCAATCAAGACTGGATCCCGGCCTTCATTGTCCACGCTAAGGAATCTCTCCATCTCACCCCATTAAATCTTACATTTCAGGAATCCAATATCACTATCGCATCATGTCCGTGCCTTCTCCCTCCATCCTTTCCATACCAGCAGTTCGTCTAACCCTCCTCGGAATCCTTAAAAGCTCCCCCCCTGCTGTACCCTCCCGTCTGCCTATATCAACAGACATTCTCCATTCACTCATCTCTACTCTTCTGAAAGGCTGCTTCTCCCCCTATGAGGATCTACTCATGGAGAACATCTGCCTCACAGCCTTCTTTGGTTTCCTTAGAAGCTCTGAAGTCACAGTTCCTTCAGCTTCTAGTTTCCCCACGGCGGGTATTCGGTTATGTGATCTCTCTTCTATTTCCAACTCCTACTTCATAATCCGGCTGCGTACCTCAAAGACAGATCAACTCCAGTGTGGTCAGTTCATTCAGCTCTCAAGGATTAAATCTTGACAGCAATGTCAAGATATCTGTCCAGCAGGAAATGCTGCCCCCCCCCCAGATCCTCTATTCATCGATTCTTCTCGCTCTATTATCACTCGTCACTGGTTCTCAACCCACCTCTCCACCCTCCTCTCCAGAGCAGGCCTCCCTTCTCAGCTTTATACACCCCATTCATTCCATATAGGTGCAGCCACCTCCGCCGCAAGGGCCAGCATCAATCACAGTGTAATCAAGACCATAGGTCCTCTTCTGCAGTGGATTCTTATGTTCATTCATCTCCCTCCGATATAGTTGCAGCCCATTTTTAAATCACTAGGGGAGGCTCCCTGAGTCTTGCCCCTGGGGTGTGTTGGCATCGTCGCCCTCAGTCAGTGACCATCTTTTCTATACTGTCTTCGGTTGCTGGGTCCTTCGCCCCTGAGATGTGTTGGCATCATCGCCCTCAGTCAGCGACCACTTTTCTATCCTGTCTTCGGTTGCTGGGTCCTTTGCCCTTGAGATGTGTCGCATCATCGCCCTCAGTCAGCGACCACTTTTCTATCCTGTTTCGGTTGCTGGGTCCTCTGCCCCTGGGATGTGTCGGCATCATCGCCCTCAGTCAGTGACCACTGTCTATCCTACTAACTGCTCCTTTCTGCTTCTTCTGCCCTATCCTTACACCCCCAGCTAACGCCCCGTGAAAATAAGTTAAATTGCATGAATATTTTGCTCATAATGTACGCTAAATACATGATTGGGTGGCTATTTAATTTAAATGTGTTATTGAGCTTTTTTAAGGTAAAAGAAAGGATATTAACACTACTATAACTAGCATACAAAAATGGAAACACTTATTGAAATAGCGCTTTAGTAAAGTAAGCTATTTTTTTCACTCCACATATCTCAGTAGACTTAGAGCAAGAAAGCGAGCTGTACAGGAGCAACCTGAGTGCAGCATCGGGAGAGGGACTCCGGGCCATTCTGACGGTCCTGGCTGGGCAATCACCTTCACAGGCCCCGTCTTGCAGTTAAAGGGCTCCGTGGTAGTAGTTCCCGCAGAGCAGACGCTTCCCTCCTGGATGTACACAAACCCTCTCAACGCTCGTCTGTGCAGCAGCCCCGAGCTGTAGCACAGCCGCTTTTTGAGCTCTGCGCAGCATCCCCAGGCACGCCCCCCAGCAGTGCGTCGCCAGGCAACGCGTCGCCAGGCAACGCGTCGCCAGGCAACGCGTCGCCAGCAGCGCGTCGCAGCTGATTTTTCACAGGCACACACTTGTGCAGGAACCAGCGACCCGGTTCCCTGTCACAGCTTTGAAAATACTAATGTGTAAAACATTAAATGGAGAAACAATTCTCCACAATCATTTGTCGAATGTATCTTCCTGAGCCATCTTCATCCACTCCTGCTTGCTCAGGCAGTTCATCCTCTTCATACTCAGGTACACCATTTAGTCCCTCTGGGTCTGGCAGTGCAAGTTCCTTGTCATTACAATAATTTAATGTACTGTATTGCATTGAAAAAAGTAAGCAACATTGATTTTTTCAAAATATTTATTTTAATTAGTTATTTATACTTACTTTAGCATCTATAAAAATTTAGTTAACTAAATACAAACTATACATTTACATTTAAATGTGATTACACCTGTCACAAAGGGAGAATTAACATGAAGGCACATTTGCTCTTACCTTGCAGTGTTATACATGACTACAGCAGCACAGATGATGTTACAGACCTGCTCAGGCACCATCCTCAGTTCTCCATGTAGACAGTGGAACCTTCTCTAGCACACGAAAACACCTCTCTATCACATTCCTTGATTTTGTGTGAGCGTTGTTATACATTGCCTTGCATAAGTATTCACCCCCCTTGGACTTTTCCACATTTTGTAGTGTTACAACCTGGAATTAAAATGGATTTAATTAGGATTTTTTGTCACTGATCTACACAAAATAGTCCATAATGTCGAAGTGGGGAAAAAAAATCTACATATTTTTCAAAATTATTTACAAATAAAAAACTGAAAAGTTTTGATTGCATAAGTATTCACCCCCTTTGCTGTGACACCCCTAAATAAGCTCTGGTGCAACCAATTGCCTTCAGAAGTCACATAATTAGTTGAATGGAGTCCACCTGTGTGCAATTAAAGTGTCACATGATCTCAGATTAAATACACCTGTTTCTGGAAGGCCCCAGAGTTTGTTAGAGAGCATATCTAAACAAACAGCATCATGAAGACCAAGGAGCTATCAAAACAAGTCCGGGATAAAGTTCTGGAGAAGCACCAATCAGGGTTGGGTTATAAAAAAATATCCCAAACTTTGAACATCCCCCAGAGCACCGTTAAATCCATTATTAAAAAATGGAAAGAATATGGCACAACCGCGACTCTGCCTAGAGAAGGCTGTCCACCAAAACTCAGTGACCATGTAAGGAGGGCATTAGTCAGAAGCAACCAAGTGGCCAATGGTAACTCTGAAGGAGCTGGAGAGATTCACAGCTGAGATGGGAGAAACCGTCCATGGGACAACTATAACCCGGACGCTCCACAAAGCTGGGCTTTATGTAAGAGTGACGAGAAGAAAGCCATTGCTGAAAAAACCCATATCAAATCCAGTTTGGATTTTGCCAAAAGGCATGTGGGAGACATAGCAAACATGTGGAAAAATGTTCCCTGGTCTGATGAGACCAAAATTGAACTTTTTGGCCTTAGCGCAAAACGCTATGTGTGGCGCAAAGCCAACACTGCTCATCACCCTGAGAACACCATCCCCACAGTGAAGCATGGTGGTGGCAGCATCATGTTATGGGGATGCTTTTCATCGGCAGGGACTGGGAAACTGGTCAGGATTGAAGGCAAGATGGATGGAGCCAAACACAAGGAAATTCTAGAGGAAAACCTGTTTCAGTCTGCAAGAGACCTGGGACTGGGGCGGAGGTTCACCTTCCAGCAGGACAATGACCCTAAACACACAGCCAAAGCTACACTGGAGTGGTTTAAAAACAAGAACCTGAATGTCTTAGAATGGCCCAGTCAAAGCCCAGACCTCAATCCGATTGAGAATCTGTGGCAAGACTTGAAAATTACTGTTCACCAACGGTCCCCATCCAACTTGACAGAGCTTGAGCAATTTTGCCAAGAAGAATGGGCAAAAATTGCAGGATCCAGATGTGCAAAGCTGGTAGAGACTTACCCACAAAGACTCACAGTTGTAATTGCTGCCAAAGATGCTTCTACCAAGTATTGACTCAGGGGGGTGAATACTTATGCAACCAACAAATGTCTTTTTTTTTGTTTTATTAACTTTTGTGTCACAATAAAAATATTTTGCACCTTCAAAGTGTTAAGTATGTTGTGTAAATCAAATGGTAAAAATCCCTATTAAATCCATTTTAATTCCAGGTTGTAACACTACAAAATGTGGAAAAGTCCAAGGGGGGTGAATACTTATGCAAGGCACTGTAGCTGGTATGGGCATTTGTTGGGTTGATGAATGGTGTAAGTAGCCAAGATTTCAGCTGATATCCACTGTCTCTGAGCAGTATTCCAGGTATTGCACCACCTTCAAAAGCTTCATGTATAATTGACTGCCTCTGGATGCAAGAATCGTGGGTTGAGCCAGGCCAGCGTGCCACACAGTTGATAATTTTCAGGTTAGCATCATAGATGATTTGCACATTTATGCTGTGGTATCCTTTCCCTTTCACATACAGGTGTTCATCAGCTGAAGGAGCTTCTATCTTTACATGAGTCCCATCAATTGCTCCCACAACATTTGGAAATCCAGCAATAGAAAACAATCCAGATGTCACTTTTCATTCTGTTCAGAACAGTTGACTCTACAGGAAACACTGGCAATCTTATTGCAAGTTCCTTTGACACTGTAGACTATGCGTGAGGCAGTGGATCACCTACATAATTTAAAAAACAACCCGTTGCATATAATCTAAGTGCCAAACAAACCTGTAACACCACAAGAACACTATGGTTTCTGTCTGTGACAGGCCTCAATTTATCCTTTAGATCTTCTGCTAATGTTAGAATGGTTTGCCTTGGTAAACAAAGCCTTTCAATTACCTCAGTATCAGAGGACACTTCCAGTGGATTGTTTCTGTATTTAAACACTCTCTCCTCAGACAGTGTTCATACAGCTAGTGATTACGGTGAGGGGACATTCTGACAGTTAATGGTTTCCATGGAAACATAGACCTAAATTCTAAGTTAGCCTGGGGGTGAGGAGGCTAACTTTTTAGGCTAAGACTTAGTCAGTCCTAATTTTTATGCAACTGGCTAACTTGCATTAGACTGGTCTAAGTGACAAAACTAAGACTGGTCTAGCAGTTTAGACTAGTCTAAACCACTTTTATGCAACCAGCCCCTGGTCAGTGTTTGAATGGAATATCTATGAAAGCCAGGATCAATAGGAAGCTGATATGGATATGGATGGGACAGAACCATTGACAACAGTAGAATGCCAGAACAAACAAGACACCGCAGTAACCGGTTCTCATTGAGACAAAGGCATGACAGCGTCTTGGCATTAGTAATGTAAATGGGCAGGCAGTGTTTTGAAGGTGAAAAGGAAAAACCTTACTATAATATTGTAACAAATCTATTATTGCGAAACTCCCAAAGCAGGAAATTGGCTTGAAACTTGTTTACACTTTGTTTAGAACAAGACAGTCTGGCTTGATTCATGCCAAAGCTGCCCGATTCCAGCCTTGCTGAAGCACCCCCAGATCATCACTGATCCTCCACCACATTTCACAGTGGGTGCGAGACACTGTGGCTTGTAGGCCTCTCCAGGTCTCCCTCTAACCATTAGACGACCAGGTGTTGGGCAAAGCTGAAAATTGGACTCATCTGGGGGTGCTTCATCAAGGCTGGAATCGGGCAGATTTGTCTTTGTGAAGGACGCATGAATCAAGCCAAGTACAAGGTTGTCCTGGAAGAAAACTTGCTTCCTTCTGCTCTGACAATGTTCCCCAACTCTGAGGATTGGTTTTTCCAGCAGGACAATGCTCCATGCCACACAGCCATGTCAATCAAGGTGTGGATGGAGGACCACCAGATCAAGACCCTGTCATGGCCAGCCCAATCTCCAGACCTGAACCCCATTGAAAACCTCTGGAATGTGATCAAGAGGAAGATGGATGGTCACAAGCCATCAAACACAGCCGAGCTGCTTGAATTTTTCCGCCAGGAGTGGCATAAAGTCACCCAACATCAATGTGAAAGACTGGTGGAGAGCATGCCAAGACGCATGAAAGCTGTGCTTGAAAATCAGGGTTATTCCACCAAATATTGATTTCTGAACTCTTCCTAAGTTAAAACATTAGTATTGTGTTGTTTAAAAATGAATATGAACTTATTTTCTTTGCGTTATTCGAGGTCTGACAACACTGCATCTTTTTTGTTATTTTGACCAGTTGTCATTTTCTGCAAATAAATGCTCTAAATGACAATATTTTTATTTGGAATTTGGGAGAAATGTTGTCAGTAGTTTATAGAATAAAACAAAAATGTTCATTTTACCCAAACACATACCTATAAATAGTAAAACCAGAGAAACTGATAATTTTGCAGTGCTCTCTTAATTTTTTCCAGAGCTGTATATATATATATATATATATATATATATATATATATATATAGACACACACACACACACACACACACACATTCATTCAAACATATATGCATACATATTTCTGCTAGATTAATAAGATAATTCTAGTTTAATATCAGCCTTGATCTGGTCTGGAGATTATATGCATCACATTTTTATTATGAATTTCTCTACTGGTAAAACTACATTTAACCAACAAATCAGGGTCTAATAGACTGATCACCCCTCTGCAAACTGTGTTATTTAAATCATAACTAACCTTTAGTTACACCCTTTGGGCACAAGTAAAAGCTCAATGTTTTATTGGCATAAGAGATTTGTGACAACTACTGCCATCTAGTGTGCATAAACAGCATAAACACAGAAAACCACAGGCAAACAGTACATTGAAAATAATAATGACAACCCTTTTCATTCTTTTTTAATGAGCAAAAATACGAAGTAGGAAAAACACAAAAGATAAAAAAGCAAGCATATGGTAATGGTAATGCACAGCTTTGTTTCTTGGAGGCAAAATCTTCCCCAGGTAAAAAGAAAATGCTATCACAATGATGAATATGAAATGAGAGGGTGGTTAATGCTGGAGAAAGTAACAAAGCTATGCTATGTCATTTTTATGTTTATGATGAGCTCTTTAGAGGTGCACTTTAATTATTATTATTATTTTCAATAGACCATTTGCAAGAAGGCACTGGGACCTTAACAGCAGCATTGCAATCAAGTAACGAAGCTGTCAGCAGCCACCATCATGGACCAAGCCAAAGAGAATGCAGAAGGACAGAAAACAGTGATTTTTAAAGATTGTATTTTTAAGCATACTGTAAATCACACAATTATTTATCTAATCTATGAAATGACCAACAACTTCATGTCCAGGGGTGGGGGTCCGTGCTAAAAAGTTCAGATCATTTATTGTTAAATTGTATCAAATAATTGAAATTGACTGTAACCTAGATTTTTTTTTTCAGCAGTGGTATTTCTGGTATACAGTCAATGGGGTCTAGACATCTAATTTACCCATTTTATATAGCAACTGTTTAAATCTGCTGCAAACCCAAGAGCTGGCAGCACAACAGCATGTCAATCAAGGGCCAGCAGAGTGCAGCAGATTTCTTCAGATCTCTTCTAGTCTGCAGGAACACAAAGGTCAGTGCAACCCAAAGATTAGCACAACTGACATTTCCAATCAACAAACTCCACTGCTCAGATTTACTGTGCATTTACAACTGGAGATGAACCACCTGGGACCCAGTCAAATATTTTATTTTAATTACAACAAATGAAGCACTGTGTATAGAGTACGGTACACACTGTGAAAAAAGTTACAGTTTCAGCTGTAGTGGAAAGTTTGTCTCCCTTAAAAAAAGGAAAATGTTACATTGCAAATTACCAGGTATAATTTATGACATTATACAGCTCTGTGGGACTTAATGCAACTAATTAAATGTGTCTCTGTTCTATATTAGCTTCAGTTTTAAAAAAAAAAAATAAAGACAGTTGAATTATGTTCTAAGATTTGACTTTTTATAATCCAGAACAAGTGTACTGACAGAACCAATTTACATGATGTACTAAAGCAAAATACCTTGGTTTGAGTTAGAATGTGCATTCATGGCTTCAGTAATCCCACAGTAATTGACTGATCTCAGCCTCGTTTACTTAAAAGTCTGTTTCATACTTGAAATGTGTGGCTGGTTTTAAAAACAGAGAAGGACAGCCCTAGCTTACCACAGACTGTGAAACTGTTTACATCTGCTCATCAAACTGCATACTTGCATTACATGCACCATTTTACAAACACTATTCTGACCAATGCCATTTACTGCTTACTGTTTACTGTACTACTCCTTGATGTGAGCATTTTTGATGTATTGGTGCTTTTAAAACGTGCAGGAGTTGCATCACTAGCAACTTAAGTACGATATCTTTATCCACAGAGGGTGGAAATCTGTAACAATGTGGGATGTAGAAATCATCACTACCCATGTAAAGTACATTATAAATAATGTTGTTTTTTTTTTTACATCATGTGTTTCAAAAATACAGTGGGGTAATTTATATGAGATTCTACTTGACCTGCTTACAATTCAGTGATAGCATTATGGTAATCAGAAAGTAACAAACAAGAAAGTCATTTGTCAAGTAACAAATTACAAACCTGTAAATAAATCTGTTTCCTGGCATTACCTGTACTCTATTCAACCCACAGGTTTCGATGTTTATTCTGAGAACTCCTTGCATTGCCTGCTTGTGCATGTGTTATGGGACTTCTGGCTCATTTTCAATTAAAGTGCTGGGGGGTCCCACAGCGCGGCCAGTGATTCCAATCTGTGCTTGTATTTTGCTTTGAGCAGTTTGCATGATGCCTCAAAATATACTTTTAAACAAGTCTCATCTGTTTATAATCATAAGTCAATTTGTTTTTTATTAAAGTTGGCTAGAATACTGTAGCGATCTCGGAAATGAGGGAAGCGAGACAGGAATTCAGGGTCTGAACTCAAACTTTATTGAACAGGTTTAGAACTAGTTGAACAGGCAACCAAGCGCTGCGCTGTTCAAGAACTCTTTGGCTGGTATAAGCTGCAGCCGCGCTCTAGTCCCTTTATTCTATGCAGCTAATTGACTGCTATCACCTGCAGCCATGCTCTATAGTTCAGTCTCTCTCTCATCGTAAACACTGTTCCGCTCGTCTCAGTAGTTGGGACTCAACACAGCGAACACCTTCCCTGCTTCTCCTTATGAGGAGCTGACTCCTGTCCTCTAGCACCCCTGCAATCCCTGTTGCTCTCTTAACTCTGTGACCCCTTTGGGAGGGTGCTGCTGCCGTAAGCCCGGACAGGATTAGCTCTCCACTGTAGCTAGAGTGCTGCTGTCAATCAACCTAAGCCCCTCACACCCACTGTTGATGAATCAGATCCTGGGTTAACCCTTTGCTGCCCTATGTCGGACCCTTTGCTGTCCTATGTCGGACATCATCAAAAAGACGCAAAAAACTGGTCTCTAGTCGTTTTTTCTTCAGAAAAAGCCGAGAAAACCATTCAATGGCTGAGTGAGATCGATAGGAGCTGAGAGAAGCCGAAAAAAAGGGCGTATCTCATTATTATTTGTTTATTTAGCAGACGCCTTTATCCAAGGCTACTTACAGAGACTAGGGTGTGTGAACTATGCATCAGCTGCAGAGTCACTTACAACTACATCTCACCCGAAAGACAGCGCCCAAGGAGGTTAAGTCACTTGCTCAGGGCCGCATCCAGTGCTCAAAGAATATCACAGACATTTGCAGAGCTTTTTTTAGATGTTATAGTAATAAAATAATGACTTGGATTGCATTATTGAGGATTTTGGTGATTAAATGAGTGATCAGGAGATGATTTATCGGTATGCACTACTATCAAGAGGTATGTGAAAAAAACAGCGAACGAGGGGTGGGGCGGGGCTGGAGATGCAGTACTGAGTGTCCTGTTGATATGCAGTGCCTTTTAAACCTGTTTAACAGTGAAAAAAATACTTTTAAACAGCGCGTCTAAAATAAATTGGACCTGACGTGCCTGAGACGCGCTGAATAAATGGATCGCTAAGGGTTAACAGGACTGATGGGGGTGGAAGGTCCAGTGCCAGAGTGAGCCGGTCCCAGTGTAGCAGGGGAAGGAGGGTCAGATCCTCGAGTGGATGGTCTGGGTCAGGGTGAGACAGGAGTCGCTGGACTGGGCTGGATTTGTGTGTTGCCTTGGTAAGGGGCCAGGCGATCCCAGTACCGCCAATCGCTGGCCTCTAAGGGTTAACTCCACTTGGTATACAACTTTGGCCAGGCGCTCCAGCACCTGACAGGGCCACGTCCATGGCTGTTCAAACCCAGACCGGCTCCCCCACTTCAAAGTGTTTCCCCCTTGCCCGGATGTCGTAGTTTCTCTTTTGCCGGCAGCCTGCCACCTGAAGTTGGTCCTCGGCGAAGCTGTGTGCGACCTACATGCACTCCTGGAGTCTCGTGGCGTACTCTGGGAGTCATTCGGGTCTTACGTATCCCCAGACGCCGACACATCACAACCCTGGTCAGAATGGAGCTCTTCAGGAGCTCCAAACTGGCTGAAGAACACCTCCAGCAGTGCTTCTGCCACCGTCTCGGTTTCTTTGTCGGGAATGGCGTATGTTTCTGGCCACTTAATAAAATAGTCCAGTGCCATCAAGACAAACCAGTTTCCTTTTTATGAGCAGATAAAACGGCCCAGGACATCGACCCGTACCCTTTCCATGGGGCCCCCTACTGGAAACTGTTGGAGGGGTGTGTGGGACTGATTTGTGGGTCCTTTCCGGGTGGTGCCGTCATCGCACCTACGGCAATGGACCTCAACATCGTGCCAGCACTGGCTCCAGTATAACCAACGCAATGTCTTGGTCACCCCAAAGTGGCTCGTGCCAGAGGTGCCATGATGGGTCTGCAGTACCTCCTCTCTCAAGTAGTGGGGGACCACGACTTGCCAGTGGTCTTCTCCCATCGCTGGCTCTCTTCACCTTTGTTGCAGGATTCCGTCATGGATCCTAAGTCCAGCCCACTGTGACCACAGACTCTTTGTTCACAGTGCCTGCATCGCCACTCCACCCCATGCTGGTCGCTGCCGACTCCAGAAACCACTGTAGCACCGGTTTCAGATCTGGGTCCTCTCCCTGTTGATGCCTCCACCCCTCTATCCCATGGGGACTAACTCTCCACTCTCCTCTCCATCAGTGCCATTTCCTCTCTGCCCATGCCATTTCCGCCTCCTCCCACAGGCCGTATTCATCTTCTTCACCTGCAGCCTCCCATAGCTCACCTCGTCCCGGGCTGCTGGGTAAGGGCTCCTCTGGAACTCTCCCAAGGAGGGTGCTGCTGCCGTAACCAAGGTCAGGATTGGCTCTCCAATGTAGCTAGCATGCTGTGGTAACTCAGCCTAAGTGGGCATGGGGGGGTCACAACTAATTCAGTCCGATCGGCGCAATGTCTCCAGTTCCGCCGCTGCTACAATACTTTCGATAGCACTAAAAAATTACTTTTAGACAAACATTTCAACCATAAGCCTTTGTCAATGGCTATATTAAGATTAAAGTTGTACCAGCAAGCTACCTCTGCTACTAATTAAATTAAGT
Organism: Acipenser ruthenus; assembly: GCF_902713425.1. NCBI lineage: Eukaryota > Metazoa > Chordata > Actinopteri > Acipenseriformes > Acipenseridae > Acipenser > Acipenser ruthenus. The sequence goes on along the minus strand of NC_081189.1, from coordinate 101,683,743 downwards.
TTTTTTTTAAAACTACGTGCTTTTTTTTTTACTCAGCATTGCGACTATCAGAATCATTACACTGTAAAATTTACTTAGCTAAACATAGCTATTATCTTTTACGTTACTAATACTAAGTTAAGTAGAAAAATATTTCACATATGAAGACACAAGCTAAAATGTTTGTCTACTTATCTTTATACTTGTCTATGATTGATTGATTTTGAAGTAATACATTCAAACCAACTTTCAGCTAGTCAAATTTTATAAACCTAATTTTATAAAATATTACCCATGTCCCTTGATACATATGGAATATAAAAACATGCTTGTGCATTTCACCAGTTCAAAGGTTGAGTGAAATACAATACAAGCTGGAGGGCATTATTATTTTGTACATAAGCCAAAGTCAGCTGCAGCTTATTAAATTGAAGAACTGCCTCCTAGAAGGGGGAAAAAAACAGTACTATTTAATATATCATTCACAACTGGCAGTTCCCTATCAAAGTGGAACAACAGTCCTATTTTTTGGAGTAACTGAGAACACTAAAATAATTACTCCTCTCTAAATCACCATACCATGTCATTTCCATAATATAAGTTATTATGTCATGTGCCTCTTATTGTAAAAGAGATGTCATCTCCTTCTGTTTGGGCAAAGAGGAACCCGACTATCCCTTAGTTAAAATGTATGAATTATGAGAGGTTGAGGAACTATGAACTGAGAAGGGATAGGGGAAATTTAACTTAAGTTTTCAAAATCCTAAAAGGAGTTAACTAAACTCACCCCAGCCAATATTTTAACCGCTCCACAGAGACCAGGACCCAAGGACACAGTTGGACATTGAGAGGAGACAGACTTGGTAGGAGACACCTTTTTACACAGAGCACATGTATGAAATAGATTATCAGTCCATGTTACTGATGGTGAATAATTTAGATCCTTTGAGAACAGACTAGAATCTGCGTTCTAGGATCAATCAGCTACTAGAAACGGGACGATTACTGATGGGTTGAATTACCTCTTGTTCATAACTTTTCTTTTGTTCATAAAGTGATTATACCTAACAAAATAATTCAATAAAGCTTACCTGCTGTGTACATTAAATATATGTCTCAAATGTTTTGAAAGAAACACATTATAGTAAACATGTCTATGCATTTTAAAGCATGATTTCTGGTACTATACAAGTACAAAACAGGTCAATTGTATGGAATTATTGTGTCAGTTACAATCACTTTAACATTACAGAGGTAGTGATTGAGAATCGTTGTGCTTGTGTTTGATGTTCTGGACAGAGTTTGCAGAGTAGTCAGATGGGCTTGTGTAGTTATACATCTAATAAATAAACCCAGCCAGCTACTAAATAATTCACTACATACCGCAACCATGCAATTAAATCTACCTCATACTGCCACCTGAGGTTCGATGTCTGGTGAGGGTACCCTCCTCTTCCCACCATCCAGTACATTAATCTCTGTGAATGGAGATTTCTAATTTATTTCACTTTTGGCACTTATTAATGCTGCATCTCACCACTGAAAAGCCCTGACTCCCATTGTCCGCTTTATTGATTGATGGACAAGCAGTTCTGGAATGCTATCAGCTTCAACCTTAATTTGTTAGTCTAATGAACCATGCATAAAAACGCCACGTGCAGTCTGAGTAAAGTGCGATGTGTGACAGACTCTGTGTTTAAGATTAGGTTTAATAACCTATTCATTGTAAGAATCTTATATTCTACATTAAAAACAGAGAATAAAATGTGCAAATAAAGGCAGTTGCTACTTTCTCAGTAACTATAGTAGAGGCATATACAGCAAAGCCACCTGTCTGTTAGCATGTAACACTTACAATTGTATATATAGTAGTCATAGTAATTTACATTGTAATGTTACTGATAGCTACTGGTAGGGGATGAAGAACACGGACATGTTTGTTACCAATAGACAAACAATAACAACCCTTCACTCTTGAGATTCCTGAATTTATCAGCCACTAGAGGGCAGAAGAGATTATGCAACATGCACATTCACACACAGCTGCGGGATTATGCTTGGATGATCTTTGTCTAACATCAGCACTGCAGGATTTCCATAAAACATGTATGTGGAGCCAACCAAACAATTACTGCACAACAAGTAGAACCTTACCTAGATGACAAGTGGCAACATACAGTATGTACATCAAGAAATGGATCAACTGCCAAATATATTTAAAGTAACAGCATTGGCTCACTTTTAAGGTTTTTAAACAAATCCTTACTTTACTACAACAACCTTTTTATTTGTAATCCCTTTTCTAGAAGTTCTTTACCACTGATCGACTGGCAGAAAGGCTCAAAGAGGTCCATGGGTGGTTGTTAGATGCAGAATAATAGGTTTCAACAGGATGCAAAGGATTCTGGACTCTGATCCATGTAATGAGCCACTTACACTGTTCCAGAAAGGGTACGTCAGAGGTGGCATAACAATTCGAGACATGTCAGCAAGGTTGTTGTGCTACTGTATCTTGTGATCTTTCCTGTAAATGAAAACGCCTTATTGATTATCAGTCTAGCATTAGTGGTTCCTATCGAATTTGTCCATGATAAATTATACAACTGGACACGTTTCTTATTGTTTTCTATGTGTTCTGTGTTCTGTTATTACTCAACGGTTCTGTTATTACTCAGCAATGGACAAACAAATAAAGCACAGCTGAGAGATGAGGCAGTGTACTAATTAATGGCACCTGTTCTAAAACCACTGCTTACTGATGAAACACTTCACACACTCCCAAGCCCTTCTCTAAAAAAGTTTACTCTTTCAGTGGACTTTAATGATTATTTCACACAAACAGCTTAAAAAAGTTATAGTATGATAGTGGTAATGGGGCATGTTCTTTGGTAATAATGGAACTCTGGCTGCTTCCATTCAGGCCATGTAAGAATGTGGCTGGAATTGGTTGCTGTTGATTGGGTGGTCAATTTTTCATTCAATTATTCACCTGAATAACTTCAGTTTAAGCTGGATGCAAAGGCTGCAGAAAGCCCAGTAGGCTGTAGGAACAGTTTGTGTAGTGAGTGAATCCATTGCTATGGCATGGGCTAATAAATGTACCAATTGCTGAAGGTAAGACAGAGCTTGGATATTAAATAGCCTGTTTTTGTCTGTATCTGTGTCAGGGGTAGCTGTGTATATTTCTCCTGTTTTAAAGTTAAACTTACTTAGTATACTAGATAATATATCAGTAAAATCAGATTAATATGAGACCACCTGAATCTTGTGGTCACAAAGTCTAGCATATCACTGCCAGTTGAAAGGAGGTTTAATGAACTAAAACATTCATACTGATGACAAGGAAATGGAAACCATCTGCAACATAACTAAAACCCAGTGCACAAAGAAACTTCCTTTTGGCATTTCAAAAAAGTATAATTTACCAGCAGGATAATAAATGTGTTGCACCCCCCAAGGTAAAGTATTCTTTAATCTTACACTGCCACGAGAAGCCTATGAACAGGGTGTGGAAAGTTCTGTGGAAATATACTGAACTCATGATCTAGACTAGCCAGCATTTGCATTGAGACACTTTAGGTAACAACAGTAAAGAATCAAACCAATGCAGATCCAAGGCTTTGATCACACAATATGTAAAACACAGACTGGGAATATAAACAAACAACCCAATGTGTTTCACACAAGGTCATCTTTTCTAAATGTAGTTGCTGGCGTGCATAATGAAAACTGCCAGTTGGAGGTTGTGGTGAGCTGGCTGATAAAAAAGATGGTCTGCTGCAACTTATTTTCTCTTTAGCTACGCCTTCTGCTTTTTATTTAAAAGTTCAAACACTCCAGATGGGAATGAATTCTAACAAATTTCATGTTACTGTATTTATGTTGCACTTCATGGCTCCAGTAAATTGCAGCAGTTTCAGGTGTTGTTCCTCCATTCTTTGAAGAGGGGGCGTGGTATTCAAAGTTTCACAGATCAGTGAAATTCCTATATGCACATTCACATATGATTTCTATAAGTAAGGTAATATCTATCAGGGTTTAGGGAATTCTTAAAAATGAAACAGAGAATAAGTGCCTAAAAGTAGTAACATCAATTTCAAATTATAATATGTTACATTTAAATCACAGATGAGATAATGAACCAATCACAGGGATTTGTTTACATTCCCAGTACATCTAGTCTTGTGTACAGATTATAACAATACATGTAAGATGTATTGGACCGTGATGTATTATTTCCTATCTTTCCAGATCATTGAAATAACTTTCAGTACTGTTTTGGCATTATGAACTGCTTTGGGCAACTTCAATCCATCCCAAAGCTTGGTGGTATTATTACATTTTTGGCTGTAGCAGGTGCACCACGAAAAGTCAGTGTTTGCACCTATTTTTCTGATTGAAGAGTTCCCTCAAGCTAACTTTTATAGACAGTAACTGCTCAGGTTGCTAGGATATGGCCTGTCTGGCATCACATGCATACATTTAAGTGAGATAATTTGACCAGTCAATTTCAATTTTGTCAGTAAAAAGCATCAGATACCATACAGAATATTATATATATATATATATATATATATATATATATATATATATATATATATATATATATATATATATATGTTTGCTAAAAGGACAGTATTTGTGTTCACTGATTATTTACAGAACAGAGCTGGTACACATTTGCTAAACATTTGTTCTCTTGGCCAGTGTTGTTTTGAAACCAGTCAAATCAATATACAAAATATATTTTATTGGGACACTGCACATATTACAGTTCTCATGATAAACAAACTGTCTTTTGACAAAATCCTGTCTCACCTCTTCTGGGGTACCTGCTGATATTATTTTACAGAACAGGAGCAATGGCTGTAATCGGGGAAAGAGGAGCGCTCTTGGCCGGAAGCTCAGGATGAGAAGGCATATCACCTAGGAGGAGGACCGAGACACATGAAAAGGACGGAAAGATAGTCAGACGTCTCCACCTGGAGACTGGAACTGCTGTCGAGGTAGGGGCCAGCGCTGCCAGGTCTCCAAGGCTGGGAAACAAGCTGTACTTCCTCCAACTGGGAGACTGGCAAACAGGGAGAGAAATGAGCAAGCAAGAGAAAAGGGTTTAACGATACAAAGTGTGGCCAGGGGTCCCCCACTGGCTCATTTGAGCACTGCCCTCACGGGGTGAGGCGGCAAAGCTGTTCTCCAAGGTCGGGAAGTGAGCTTCACCTAAACCGGGAGGTAGAACAGTTGCAGAGGTGCTGTAGCAAAAGCGAGATGAGAAACCATGGTTTAAATAAGGAGATTTGAGAAGAGAATGAAGATTGATAGCTAGTAGAATGGCAGAAATAATGGAAATTGACAAGGAGTAGAATGGGGGAGGAGCTCCTGCCCCCTGAATCTCACCCTAAGGTTACAAATCTTTGATGCAACAAAATTATTTCCAGTTAAAAATGGATAGGAAAAACAACAGGCTACTGGCTTAATAGCATCAATTAGGGAATACTATATAACTATAAATAACCATTCTGTTGAACATAAATTAGGGTGTAATTTAACACTGAGGCGCATATAGAATGTTACTAAGGCTTATTTCTACAATTTGAGAAATAGAGCCTAACTGTGGGATTTTCATACTTTTTTTTTTTTTTTCCCGACTCACCTTGATCTCCTTACATTTATTCAAAAATAATAAATTGTTCTGTAAATTATACTGTACTATGTATTGCCACCATAAATCCTAAATAACAGACTTCGGCTCTAATGATTTACTTTTGGTACTTCAATGATCAAGTAATAATCCATTGTATGCGTGCAATTGGCTTTAAATATGATATGAAAGAAAGCATTTGCTTTATTTAAATGCCAGTATTGGTCTCTATTATCAGAGTATGATGTGCAAAGAATGATATATAAGACTAAGTACCCATAAATCAGACCTAACTTGAGCCTAACTTTCAGATGTTCTTAGAGCATTGTGGTTCAATTTAAACAAGTAATCGTGTCCTTGGTGCCTGGATATTTTAAAAGCTCACTCTTAAAAGTAATAGCATTCTGAGAATTGATAGTAATGAATTCCATCTTGGGGCAGCAGGCAGCTGAAATGCTTTTTTTGTTATTTGTTTTCACCAATACGATATTTACCCTAAGAAATGTGTACACTACACAATGTCATTTTTGTTCAATCAAAATGCATTTATTTAAATTAAAAATGTAACTGCAGTACTTTCCAGGGTCTCCCAAGGGGAAATGTTACTGACACTGCACAATAATGACATCTAACCATTTCACAGAATTGTCTCCGTATCGATATACTGATCCAGACAGTGGCAATCCAAGTTATATCTTACCTTGTATTAGCTTTATTATCATTGTTACTGCTCCTTTTTTTAATTGTATTATCATCTGATTCTTCACTTGTTTTTCATGATGTATTCCTAATATAACTCCATCAATAAACTGCTGGTTTCTGGATCCTTTCCTGTTGTTGATTGCAAGTAGGCCATTGGGGTGAATCTGAACCACAATACATGACATTGTAGACACCAGGAAGCAAGGCTTGGAATATCTGCACATTCCAAATTGTTGTATGAAATATAAGGAAAGAATCAAAGGTCTTCCATGGATGAAAAAGGGCTGGTTGTAATATACACTAGCTTGTGCTAGTAAGAAGTGAGAAAACATTTTAAAGTCATGGTTAGGACTAATTATAGTTTTCCTAGTTGATTTATGACGTTTGAACTTTGGTCACCATCTAAAATGTCCACTTGTTATTGATAGTTAGGCGTATAGTTTGAACTCATATGAAAAAAATCTCCAAGAAAAGGTTCATGAATAATGTACTAGATTTCTATACAGATGTTAACATTCAACCTAAGGCTTGTGGTTCACAGTAAAGTGATGTTGCTGCTGTGTAAGCCCTGTGAATGTGAATGAGCAAGCATTGAATGTTAAATATGTGTAGGAGAAGAGATTTATGGGTAATGAAGAATTATTTCATATTTACAGCCAGCAAATAGGTGTAACCTCATGCTTATTTTGATTTCCAGTCTTTTTTACTTTCAGGCATATATATATATATATATATTATATATATATATATATATATATATATATGCGCACACACAGTGGTGCAGTGCTATATTTAGAAGCGAGGGGTCACTATTATCTACACTCTCTTTGTATGGGTTATATACATGTATCTCCATATATTAATAGGAGCAAAACAGTTCAATATTCTACACATGAACTATGGAAGCGGTGCTCTCCCTGCCCAAGAGAAGAGGGGGAGCATCGCTCCCCCGCGACCCGCCAGCACTACTCCCCTGTATATATAATGGTATTGCATGAAACCCTGCTTACTGAAAGTTAGATCATTTTGTTCAATCTTACTATAACAGCAGCATTTCCACTAGATGGCAGTATTGATAAAACTTATTTTTTCACACTTTACTAAAAACACTTAATTAGTTAATTGAACCCTCAATTGAACTAAATTGCTTAAGAGTGAATGTGGAAATATTGTGAGCGATTTCTGTATTGACCCAAAAAAATAAAAAAAGAATCATGTTTTCTTTTGCGTATGAACCATTGAAAGTGACCCGACGCCATGCTGAATGAGTCAGGTCATCTGGTGGATACACAGTTTGTATAGTTCACCTGGTAATTATTGAAGCAATCTCTAAATCTGATAAATCTGACAAAATTGGTTATTTTACAGGACACTAGAAACACATCATTTCAGACTCATCCTAGGCCATGTAATTAGCAATACATTAACAATTTACTTTTACTAGAGGATACATAATGCAACTATGACATGACTGATTCACACACAGAATGTTTTAAAGGGCTACTGGCTACTGTCCTCTTTCTTTTAATTTACACCTGTGTGAAACAAATAGATTGCCATTATGCATTTTTATTAAGGCTATTATAAATGATTTAATCTAATATAATTCCTTTTTTGCATTAAACCCTTTTACATTGCTTTGTGAACCAGTGGTGTACACTGTATCCCGTATTTTAAAAGAATTAATATCTCCACAGGGCTCAAGATTCAGTGAAATATTTACATAAACATGCCAAATCTAAATAAACTGAATCTTGAGGTTGCCAGTCCCATTTTTTCTACTCCTGTCAATATCAGCTTTTCATTTAATATATATTTCAGTGCTTTCATACATCTGTCTGTGTTGAAGCTTTTCTTAGTCTAAATTTCCGTGCATGATTATACAAAATATGTTTTCTGCCATCAGAAAACGTCACATTGGTACTGATGCATGTAGAGGTCATTCCCCTTTTTAGATACATCTTGTCCTAAAACTTCAAGCCTCCATTGCACGCTTTATCCATAACTGATTTTTAGGAAATGTTTTATAATTAGTCAATAGTTCTTGTGTTAATAACTATAATATTCTTTAGATCTGTTTAATTTGAGCCCTTTTTGGTTATACTGATATCTACAGGCTATAGTATTGAACTGCAGGTGTGTAAGTTTAGCTTTTTTAAAACGATGGGTTTCAAATGCTTTTTTTCACTGATGTGAACAATGGATGTAATCTTGACTCCCATGATGCCCCAGAAGCTTTCAGGACATTAGAAACTTCAGTAAAACAAAACAAAAAAACAGAAATCTTCACTCGGTTTTTAAAAATGTCATACCTCCCTGATCAACCTTTCAATGTTGTGTGGGAGATTAAGTCTGCATCCACCTTATTAAACTTGAGTTCTGTAACTCAGCAGTTAAACAGATCCCCTGGGCAGGGTCCTCCCAATACTGCTCAAAGAAATTAAAGAAGTTATTTACAAACCGCTAACCAAGATCATGCAACAGTCTCTTGACACAGGGTTTATACCGACAAACTGGAGAATTGCAAACGTAATACCGATCCACAAAAAGGGAGACAAAACCGAACCAGGTAACTACAAACCAATAAGCCTGACTTCTATTATATGTAAACTTATGGAAACTATAATAAGATCTAAAATGGAAAATTACCTATATGGTAACAGTATCCTGGAAGACAGTCAGCATGGTTTTAGGCAAGGGAGATCGTGTCTAACTAACCTACTTGACTTTTTTGAGGATGCAACATTGAAAATGGATAACTGCAAAGCATACGACATGGTTTATTTAGATTTCCAGAAAGCTTTTGACAAAGTCCCGCATAAAAGATTAATTCTCAAACTGAACGCAGTAGGGATTCAAGGAAATGCATGCACATGGAATAGGGAGTGGTTAACATGTAGAAAACAAAAGTACTGATTAGAGGAGAAACCTCAAAATGGAGCGAGGTAACCAGTGGTGTACCACAGGGATCAGTATTAGGTCCTCTGCTATTCCTAATCTACATTAATGATTTAGATTCTGGTATAGTAAGCAAACTTGTTAAATTTGAAGACAACACAAAAATAGGAGGAGTGGCAAACACTGTTGCAGCAGCAAAGGTCATTCAAAATGATCTAGACAGCATTCAGAACTGGGCAGACACATGGCAAATGACATTTAATAAAGAAAAGTGTAAGGTACTGCACACAGGCAATAAAAATGTCCATTATAAATACCACATTGGAGATACTGAAATTGAAGAAGGAATCTATGAAAAAGATCAAGGAGTTTATGTTGTTTCAGAAATGTCTTTATCGACAATGTGGGGAAGCTATAAAAAAAGGCCAACAAAATGCTTGGATATATTATTATTATTATTATTATTTATTTCTTAGCAGACGCCCTTATCCAGGGCGACTTACAATTCACAAGATATCACATTATACATTATTTCACATTATACAGATATCACATTATTTTTACATACAATTACCCATTTATACAGTTGGGTTTTTACTGGAGCAATCTAGGTAAAGTACCTTGCTCAAGGGTACAACAGCAGTGTCCCCCACCTGGGATTGAACCCACAACCCTCCGGTCAAGAGTCCAGAGTATAGTAAAAAATGTTGAATTTAAATAAACAGAAGTAATGTTAAAACTTTACAATGCATTAGTAAGACCTCATCTAGAATATTGTGTTCAGTTCTAGTCACCTCACTACAAAAAGGATATTGCTGCTCTAGAAAGAGTGCAAAGAAGAGTGAGCAGAATTATTCCAGGTTTAAAAGGCATGTCATATGCAGACAGGCTAAAAGAATTGAATCTATTCAGTCTTGAACAAAGAAGACTACGGAACGATCTGATTCAAGCATTCCAAATTCTAAAAGATATTGACAATGTCGACCCAAGGGACTTTTTTGACCTGAAAAAAGAAACAAGGACCAGGGGTCACAAATGGTATTGTATTTATCTTGCTCTTAATTGTATTATTACTTGTACTGTGATACTTGAAATGTATTTGCTTACGATTGTAAGTCGCCCTGGATAAGGGCGTCTGCTAAGAAATAAATAATAATAATAATAAAATGGAGATTAGATAAAGGGGCATTCAGAACAGAAAATAGGAGTCACTTTTTTACACAGAGAATCGTGGGAGTCTGGAACCAACTCCCCAGTAATGTTGTTGCAGCTGACACCCAGGATCCTTCAAGAAGCTGCTCGATAAGATTCTGGGATCAATAAGCTACTGACAACCAAACGAGCAAGATGGGCTAAATGGCTTCCTCTCGTTTGTAAACTTTCTTATGTTCGTATGTATTCTTTCTTTGCCCTTGATTTTGTCTGTGGGTGGGTTTTGGGAGGTTTTGCACTATCCACATCTGAACTGTACATCATGTCTTTCCTCACAGTAAAAAGTCAGATTATTATTATTTTTTTTTTTTTTTTTACTGCATTCTGCAGGGAATTCACTGTGCTTGATCCTTGAAGTGCACAAACATGTGAATAACAAATACACATTGTATACATCAAAATCCAAACCTAATTCAATAGCAGATGCCAGTAATGAAATTGCAAAGAACATTAAAAGCAATAAACCTTGGGCAGAAGACTCTGTTCCTGATGTAATCAGGAACAGAGTCTTTTTCAATGTATTACCTACAACAAACAGGGTTTGGTGCTTAATTTGCTAATATAATGTGGCCCTCCGGTCAAGAGTCCAGAGCCCTAACCACTACTGGCAGCAGTGTGGAGTAGTGGTTAGGACTCTGGACTCTTGACCGGAGGGTTGTGGGTTCAATCCCAGGTGGTGGACACTGCTGCTGTACCCTTGAGCAAGGTACTTTACCTAGATTGCTCCAGTAAAAACCCAACTGTATAAATGGGTAATTGTATGTAAAAATAATGTGATATCTTGTAACAATTGTAAGTCGCCCTGGATAAGGGTGTCTGCTAAGAAATAAATAATAATAATAATAATAATAATAATAATAATAATAATAATAATAATAATAATAATATAATGTTATAATAATGATCTGCTTGTGAATAAAACCAGCACACGATTGGGTGTTATTCATGAGTGTGGATATGACACAAGCTTCTATGGCAACCAAAGCAAAAGGATAGAAAAATAAATCAGATGAGGGCAAGGAAAGGAAGGAAAAAGAAAAAGATCAAATCAAAGGAGAAAGGTGCAAAGGGTCACTGGAATCAAGGATCACATGAATTGCATGAATCCCCTTTACCCCTTCACCCCAAAACAAAAAACAAATATATTTTAGATCTGGGAAGCTTCTTGGTGTGTTGGATGTAATTGTCTATAATTGTTATATACAGAACTTATATACAGGACAGGATTAGAAATATGCAAGTATGACATGATTTATTGCACAATAACACCAACCCCACTGTCAACACTGTACAATTACAGTATTTGTAATATAGGGTCATAGGTCAGAAAACTGTGTACAAGAGAATATCAGCTAGGCGCAAAGCCAAGGCTTGTTTACAAAGGGCACATTAAGTACGTGAGCTGCTCAGTGAAAGAACCCACTTAACGGCATGTTCAGTTCCGCCCCCCATGAGCAGCTGTGGTTAAAGGCTATATAAAGACCGACTGTAATGTCACTGTTTTGAATTTACTTTTTGGTTTAAGGAAATTCCAGGAGATGTCTAAATTTAGATTTTTCAAGCAGCTGACATAAACCATACCAATATTGAAAAATTAAGTTTGGCAGAAACTCTGATTGGCTGAAAGCTCCTTAGCAGTGTATATATGTAGTCAAAAGTTTACATACCCCAATGGAAATGTATAATTTCTAGAAATTTCTCAAAAACAAATAATTACAGGAACAATCTTTTGTAGCAAAAGTTTTGCTTTTGTAGATGACGAAAAGAAGTGATAAGAAATAGATATCTACAATTATTTATTTCAGCAATTTTTTTGCAAAACCCCAAAAATGCTAATTCAAAAGCATTCATACCCTGACAAGGAAAATTAAATTAATAGGTAGTTGAGGCACCTTTAGCAATAATAACCTCTTTTAAACGATTAGGATATTTGTCAATGAGCTTTTGGCATGATTCTTTAGTGATTTTTGACCATTCTTCAACACAAAATTGTTCCAGTTCATTCAGATTCTGAGGACTTCTCTTGTGCACAGCCTTCTTCAATTCATACCAAAGATTCTCAATCGGATTTAAATCGGGACTTTGACTAGGCCATTCCATTAAATTATTTTTGTATTCCTTTAGTATAAATACATGTTAATTTGGATTCATATGTTGTTTTTTTCTGACTTTATGTGAACGAAAAGACACAAATTCGCCCGTTTTCTCATTGGAAATAGGTACATTTCAAAATATCACTCCTGGTCACAAAAGCAAAGTTTGTGGGGAATAATAGCCATTTTCTGTACTTTTGAGGCATAAGCAATTAGGAAATAACACTTACTACCCAGGAACAAAAATTGTGTTACATAGTGTTATTTTTCAAAAAAAATGTAGCCATTTTATAAGCGAAATAACCCACGACAGGGTGTGCGGTAAGACAATTCTTACCACACTTCCTGTGTGATTGAAGACACACCCTGTCCTGGGTTATTTCTTACGTAATCCCGTTTGAAAGGGTCCAAATCCTAAATATGCACAAAAGCTGGCAGAGAATGAATGTCTTATCAGAGATAAGGTGGGAAGTGCACAGAGGGCAAGTTTACAATGATAACTTGACTGCTCTGTGGATAACCACATAGCCACTGTTCATAAAAGAAAACAATTACTGGGCAAAGTAATGCTTCGTAACATCGGCTTAACGAACCCTGAGGTTTAGCTTTTTTCACCAACCTGTTTAAGCAGAAATAATGACCCTGAGAATGGAATATTCCTATACAGTGGAAACCAAAATAAACACTGGTTAATTAAAACAGTCACACATGGTAATCAAAAACTGCTTTCCAGATCCCTTTGCTATTCAGCCAGTTCAACATCCACTGCTTCGATGAATCAACAGAAAGATTGTGATCAAACTGTCACTTTCTTTGTGTGTCTTTGAATTACACCCTAACACCTCATGTTTACTTTACTGTATATGCAGCCTCGGTAAACAAAACCATGGAGTCTGGGGTTAAATCCATTTATTGAGTTCACAAAATAATTCCATAAATCGTACCTGTCGTACATTTGAACGCAGATCTGCAGTATTGACAGAAACGTGTGTTCTAACAAATCTGTATTTTCACTTTAAAACATGATATTGGCTGCTAGCTAAAAGACACTTAACTTTCACCTAGAGAGTCTTCACCGTTATCTAATAAACCAGTCAGCTACTTCCCCATCTGACTGACATGTCAGTGACATGCTTTGACCCCGAAGACACTGCTGAGATTAACCAACTTCAGAAGTGTGACAATACCAGACTGGCTGAAAGAAAGACAATCAAACCAATAACTTTCTTCAGTATAGTAAAGTACCAGATATTACTTTTGTTGTTGTTTTGCTGTGCACAAAGACGTATGTGATAAAGAGAGCACACAGGATACAAGCCTACTGCAGTGGTTCCCAACCTTTTACAATGTAGGGACTACCTTGGTGTTTGGATTTTTCCCAGGACCACTTGCCATACATTTCTTTCACAACAGCATTTTGAAACACATTTGTAAATGTATATGTGTAAGTACATGTAGAAAGTAAAGTACTGTATTTATATAAAGTACCTAACCTAATGAGTTTCCTGGAAGGAATGTTGTCATTTTGAGCGTTGAAAGTTGCTGATGCAAAGTCTGTTTCTTTTGTTTAAAATTGTTTATTTTTTTCACATTCGGAATGCTTTGTAGATAAATGGTGTCTCAATGTTGCATGTTTAAGAATTTTGTTAATCTATCCTTTTGTAACGCAATCTATTGCACTCACTGATCGCTAACGTCACTCGATGTACATATAAAAAACACCGGAATACGAAGACGAGGTGAGTGGGAAGCAATTTGAAAAATAAAAAAAAAATGATTAGAAAGTGTACAGGATGTTATTTAACACTTCTGGTGGGCTGAAAAGGGATTGGTGGCGCACAGTCGATAGGATTTATAGCATTTTGGTTAAATATGACAGCGTCAAGAACAGACTGTACACATTATTTCCAGATGTAGTATTAATATAATTTACTTTTGGCATAGAGTCTTGTGAGATATTATTTCACATTGACTTCTGATATGCATAACCTCTCCAAAAACGTCTTAAAATAATGGTATACTGTATTCCTATACCCCTGGCAAGACTGTAGCACATATATTGTTGAAAATGAAAAGTACTAAAACTGTGGTTAATGTTTTATTTATTTATTTATTCATTATTTTGATTTATTCATTCAAACCGAGTTAGGGATATTCATGCAGGGCACTGCTTTTATGCAGCGTGAAAAGGCAAGGACAGCCAGATTTCGTTTTCTTTTTTCTTCTTCCCGAAGCTCAATGAACACAAGCAGTAGAATGAGCACAGATTACAAAGCTGTGCATTTACGTGAATACTAGATGTAGATTTTTTTTTTTTTTTAAATAATGCTGGCTAAAAAAAAGTCTAATTTTGACGAGACAAATGTGCAAGTTATTTTATTAGAAAGCTGTTTTTGTTAATAGCGGCTTTGAAGGCAATGCTTGGTATTGCATCAAAGGGAGCTGTAATATATATATATATATATATATATATATATATATATATATATATATATATATATATATATATAAACACACCCGTAATAAAAGAAACCAGATAAAGGGGGAAAATAATGTACCACTGGCCCACTGTCACCCAGCAGAATGTAAAGATGGAGCATGCTTGATTAAGTTGATGCATTTGAAAATGTATTTAAAATAAACAATGCATGAATTCTGGAAGATCAGAATGCAAACAAAAAAAAAATGCATTGCATAAAAAGGTATTTTTAATTTTGTAAAAATAGTAATATTCATACACATGAGAAAATATTGGATACCGTAAAAGCTGTGGCATTTTGAGCCGCTGTAATTATGTGTGACCCCATTTCTCCCAGATGATTGTGTTTTCTCTTCAGGGACAGCTATGGGACCTGGATTTCTATATAGCTAACCAATAGAGTAAGTGTGGTGTATTTCCCTCTCCAAATTCTCTGTCCTATAAGATTTAAAATATAGCCTAGTGGGACCAAACCATACAATACAAACCATACAAAGCATACAAATCATGCTGAAACTGATTAACAAGGTTAGGGTAAATAAACAATTTTACATTTCAGGACATTATCAAGGTTAGACATAATATACAACATGAAAATAATAATTGATAACGTTTTGCCTCAATTACCAAACTCTCTGAATGCAATGGGATGCAACACACAGGTTGTACATCCACATTATACTTTAATAAATATATAGAAAATGAAATGTCACAGGCACTTCAATGTCTTTTAAAGAAAGAATGTCTTCCTCTCGTGAAATAATAATGTCCCCCCCCCCCCCACCCCCAGCTAATGTTAGTAACAAAATTAAAGTCTCTTTTTACACTTTTTGCTTCTGACAAATAGGTGGCAGCAAAATGCCACAAATGAGCACAACGTCCAAACTCAAAGCACATTCACTCTACTCCCATCAATGGCGTCAATCATGGGATTTCCATGTAGGTTAATTTACACGTGAAATGGTGATGCACGTGCACTTTGGGAGAATTACTCGTGTAAATCAGGTTTGTGGCAGAAAAAAAAAACGGCCAAAGAGAGGGATAGGGTAAATCTCATTTACTTGTGTAAATGATGAAACACACAGGAAAGCCCAGTTTCGCTTGGAAACCCGCATTTCACGTGTAAATGTTAATGAGCGTGTTTATCCTTAACTATAAATATTGCAAGGGAGCAGGTCAGTTGTTACTGTGGATTCCAAGACAACAGAAAGTAGTGGCTGATGGGTGATTTTATGGTTAGCAGTGGTGTAGTTCACCTTAATGATAATGCAGGCAGCTTTTTTTATTATTGTTGTTTGCTGTGTCTGCACTGTCATGTTGTATATCTCGTGGGTTTACAGTTCTGTATAAAACCACTTACCATGAACTGCAATATATGCCCTTGTTGTAGTATTAAAGTAGCTGTTTGAGAATACCCTTGCTGTAAAAACTACACTAAAGTTAAACACGAAGAGCAAGTGAGCTGCTTAACTGAATTAATTCCCGTCCTTTTTATGATCCCAGCTACAGTGCCTATAGAAAGTCTACACCCCCTTTCAAAATTTTCACCTTTTGCCAAATCTAGGTGTGAAAAGTTGGTAGAGACCTATCCCAACAGACTCACAGCTGTAATTGCTGCCAAAGGTGCTTCCACCAAGTATTAACTCAGGGGGGTGGAGAGTTATCCAATTATGATCTTTCAGTTTTGTATTTTTAATATATAATTTTTTTCTCAATAAAAACGTTTTTCCCCTTAACAGTGTGGAGTATGGTGTGTAGATAAGTGGGAAAAAAAATCCTCATTTAAATGCATGAAACTCTGAGTACTGACACAACAAAATGTGAAAAAAAGTTCAAGGGGGTGTAGGAACTGTATGTCCAAAGACAACGCGCGTCCGCCCTCCACGTTAATAAATATAGTTTGTGAACTGGATGTCATGAGCCAGCTCGATCGCCCAAAACAGCGCAACAACATCCAAGTTGCTGATGCCCTCTCAGAACTGACCAAATAAAATTGCAAATGAACGTATTGATTGTGTTTTATTTGTTTGCATCATTAATATTTAACACAACAGTAAATCCAACACAACTTAAAAGAAAGCAGAGAATCTCTGACAGCACGAGCCTCCTCAGATCGCTGCTGTCCAGTTGAAACTGGCGGCTGAGGTAACCTTCAATGTTGCCAAGCCCGCTTCTAATAAATAGGATTGGGCTTGTTTTTCAAGTGTCGCGGGTTTACATTTGCATAAACACCCATACTCTAACATGGGTTTGCTTGTTTTGGGCCTGTTTTGAAAGGCAGTGCTGCTTTTTTCTTTTGAGGCTTGGCAACACTGGTAACCTTCCCCGTCTGTCTCACAGGCAGCCTCTGATACCTGAACACCTCATTTTGTTGTTGACAATAGTTTGTGCAGGATACAACAGACTGTGGCAATTTTGGGAACAAACTAATGCTGCTTTTCAGTCCATTTCATCAGTGTCCGCCACCTCCCTTTCAAGTGCCCACTACTTGTATTCACCCAAGTGTGATGATGAATGCTTCCTCAGTAGCTGTCAGCCATCCAGATGGGTAGGGTTTCTAAGCCATAGTAGTACACGCAGCATCACCTGATCCCCTATATGCTGTATTGCCTGAATGAAAGGGAAATATATATAGCGTCTCTGTCGGTTTTCAGCCATGATGATCTGCAACACCTGTTGGTCAGTTTCATTTTATACCTCCGAGTTCATTTTTAATTAATGAGTCATAAGATAAATTAGTTGAAACAGTATTCACTACTAATGACATGACACCCCACTAATGACATTTGAAAAACAATTTGGGCAACAGCAGTAAAACACATTATTAACCAACCAGGTACGAGGTATTTTTCTATTACAGCAGCTTAGATTCACTTGTGTACTGCGCATGGAAACCACATTTTCACAAAATGTCACTAGTAATCTTCAAAAACAGCATGAGTATTTTATGCATAGCTAATTTACATATCAACTCCCACCTTTCCCATTCATTTGCATGACGTTGGGTGAAAAGCCTGGTTTAATCAAGTAAAATAAATTGAGCGAATTGAAACTCAAAAAAGCATTTTACACAAGACATGTTTCTCGAGCAAATGTCTCGAGCTAAAAAGTAACATGCATGGAAACTCCACCAATGGCGACCTTGAAAAAACATTTGCAGTTGGCAAAAGAAACATGATTGCTCCAGTAACTCAGTAATTACAGATCCAAAACATGTCTTAAATTCAGGTTTGTGCTCCTTTCTTCATATACAGCTCTCCGAAAAACAATGAAAGTGGACTAACATAACAAGTGGGGTACCACAGGGATCAGTATTGGGACCATTGCTATTTTTAATCTATATAAATGACTTGGACCAAGACATAATCAGTAAACTATGCAAATTTACAGAGGACACAAAACTGGGAGGGGCAGCCAACACCCAATCAGCAACTTTAATAATACAAAGAGATTTAGACAAGATTCAAGCTTGGGCTGACACATGGCAGATGAAATTTAATGTGAATAAATGCAAAGTTTTGCACATAGGGCGCAAAAACATTACAGGCAAGTACAGCATGAATAGTAACAAAATAGAGGAGGCTATGTATGGAAAGGACTTGGGGGTAGCAGTGGATGAATCTCTTAAGCCAACTAGACAGTGCGGAGAAGCTATAAAAAAGGAAAATAAAATGTTAGGTTATATAGCCAAGACAGCTGAATTCAAATCAAGAGAAGTTATATACAATTAATATCATTATACAATGCACTGGTATGATCACACCTAGAATATTGTGTCCAGTTCTGGTCCCCTTATCATAAGAAAGACATTGAGGCATTGGAGAGAGTACAGAGGAGAGCAGCACGATTAATTCCAGGATTGTAGGGCATGTCATATGAAGATAGACTGAAAGAGCTGAATCTCTATAGCATAGAAAGGAGGAGAGCCAGAGGCGACTTAATAGAGGTATTTAAAATTGTCAAGGGGTTTAACAAAGTAACTGCTGAGAATTATTTTTCACAGGTCAGAGAGAACAGAACCAGAGGCCATGGGTGGAAGCTGAAGAAGGGCATATTCAGTAGCGAGGGGAGAAGGAGCTTTTTCACAGAAAGTGTGGTGAACCATTGGAACAGGCTGCCGGACAGAGTTGTTGAAGCAGAGACTATCGGATCCTTCAAGAATAGACTGGATGCTGTCAAAAACATTACTGTGTAACCCTTTCTGTGACCATAATAAGACCTTTAGCTAGCCGTCTGGAGGAGGGGTGGTCCGTTTAGCCATGGATTCCCAGAGGTTTCATTTCCCCTACTAACTTGGTTAGGGATTTTCTGTTTTTCATAACAGACGACGTTTGCATCAAAGTGAACGAGCATAGGTGCGCCGAATGGCCTTTTCTTGTTCTAGAATTTCATATGTTCTTACGTTCTTAAAGTGAAAAATAATGTGAGCAGTGTCTTTAATAATAACACATCTATAAAGTCCCGACAATTTATTTGTTTGCTTTCACTAATAGTTATGTTAGCGAGTGTTTGCGGGCCTGCTGACAGCAGTTACTCACCAACCAGTCTAGTTACTCACAATTCAGTGGAGTTGAGGCTGTCGGCTTCAATCAGGCAAAGGATCCGGTCCGGACAGGAACAGGGATTGCAGCACAGTACAGTTGAATTGATGAAGTTGAAGTTGAATTCACCAGTAGGTGACTATTAAGTTTACAAACTGTAACCTCTTTGTCTTCCTCAATTGCGGGCAGCAAAGCATCAGACCTCTGTTTCACAACGTTGCTTTCCTGTGTCTCAATCAAACTCCTCCCCTAATTGTTTCTAATAGTCAGGTTTTAACACTCCCACTAACGTGTACAATGATGACT
This sequence comes from Acipenser ruthenus, assembly GCF_902713425.1. Taxonomy (NCBI): domain Eukaryota; kingdom Metazoa; phylum Chordata; class Actinopteri; order Acipenseriformes; family Acipenseridae; genus Acipenser; species Acipenser ruthenus. Next base: position 101,663,892 of record NC_081189.1, on the reverse strand, counting down.
CAACGTTGGACAACACGGTTAACGACTTAGGAACGGAAACGGATATGAGTATGGAGAGTACTTCACAAAAGACTAGTTCAAGATCTGCAGTTAACAAAGACATGGAACTCCAGGTTTGTGTCTGCGGCTGGAGCAAGGCGACAACGGTCAGGGGTTTGAAGATTCATCAAGGGAGAATGAAATGCTTGAGGGAGAAGGGACAAGGGCCTCGCATTGATCAGTACTTCTTACGAAGTCAGTCAAGTCAGTCGAATGAAATCCAGCGACAGGAAGCAAACCACAGTTCGCAGGATATCAGCACCCCTGTCATAGATGTGAGGAGGACTTGCATGGACACAGTTAGTGATGAACCTAATGATCCTTGTGAACCCGGTCAGACAAACCAGCATAAGAGAGAAAAGAACCTCAACGGGCACAAGCCTGGAGTTAAATGGCCAAGAGCTTGTGAGAAAACTGCATGGGACACAGTAAACACAGATCTCTGCGTTGCATTGGAAAGATTAAGTGGAACAGTTGAAAAGAAGCTGGATAAATTTGGGGACATCATCTACGCATATGGAAGTGAGAGGTTTGGAGTTGAAAAAAGGAAGGAAAAAGTACAAACTATTCCTGGAAAGTCTAGACGGCAGCAGGAGATTGAACACTTAGTTAGAGAAAGGAGACAGCTGAGGAACCAATGGAGAAGAGCAGAACAAAGTCAGAAGGAGGGACTCAATCTCTTACAAAGGGTCATAAAAGATAAGCTTGCAACATTGCGCAGAGCTGAGCGCCTACGGAAACGCTACAAAAAGAAGGAGCGTGCGAGAGCTAACTTTTATAAAGACCCATTCAAATTTGTAAAGAAGTTATTCACCAGTGAGAAGAATGGCACACTAAAAGCATCTAAGGTTGAGCTGGAGAGATATTTGGAGGAAACACATACAGATTCAAAAAGGCAGGAGCCTATGTCAATTCCGTCAGACATCCCACCTATCAATCCACCAGAATACCAAATGGAGGACTGTGCACCTAAGTGGAAAGAAATAGAGCAAGCTGTGAAAAAAGCAAGGGCTTCATCATCTCCAGGGCCTAATGGAGTTCCGTACAGAGTGTACAAGAGTGCTTCAGGAGTTCTACGAATTCTGTGGAAATTGATGAAAGTGGCATGGGAAAAACAGGTTGTACCAAGAGCATGGCGCCGAGCAGGTGGAGTCTTTATACCTAAAGAAAAAGATTCTACAAGCATCAGTCAGTTTCGTCCCATTTCCCTATTAAACGTAGAAGGCAAGATTTTCTTCAGCATTATTGCTCAGAGATTGTCAGCTTACCTATTAAAGAACTGCTTCATTGACACTTCAATACAAAAAGCAGGCATCCCAGGTTTCCCAGGTTGCTTAGAACACATCAATGTGATCTGGCAACAAATTCAATCAGCTAAAAAGGAGAGGAAGGAGCTCCATGTGACATTCCTGGATTTGGCTAATGCATATGGTTCAGTGCCACATGAACTACTTTGGGCAGCATTTGATTTTTTCAGTGTACCGATGACAATAACAAATTTAGTGAAAGCCTATTTTGGAGATTTGCAATTCAGTTTTTCAACTTCAGAATTCAGCACTACATGGCAATGCCTAGAGGTTGGAATAATGGCAGGATGCACCATTTCTCCACTGGCTTTTACCATGGCAATGGAAGTAATCATTAGGGCATCAAAATGGGTAGTAGGAGGAGAGCGCTTGGCTTCTGGAATGCGACTACCACCAATTCGTGCATACATGGATGACATGACAACCATGACTACAACAGTAGCCTGCACTAATCGATTATTGGGCAAATTAACCAATAACATTGAATGGGCACGAATGCAATTCAAGCCCACTAAATCAAGGAGCATCTCTATAATTAAAGGCAAAGTAGTAGATAAAACATTCTTCATTAATGGTGAGGCAATACCAACAGTGTCTGAGAAGCCAGTGAAGAGTCTTGGGAGATGGTACGACGGGGATCTAAAGGACACAGTTCGTGTGGGAGAAGTTAGACAACAAGCAGTGGAAGGGTTGAAGAGCATAGACAGCTGCGCTCTACCAGGTAAACTAAAACTCTGGTGCTTTCAGTTTGGTCTACTGCCGAGGTTGCTGTGGCCACTGACTGTGTACGAGGTTTCTTTAACAGTAGAGAAGCTGGAAGCTTTAATCAGTTCATACATCAGGAAATGGTTGGGAGTTCCACGCTGCCTCAGCAGAGTGGGACTTTATGGTAAAGGAATACTGCAGCTACCAGTCTCTGCTCTAACCGAGGAGTTTAAGTGCGCCAAGGTCAGACTGGAAATGACATTAGTAGAGTCACGCGATAAATGCGTAAGGGAGGCAGCACCTGTGTTGAAAACTGGAAGAAAGTGGGCGGCAAAGAAAGCTGTGGAAGATGCAAAGGCTGCCCTTCGAATTGGTGATATCATGGGGCAAGTTCAGCATGGAAGAGGGGGTCTTGGTTTCAGTTCAACTCCTCCTACATGGCACAAGGCGGCCCCAGCTCAAAGGAGGAAGCTGGTAGTCAACGAGGTGCAAAAGCAGGAGGAGAGGATGAGGTGTATAAAGGCCATTTCCCAGGCCAAACAGGGAGAATGGATGAGATGGGAGAGTGTGGAACAACGCAAGATTGGCTGGCAAGACCTATGGTCAATGGAACAGAGCAGGATCAGTTTCCTCATCAGGTCAACATATGATGTTCTCCCATCACCACAGAACCTAAACCTCTGGGTAGGAGAGGATCCCTCATGTCCTTTGTGTTCATCACCTGCAACATTAAGGCACATTTTGACAGGATGTAAGGTGGCTCTTAGCCAAGGACGGTTTACTTGGCGCCATGACCAGGTGCTGCGATGTTTGGCCTTAGCATTGGAAGACAAGCGTAACATGACCAATATGTTGCCACCTGTTCCATCAAAACATTACACACAAAAGACAACATTCCTCCGCCCAGGAGAGCAACCACCAAGAAAAGGTGTTAAAACCAATCCTCGCCCAGGACAACTGGAAGCTGCTAGAGACTGGAATATGCTGGCAGATGTTGGTCAACGGCTTATTTTTCCACCTGAGATTGCCACCACTAACCTTCGACCAGATATTGTCTTGTGGTCTGGATCAGCACGCCTTGTTCACCTGGTAGAGTTAACAGTGCCATGGGAGGATGCTGTAGATGAGGCGTATGAGAGGAAGAAACTGCGGTATGCTCAACTAGCCACTGAAGCGGAACAGCGAGGATGGAGAGTTCGGGTTTACCCAGTGGAAGTGGGTTGTCGAGGATTTGTGGCACACTCTACAACCCGGTTTCTCAGAGACGTCGGATTCAGTGGCCAAGAGCTGCGTCGCACAGTGAAGAACTTATCTGAAGCAGCAGAGAGGAGCAGCAACTGGCTGTGGTTGAGACGGAAAGATTCTGGCTGGGGACAGGTAAGTAAGCTGGGCTGAGTTGAGTGGGGGACGGAGGGGGGTGATGCTGGGACGCCAGAATCACCGTCGAGCCCTCTTGAGGTGTCGTGGGCTAGTCGACGAAACACTGAGGATGGAAGGTGCCCACTTGAAAACCCCAGAGATGTACCCTACTTAGCTCAATCCAGACGGTTGTCATGCTGATGCGCTGGGGAGGCCGCACTTTGGTTGATCCCCGGAGCCAGCATCGCAGCCGTTGTGTGTGCTGATGCGCCAGGGAGGCAAAATAAGCTGATCCCTGGAGCCAGCATTACACTTCAGCCATTAACACCAGACAGAAGGATATCTACATCATCATATGGAAGGAAACGTAAATGGATGGAGACACATATGGATCACATTAGTTTACTGTAAAGCTACGTCTTAGTTGGTGCTTATCTTGGCGAGAGCCGAGTTCAAATCAGCATGAAGTTTTAACATCTACTCTCGTGTAATGGAAATAATCTAGATGTTATTCTAGAATACATTCTAGAAAGTTCAGCCAGTTGATTGACAGGAATTTATAATGAGGCGAGGTCCCATAGTTAAGATTGACATTCCTAAATCGCTGTGGTCAATGTGTGGATCAGAACACATACAGCATGCTATGTAGCAATGCTGATAAAGCACAATTTCTAGCCTTGGTCCTACCAGAGGGGCTACATATATAATGAAAGTAGCCTCCATACATATACATCTACATGGTCTGTCTGTGTCTGCCGATGCAATATGATAGCACTTTATTATTGAAATCAGACAAAAAGTAATACCTTCTGTGTTCACACTTTGGAACAAGATCTGCATTTCCATATCAATACAGTTTAAATGTTATAGGCAACCTTGGCTCTTCTAGTCCAGTCCTTTCCAAGACTTCCAACAAGCCTGCTAATTATTGACCATATAAAATAGTGGAAAATTAGCAATTTTATAAATACATATGTTTTTAAAATAAATGTGGATCTGTTTAAATAAAAATAATGTAAAAATTACAACATTTCTCTGAAACTTGCTGCCAATAAAGCATGCACAATGCATTGAAGAGTAAGTCAAACTGGTATATAAGCTGCATTGCTATATAAGACTAATTGGTGTATACAACAGTGGTGCACAAAGTGGGGAGCGTGCAGAGAGTCAGTAAGGTGGCGCGACTGAAGGGGCAGTTCTGTAACCAAAAAAAGTCCAGATTTAGCTAAATACATAAATGTTAACAAACACATTCTTAAAAGTCGGAGTGTAAGAGCAGCGCTGCAGCATACAATGCCAAATCAAATGTGTCAATGGGCATGGGCTTGCATGTTAACACTAGAACCGACAACATTTCAGACTAGTTACAACCGCTGCAGCGGTTCATTTGGCATCTATATTTTAAAACAGCTTCAATATGAAAATGAAAAACAAACAACCGGACACAACTTCATATTTTTATTTATGAACATCATATATAACATTTGCACAGCAAAAACACCATATATACATTGAAAATTAAACTTTTTTCTTTTTTTTTTCAAAAAGAGCACATACATAAATATGAAAAACTATAATAAAATAAACATTACACAATAAACTGCTGTGTAAACAGGTGTAGAAAGCTGTATGCACGTACAAAATTATATAAAAAAAGAAATAACTAGTTATAAAAATAGCATAAAACAAAAATATAACATAACTTATACAACGTGAATGCGCTTTGAGGGAAACAGAGTTCAAAGGGACATCTATTACAGCTGTCTAATTAGTACAATCCACACAGAAAACACGCTTTTTAACTTTGCATGTACCACAGACTGCCTTTTCACAACGGGTTTTGTTTCTGTTACATTTAGCAACCTGGCATTGTCTTTTCTTCCGTGTGCCAGTGGGCGCTGGCTGAAGGTTAAAGGGGCACTGCCAGTCAGCTTGCGCGTCTCTGATCAAAATGTTTCTTTCGTAGCTCCAGGGCTAGCTGCAAAATGAAGTCCCTCCGAGTGATTGTGTTCCCGGGGCACTCCTTGTACAAAACCAAAGCGTTGATGGCTGAAATAAGTAGCTATATATCACTATATTGTGATTCTTGAAATGTGTATATTTTGTGACAACTGCTAATAAAATTATTATTATTATTATTATTAATAATAATAATAATAATAATAATAATAATAATAATAATAATAATAATAATAATAATAATAATATATGATGTGTAGAATGACTTTCATCAGTGTTTCAAGCACTCAACTGGATTATAATACGTTCTTTCACAATGATTTTGATTGTATTACAAAGGCCAGACTAAATTGCTGGCTATATTTTATTGCTTTCAATATGCGGTTTAAAAAGCTGCTCTGTCGTTTTAAGGAGTACGTGATTATAACTTATTCATTTTTACGATTCTGCAGCGTAATCACTGTATGGGTATTTAATTCAAATATTTAGAAACACAAAATGGTTCAAGAGACTGTCATGGGGGTTCTAGTGTTAAAGGGCTATGCACACTGGACACGAACGACATGAGCGAATACAAAATCATTTAAACTGCTGATTTAAATGGAGTACTGCACAATGCAAGTGGCACGCATGAAGTGAGCAAATCTAGAAATCCATGTGTTTTACTTGTATTTGCATTACACGCTGTTCGCGTCGCTCTTCCTGGTATGCAGTTTATAAGTTACTCCATCTGCAATGGAATATAATGGAAGAGTCAAGGTTGTCTACCATTGTGTAACCTTTTGGAATACTAAGTCCCATTTGATTTGAACATTTTTGCCATTTTTCACCATTACAAAACATTCTTCATTCTTGGGATCCTTCAAGAAGCTGCTTGATGAGATTCTGGGATCAATAAGCTACTAACAACCAAAAGAGCAAGATGGGCTGAATAGCCTCCTCTCGTTTGTAAACTTTCTTATGTTCTTATGTTCTTATGTTCTTCTAGTTAACACACAAATAGATTTTTAAGTATGGTGCAATATTGTTTTCTTCTTATTGTTATCGTTAATATATAAACTCTCCGTCATGATTATAAAATCTATTGATTTTTTTTTTTTTATGTACATACGGCATTTGGGCAGTTAAAAAAATAAAGTGATTTCTGTCATTTCTAAATGTTCTGTTGAAAGATATCAATTAAAGTAGTGATTCAGCTTTATAATAAAACAACAAATTATTACATGACATGCATAAAATGAAAAATAACATGCAAAACTAATTTCATACGTTGACAAAAGTATTTAGGCACCCTTGCATTAGTATTTTGTGTGCCCACCCTTTGTTTCCTTTACAGCATGCAGTCTTTTTTGTATTTTAAAACCAGTTACCTGCATTTTTCCTGTGAGATTTTTCCCATTCTTCAACACATACAGAGTTATTATTATTATTATTTATTTCTTAGCAGACGCCCTTATCCAGGGCGACTTACAATTGTTACAACATATCACATTATACATTATTTCACATTATACAGATATCACATTATCAAGTTCTGCAATCAACTTTGGTTTCCTTTTTGCAAAAGCAGCCTTCAAGTCAATCCACAACATCTCGATGGGATTCAAGCCTGGGGACTGAGATGCCCAATCCATAACTGTAATCTTCCTTTTTTCAGAAATTCCTTTGTAGACTCTGCAGAACGTTTAGGGTCATTATCTTGCTGGAATACAAACTTCTGTCCAATAAGCCTTCTAGCACTGGGCAACAAACGAGAGTGCAAAATGTCTTGATATTTTGGAGCATTCATTGATCCTTCTATAATCAGGTGATTTACTGTGTGTGATTAGTACCAGGTGAGTGTGGTTAAATTGAATAGAGGTTGACTTGCAATTTGATTGGTTTCCACACAGCTTTTTGTAGTTGTGTGATCCCACTGAAGTGCACTGAAACTATTGCATTGCTTAAGTATTGTCTTTAGCGCACTTTAGCAGCTGTTAACCAGTGCCCTTGCAAAGTGAGGATGGAGCCTACTTAAGCAGAGTGCATCTACTAGTGGTCAGTCTACAGGCAACCAGAGGCAGAGACAGATAGGTAAGTGATCCTGCTTCAAGTAATTAACATTAGCTGTAGTTAAGTAACATTATAAAGGTGGTGTTTTAATTAGGTGATTTACTGTTTATGATTAGTACCGGGTGAGTGTGGTTAAATTGAATAGAGGTTGATTTGCAATTTGATTGGTTTAAACACAGCTCTTATCAATCTAGTTAGTATAATAGACAGCTAGCCTATTCCGAACCTAGCAGCGCTCTGGAAGACGCCACTACTAGACAGGTCTGTACTCTCCCCCCACCGCTCCTGCCCCCACTACTACTGTACCTATCTGTCTCACCTGTCCTGCTATGACTGTCTCTCAGATCCCTATTATTCTGTCCTCCCACTCCTGTCCTCTCTCTGCCGCTGCTTCCCCTAACCCCTCTAACCTCATCCCTCTGCCCCCCCCCCCAATCTCTCCCCTCCCGCACTCTCTCTGGTGCCCTCTGGAACTGTCACTCCTCTTCTAACAAAGCTGATTTCATCTCTGCTTTTGCCCCCCACCTCTCTCCGATTTCCTTGCTCTCACTGAAACCTGGCTCTCTCCTGATAAAACTACAACTCCTGCTGCCCTGTCCTCACTCTACGTTCTGTCCCATACTCTGCATCTCACTGGACGGGGAGGTGGGACTGGTCTTCAGCCTCTCTCCCTCCTTACTCTTTTCTGCCTCCTCTGACCTCTCCTCACTCTCTGTTAACACGTTTGAATTTCATGCTGTCCTACTAACCTCTCCGTCAGCTCCTGCTAATTGTACTGTACTGTCCCCCTGGACCTCTCACTCACTTTCTCGATGAACTTGACTATCTCCTCTCCTCCCTCCCCTCTCTGTCTACCCCAGCTGTCCTGTTAGGTGATTTCAATATCCATCTCTCCAACCCCACCCAATCTGCCGGATTTCTTCTTCTCCTTCATTCATTCAACTTCTCTCTCTCTCTCCATCCCCTCCTACCCACAAAGCTGGCTGTCAACTGGACTTCACCTTCTCCAGGGCCTGCTGCCACTCCACCATCTATACCACCCCTCTGGACCTCTCTGATCACTATTTCATCTCTTTTTATCTTTCTCTTCCCTCTCTCCCTACTCCACCTACCCCGACTGTCACCTCCCACCATAACCTCTGCTCTCTCTCCCCCTCTGTCCTTGCCTCCACCGCTCTCTCTCACCTCCCTCCTATCGACTCCTTCTCCCAACTCTCTGTAGACTCTGCTACCTCCACCCTCTTCTCCTCCCTCTGTTCCCTCACCTCCTGACTGGCCCGCCCCTCCCCTCCCCTCCCCAACCTTGGCTCTCCTTTGTGCTCTGCTCAGCAAGAACCAAACTGCACTCTGCTGAAAAGAAATGGAAGAGAATCAAACTCCCTGCTGCCCTAGACCTCTACCGCTCCCTCCTCTCCTCCTTCTCCTCTACTCTCTCCTCTGCTAAACACTCCTATTTCCAATCTATTATCCAATCCTCCACTAACAACCCCTGGAAACTATTCTCTACCTCCTCAACCCTCTCCCCCCTTCTCTATCTCCTCTGGTGACTTTGCCTCTTTCTTCTCCTCGGGGCATCAGTGTGGAGTAGTGGTTAGGGCTCTGGACTCTTGACCGGAGGGTCGTGGGTTCGATCCCAGGTGGGGGACACTGCTGCTTGTACCCTTGAGCAAGGTACTTTACCTTGATTGCTCCAGTACAAACCCAACTGTATAAATGGTTAATTGTATGTAAAAATAATGTGATATATTGTAACAATTGTAAGTCGCCCTGGATAAGGGTGTCTGCTAAGAAATAAAGAATAATAAAATCTCTGATATCCGTGTACTCTTTAACACCTCTCCCTCCCTGCCACCCACTCCCACTCCCACTCCAACCCCAACACCCTCATTCTCCTCCTTCTCTCCCCTCTCAGACTCTAACCTCTCTTCCCTCCTTCAGGGCCACAAACCCACCATGTGTGCCCTGGACCCCCTCCCCACTCATCTCTTTCAAGCTGCTGCTCCTGCTCTACTCCCCTTCATCTCCTCCCTTCTCAACAGCTCTCTCCTCTCTGCCTCTTTCTCTCTGCTTTCAAACAAGCCTCTATCACCCCCCCTCAAAAAACGTACCCTCGACCCCACCTCCCTCCAGAACTACCATCCTCTCTCCCTCTTACCCTTCCTCTCTAAAACCCTCGAGAGGGCAGTACACCACCAGCTCTCTGCATTCCTGTCCAACCACTCTCTGCTCGACCCTCTCCAATTTAGCTTCAGCTCTGTTAACTCCACTGAAACTGCTCTCCTGTCTGTCACGAACTTCCTAAACTCTGCTCATGCTACCTCTCTCTCCTCTGTCCTAATTCTCCTCGATCTCTCTGCTGCCTTTGATACTGTCAATCACTCTATTCTCCTATCCTCTCTCGTTGATCTGGGAATCTCCAGCACTGCTCTGGCCTGGTTCTCCTCCTAATTCTCCGACTGTATCTACCAGGTAACGTGGCGCGGCTCAACCTCCACACCTCAACCTCTCTCAACAGGAGACCCCCAAGGATCTCCTGTTCTCTCTCTACACCTGCTCCGAGTTTCATTATGAGGCTGAGGATAAGGCAATTTCAGATCCCAAACAAAAACTCAAAGTAGAGTTTTTTTAACCGGTTATTAGATGTGACAATGTCCCAGCTGAATGAACGATTCAGTCAACTGAAAGACCACAGCAACACATTTGGATTTCTCTATAACCTAACATCACTAGCCAATGGAAATGAAAAAGACATCCAGAAGAGCTGCATGGACTTGCAGCTTGCCTTGCAAGACAGAAATAGCAACAGCAGATCTGAAGTTGACGGAACTGATATGGCTACTAAGCTCTGCAACCTTATATACCTTCTACCAAAGAAATGCACTTCTTTAGGAGCACTGCAGTTTATTGTAGAGAACAGCTTGTCTGAGGTGTTCCCAAACACATGTACATTGCTTTAAGAGTCTTACTGACTTTGCCTGTTAGTGTAGCTACAGCTGAGCGCAGCTTCTCGAAATTGAAACTAATCAAGACTTATCTTTGATCAAACATGAGCCTTGAATGGCTAAATGGCTTTGCAGAAATCTCAATTGAACGGGACATCTGCCAATCCATCAGCTATTCAATAATCATTGAGGAATTTGCAGTCCGCAAGCTAGTAAGGTCCACTTTTAAACAGTGAGTGGTGGGGGGGCTTTTTTTTTTTCAGGGGGACCCAAAATTGCTAGAACCGGCCCTGTGTTTAAAACCCTTGATTGCAATGCCAGTGTTAATTTGGGAAGCAGGCATGCAACTGACAGAGGTCATTTTCTATTACCAATTCTTTCTTTGTTTTTTTTTGTTTAATTGTTCTGTAGCTGATAAATGACTTTTACATCAACAGAGTATCCACTTTGGACCTTATGTTTTTAACCCAATAGTTGCAACCTACACAAAACACACGAGTGTCAATCAATACTGTCAGTATTTATGGGGTGTAAATGGTACTTACAGTAATTAATCACCATTAATGAGGTTGCCTTCACTTATAGAAATTACTCAGTTTACCTTCACTTAAAAAAAGGTAGGCAGTTTCTATCTTAGTTCTGCATCAATCTAAATGTGACGCTTTTCTGGAAACTTAAGTATGAAATACGTTTTGGCCACAAGAAAGACAAGTTCTGGATAATAAAGTTCTTGAAATGTATTTTTGTTTACGACTGTAAGTCGCCCTGGATAACGGCATCTGCTAAGAAATAAATAAATAACAATAATAATAATAATACTATAAAATTCAGTACAGAGTCGAGTATCCGAAGTCAACCATATTGCCAGCTAGACCACCTGGTCCCAATAAAACACTGGATTTTTAACTGTATTTTTTTTTTTAAAGATAGATTTAATTTGGGTTTTGCAGACTATAAAGATTCATGACTGGCAATGTTGTTCTTCTAAAGCAGACAAGGGTGGAACTATATATCAGGAATGAAAATGTTCCACTGATTGGCAGTTGTCCACTTTTACTCAGTCCCCCGGGGCTGTTAGTGTGATCAATGCAGATCTGGAGTGAAGAAAATGTGTGTGTGTGTGTGTGTGTGTGTGTGTGTGTGTGTGTGTGTGTTTTAAATCTTCTTTTTAATCTTCTTTCATTTTTTTAAAAGCTATTAACACATTTGTGAAAGTTGGTGATGTTCACATTTATTATTATTCTTTTTTTTTTACATAAAACAAAAATTAACTGTAAACATAAGGCGGTTGTTTTTACATTACGTACTGTACCCTTGGTGCTTGCAAACGGCTGTCTTGGCAAGTTGCTATTTCATTGGTCCACAAAGTACTGTGAATTAAACAGTTAGGGTGCAGTTCTACAGTTCACATTGTAGAAAATGGCGAAAATAAGAGAACGGAAGGACAAACATATTGTCAGAGAACCTGAGAGAGAAATAAAAAACAAATGTAGGTGGGACTGGTTAGAAAGAATAGTAAGTGTTCATTGGAAAGAAGCAAGAAAAAGTAGAAGTGCCCACAGGATTTTTCCTGCAAGCCCACCTATACCAGGTTGATTCTCTACTTCCTTCAGCTTTTGATAGGGAAGGTAAACCAGTTCGAATTCATCACTGCTGGTGGCACATATCCAGCCATCTATAAAATTGCAAAAGCTGTGTTAGCTGCTTCCATGGACCCCAAATTGAAGGTTCCTTCAGTGGAATGTGTGACATCATTGACCCAAAGTCTTGCAGAATCAACATTGAAACATACTCTGCAATACAGACAGTGAATTATGCCTTGAGAGTAGGGAACAAAACGTCTCTTCAGTACTTTGAGCGCAAAGACATTCTGCATGACCCAGTTAACCGAAGAATGTATAAAGACCTAAAGGATGCTGTTGGGCGCATGTGGGATCCTGTAGGGGTGAGGGGGGGTCAGAAGCCCTGTTTGGATCCGCCTGTCAATCATGGTGTTGACACAAAGAGGGTTGATCGAGGGTGTGTTGCTCAGCCCTCTTTGATTGGTTGAGGGGTGGGTCTTGGAGGGATGGTCGATCCCATAAAAGTAACGTTCTCCTATTCCTTTGGTTAGCCCTTGTAGGACACAACATAGTGGAAGCTCTGGCAGATGGAGAGGAGTGCCCCAGATATCGAACATACACAGAGTAAGTAAAAGAAAGAAAGGAGGCGGCCTGTTTCAGATGCAGCAGCAGGAGGTGGTGGAGACAGAGAACTGGCAGCACAGACGGGATATAGTTTCGATGAACCCCATACTGGTGACGTACAGTCCAGGAGGGACTTAATATATACAGTTTAGCTAAAAAAAAAAAAAAACAGGGGGAAAGGAAGGTGCCACACAAATAGAAATTAACAAGAACAATTGAAAACTGTGTTGTTTGACCTTTAACAATTAAAAGGGAGTGACTTTCTGATGTAAACAAGTTGCATTTGAGATCCAAAGGGACAAGAACATTAAAAGAAAAAATAGATTTCACTTGAAAAAATAAAACTAAATATATATTTTACCTCAACTTTATTTGACTGGATACTTACATCAAGTTTTACAGACCCTGTTTTACCATCCTGACTTGTCTAAAACAAACAAACAAACAAACAAACAAACATTCACCTAATTTTGCTTGGCAGGTGCCGTTTTGTTCACTCTCAAGTCTTGGCATCCTGGGTTTGAGAAATCAGCAGTTAAAGTTCACTTATTATTTGGTATATATTCTAATTTCAGATGTACTCTGAATTAACTTCATTCAGTTTGGGTTCCTGAGCAAAAAATCCAACAAGGCAGTGGATCCCAGATTCCTGCCACTTTTCAGCTTTTATTACTTCTCCTCACTTTCACAGGTCGAAGGCTAAAAAGCTTGTGCAGCTCTGATGTACTTGTCTCCATGAAACAGCCACATCATTTCATTGCTCAGCACCATAATATGTTATATTTTATAAAAAATAAAATGGACGGCAACAATATAGGTACGGTATGTAGTGTAGCAGATTTGACCTAGAGATGGGCAACTATGTTAATAATCTGGCCCAACATTGGCCTCATCACAAATATTTTTCAAAGCAGGAATTCATGGGCAGACTAGAAACATTCTTGAGACAGAGAGGCAGTTAATTTAGGTTTTTTAGTCAACTTTATCATGCTTTTGGATCTTTTAGTTAGAAGCCCAAACACTACACACTAATAAGACAGAAGGGTGGGAATTACAATATGTTTTATTTTTTTTTACATTGCTATGGTGAACAAAAAAGAATAACCTTCCTGAAACAGGCAGAAGTCTGAAATCTGGATAGCGACGCATACTTGGCACAAATAGAAAAAACAATATACATCAAGTCCCTCAGAAAGCTCATGTTTTCGGAAGAAAATTAAAACATGGCAAATTAGCTTTTGGGCCTGATACCAAATGCAGAATTTATAATTATGTCAGGAAGTCATTCCTTATTACGATCTCACATAAGCTTTTATTAACCTTTTCCAAAGTCATGCATGGCCAATTAGTGTAAAGTGAGAGACACTTCCTTGAGGGAATATTTCCATCATGAATGCTGAAAGTTTTATGTTTAAACACTGATGCCCTCTAACACACATACATGGACTGAATGCTCTTTTAAAACAATTATTTTATTTTATGTTTTATTTATTCTTAGTAATATTCTTGATTACCCTAGTACCATTTTTTTTTCACTGCAGGTGCCATACATTAAAAGGGGTTGTTTACGTTATTTTGACAAAAGGTATTTATAGTGTGTAACGCTACATGAAGTGGTTGAAAACCGGGACTTTTGAAAGATTTTGAGCAAAATGTCGGGACACCTGGACATTTGATGGAAAACCGGGACGTCTGGTAACCCTGTAATTGTACCTGGTTTATTTGTTCTATTGTTTTTTTGTTTAAATAAACATGAGAACAGCGCTTTCACTGCAGCTTTCTGACTCCGAGTCTCATTCCTGTATTCAGTAGGGCAAATCTGTTGGTAATCCAAGGTGATGGAGTTGCACATCCTAAACTAAATAAAAAGAAAGCTGGGGAAAATACAAGGAAATAAGTCTTAAGCTGCTGAAGGATGAAGCTGTTAGATGAACAAATGTTTTGTTGCACAACCTTTAGAGGCAATCACTGCAATCAAACGTTTTCTGTAGCTCTCAATGAGACTTCTGCACCTGTTAACAGGTAGTTTGGCCCACTCTTCCTGAGCAAACTGCTCCAGCTGTCTCAGGTTTGATGGGTGCCTTCTCCAGACTGCAAGTTTCAGCTCTTTCCATAGATGTTCGATAGGATTCAGATCAGGACTCATAGAAGGCCACTTCAGAATAGTCCAATGTTTTGTTCTTATCCATTCTTGGGTGCTTTTAGCTGTGTGTTTTGGGTCATTATCCTGTTGGAGGACCCATGACCTGCGACTGAGACAGAGCTTTCTGACACTGGGCAGTACGTTTCGCTCCAGAATGCCTTGATAGTCTTGAGATTTCATTGTGCCCTGCACAGATTCAAGGCACCCTGTGCCAGGCGCAGCAAAGCAGCCCTAAAACATAACCGAGCCTCCTCCATGTTTCACTGTAGGTATGATGTTCTTTTCTTTGAAAGCTTCATTTTTTCGTCTGTGAACATAGAGCTGATGTGACTTGCCAAAAAGCTCCAGTTTTGACTCATCTGTCCAAAAGACATTCTCCCAGAAGGATTGTGGCTTGTCAATATGCATTTTAGAAAATTCCAGTCTGGCTTTTTTATGTTTTTCTTTCAGAAGTGGAGTCCTCCTGGGTCTTCTTCCATGGAGCCCACTTTCGCTCAAAAAGCGATGGATGGTGCGATCAGAAACTGACGTACCTTCACCTTGGAGTTCAGCTTGTATCTCTTTGGCAGTTATCCTTGGTTCTTTTTCTACCATTCGCACTATCCTTCTGTTCACTCTGGGGTCGATTTGCCTCTTGCGGCCGCGCCCAGGGAGGTTGGCTACAGTTCCATGGACCTTAAACTACTTAATAATATATGCAACTGTTGTCACAGGAACATCAAGCTGCTTGGAGGTGGTCTTGTAGCCTTTACCTTTACCATGCTTGTCTATTATTTTCTTTCTGATCTTCTCAGACAACTCCCTCCTTTGCTTTCTCTGGTCCATGTTCAGTGTGGTGCACACAATGATACCAAACAGCACAGTGACTACTTTTCTCCATTTAAATAGGCTGAATGACTGATTACAAGATTGGAGACATGTGTGATACTAATTAAAGAAACTAATTAGTTTGAAATATCACTATAATCATTTAATTATTTATTATCTTTTCTAAGGGGTACCAACAAATGTGTCCAGGCCATTTTAGAAAATCTTTGTAGAATAAGCAATAATTCATCTCTTTTCCAGCTTCTTTGCTTTATTCTATGACATACCAAAGGCATGCAAGTATACATGATAAAACAGCTTTTAATTACATCACTTTTCAGGAAGAATTAAACAAATTTTTGCACGTCTGTATATATATATATATATATATATATATATATATATATATATATATATATATATAGTGAGAGAGAGAGAGAGAGAGAGAGAGAGAGAGAGAGAGAGAGAGAGAGAGAGAGTGTAACTATTACACATTAAATTCATTGTATTCATTATCTCACTCGTGGGTAGATTTGTAAAGTGCATTGGTAGTTTAGGCACATCAATGTGCTGGAAGAGTTTTAATTTAAAACATAAATACATAGGAGACAAACCAGCATAAAAATGGTCCCCACAGAACTATAAATTATTTAAGTGCAAAGACTTGTATAAATGTGCTGAACAGTCTCAGAAACGTTAATAAGAACTTGTAAAACATAGCTCAAGCACACCATTTTGCCATGCAGTTTCTGATTTATGTTGTGAAAAACCCTCTTACAAGATATCATAAAATGTAATGAAGTTTCAGTTCAAATTCTGCAGGTGAGAATATATGCACTGACCCTTGTATACTTCTACTAATAAAACTCACTTTTGAATGCAGACTTTTTAATATCATTGGAATTATTAAATATTGGACCTTTTTGAAAATGCTTACCAGAAGTGGCTTATGGATTGGAAACTGATAAGGTTACAGAAGAAGTGCTATTACTGTTCAAATTGAGTAGTCTCTCTGAAAGTTGTCTGTCACCACCAATGTTCAAGGTCATTTTTTCCATTACTCTGAACCCTTCCAAAGGCCATAAGTCATTGTCACAGGGACATATTATTCAATGACATCCCCTTTGATTTTGCTCATTCTGTTGGTCACAGACACAATTCACACTATCATGTCACTCAATAGGGTCTTGAATGTATCTGGACGATTAGTCTGTATACAAACAGCCTACTGAAACAGATTGTTTTATGTATGGATTGCACTTTTTTAAAAGTATTTATTTTAATATATTTTGCAGTTTGTTTCATTCTCAGTATTTATTTAGATTCTGTATTTGTTTAAGTATTGCACCTTTCTAAAGAGTTGGTTTTGTTTCACTGTAGCATCTAGTAATATTTTTAGGTAGATGCCTGAGCCCCAGTAAATTAGCCAGATGCATTGGCCACATTGGTTTAATTACCCTTACCTTAAAGTTGGTCTCAAAGACACACAGGGGGAAGCACAATGTTTCCAGGGATTGGTTTCATCTGGGGACTATGCAGTGCACACAAGCCCCAGGTGTAATTGGGATTACCTGTGTCTTGTCTGTTTTCTGTTCCAACAGACTTGAATTGCAGGTGTTTTGCTCTGATTATATGTAGCGTTGATGATTCTGTGAAATTCTAGCAGACTGACACCCCCTTGGAAACAAGGTCTTGAATCTCATAGAAGGTATCTGGTGTGAAATTTTAAAATAAAAAGTAATTAACCAGAAGCTACTGTAAATGATGCCTTTGTGTGTGAAGATGAGTCACCAAGAACTGACATGTGTTGTGTTATTAACACTTTCTATGGACTTATTTGGCTTTATTATAGCTTTCAGATAACTGCATTTAAGGGGGGGCAATACTGTTTCAGTCGTATTCCATGGTGGCTCTTCAGTTCAATGTGTATTGGGCAAGAGAACTAGTAGAAGTTGAAGAACAACACAACTTTTGCTCGTTTTTTGACTCACAGACTATTTTCTCTTAAAATGTTTTTTTGTTGTTGTTGTATTTGATAGTAATTAGAGCTGTGATGGAGTCAGTATTGGAGAGTAGCTACAGATAAATTGAAGTGAGACATAAAACAACATCACATAACCTTGAACCACTTGCACCTTGGGATATCATTTCTTATAGAGATTGAAAAATAAATACACTCTATTTCATCTTTTCATTTTATTTTCAAAATGAAAAGAAATATCAATTTCAAGGGTGGATATTGTCATCTAATAGCCATAGTTAATAAGTGTACAAGCCTCTTCCTGACCAATTAACACCAATCAAGCTCCCATCAACTCACTTGGGGTTTCAGTTTACTTTAGCTAATTAACTCCTTTTACACAATGTCAGGATCTTCTCATTAATGGATCAGCTTAAAAGTAAAGGGGAATTAATAGCATGCTAAGAGTCAGATATTAAAAAGAAAAAAAAAAAGAAAAAAGGCAGCTGATTAGTAAATTAATTAACACGATAATTAATACTGATACACCTTTTTTGGTTGGTCAAAATCGAAATATTTTGAGTTGGTACCATATAAAAAGCATGGGACTTAATATTAAAGATGAAGTTCATTATTCAATATGTCATTTAATATAAAAATACATATAGAAACTAAAGACATTAAAAGAACATAATGGCACTGCAGATCTATGAAAAAAACAACAGATCAAGATTCAAACAGCCATCCTGGGGGGGTTGTGTCTGTGTGTCCATGTCTGTGTGTCCGTCTTTCGTTTGGTTTTGTTTGTGCAGGAGTGGGAACACATGAAGTGTTTGGAACAGAGAGTAACGGAGAGGGAAGTGAAACGAGCCTGTACATGGACTTTCCTGACGATAAGTATTCTGCTGGCGTTCAGTATGCCGATTTAAAAAATGAGCGTGAGTGAATTAAGAGTTTTAGCTTGTCGGTAGCTGATTGGAGCCTATGGTATGGAAAGTAGAGTTATAAAGATATTTTCCCTCGCTCTGATGTCGCCTCCTCTGCACTGACAACATGTCAAATGTTTTGGGCTTTATAATGGTTTGTTTTATTCTGTAATTTAAGCCTGGTTAACAAAATGTACCTTTCCTTAAGCACTTTTTCTAAAGGTGCAATTTTGCAGTTTGCACTGTGGCGTTTAAAAATGATTGTTTTTATAAATCTGATTTATGATGGAAAGGCTGTAACTGAACACGTATTTAACACTGTGTTGCTCCTTTTAACCGTGCTGTCCAATAAAAACATTATCATTGCTTTTATGTATATCTTTTCACTCAACTGTGTTTCTTGGTGACATTGTTTCCCGTATTTTAAACTCTGTATCCGAATAAAAAGAACCTGATCAATTATCTAATATTGTTCTATGCTTTATCACACTGAAGTGGCGTAGTCAGACTACATATTAAAAATATAAACCTGTGTACTGTAGACCCCTCTGAGCGAGCAGGTGTTACAATTACTACAACAAGAAGAAGCCCAGCCAAGCTTTACTGCATTACTGCACATTACTAAATCGGAATTGCTATCCTGGAGGAATAGTTAAAGTGAATCGCTGGGTGACTGTTTGATATGCAGGAGGCCCTATTTCGAAGCCAGTTGACTGCAAAGCTGAATTTTCAAAGAGAAAAAAAATAATAAGTAGAACAAAATAAAACTATCAAGAAAGCATTTGGAACAATTGACTTGAAAGGCTCATTCCTGCAAAATCCGTATGTTGCTAGTCCTGTACAATAGCTATATTTCTCTCAGAAAATGCATTTGCAAAAAAGGTAATAATTGTACAGTGGCCTGTGGTCTAGCTGAGGTAAGTAAGACTGTAATGCCAGTTCAGTCACTGATTTACTGTGTTACACAATGAAAGCCATTGTATCTTCTTGTGCAGATTTTTGGTCAACTGGATTTTGTCTGGATAATATTTTAAATTTAAAGTAGAACCGACTACATACAAAACAAAGGACATAATTTGGAAAAAAAATGGAATTTTCTCTGATTAGCATTTGATATGTGGTTATATTTTAACTCAGTGTGGTGAATAAAAAGACTGCTTGAGACATAAATATTCCTAGCCATGTGACCACACGTGTAATAAAACAGAAAGAAATGACATTTGACCTTTCATCATGTTAAAGATACTTTTGGAATATTTGGGAAATAATAATAAACTACAGTTTTACACAATCTAAAGTGTTCAGCTGAACTCATAAAACTTTGTAATTTGACCTTTTACTTGGCTCAAAATGGAAAGAAATATTAAGCACTATAAATAAATCTAAAAGTATTCCTTTTCATTCCAGACCACCATGTTATGCAGTATTTATGGCAGTTTTATGTTCTCATAGTTACACTCTTATTTGTATTGGAAACCAGATTAATGTACACTGTAACATTTTGTTTGCCTTACAACCCCCCATTGTTGTATATTTGTACATAGTTTAGTGTGGACAGTGGAAATTTTGATCATAGAGCTAACTTCAAGGTAGTAAGCGTTTACATTCGAAATTACCCAAAATAACCCGACACAAGGGTCGGCACGATGGGGACGGACATTTAAAAAAAAACATATTGCACGGACAAACAAAACGTAAGTTCTATACAATTACATGCGTGTGTGTGTTAGACGTATTCACTGCCACGGACACTGATAACTCTTGCCATGGACATGTGTGTCCGTGTATGGACAAGTTGCTGACCCCTGACCCAACAGCAGTATTCAGTATTGAGCAGCTAAGAACTTTTATTGTTATTACAATGCCTTAACAACAAGTATAGAAAAATGTTACTGAATTTTTTAAGTTTAATTATTCCTAAAGTTCTGTAATGTGTCAAAGTTGTACTGAATTGTATTCTTTGATGATTTTCAAAGTTTGGTATGTGGTATGTTTAACATTTCATAACCTTAACTGTAGATGTTAAAGTTTTACTGAATTGCATTAATTTAATGATTTGTAAAGCTGTTGTAATTGTGTATGCTTAATGTGGTAGAACATGTTACTAGCTATTTATCATCAGTAGGTACTTGTATCTTAAGTACTTGTGTATGTTAACTTTATTCTATACATTATTAAAGGTACAGTAATTGTTATTAATACCTGTTCGATTATCCATACAAATCGATTATGCAAACCTATATCGGTCCCAATTAGTATGGATAATTGACTCTCAACTCCCACATTGGTCTCTGTCTTGAAGTGGAAGTACACTGTAGCTATGTGTTTAAAAGGCCGTTTTGTGTCTGAGCAATGTCACAGTTTAGCTGGCCTCAGCAAACCTGTATTTAGCTTTTTTGTGCTGAACTGGCATTGTACCTTCCTGTGCTGAGGCCAGGCCCAGCGATAGCTTTTGAAAACATAAGGGATGAAAACCATTTTTTATTTTTAAACTGCTATATTTAATTATAATTACAGTAACTTTGAATTGCTGGAATAAAGCTAGATGAATGCATGATGAGCGTGTTTAATATATTGTCTGTCAGCAGAGAGGTGAGCCTCCCTAGCTGCAGTAATTAATCACTCCTGCAGACAGGTGAGCAATACATTCTAATCTGCTGTGGGATGTTCATCATCCTGGATCACACACTAAATACCTTTAATGTTTCTACTTCTCTGGCATTTGCACTGACCTTAAGCAAGAAGATGTGTTCAATTTACATATCGTAATACTGTAGCATTGGAGCAGCTATCCGTCTTGAGTACCGCTATAATTACGGTTCATATTTTGGGGGTTAATTAATTAGCAGTAAGGACTCTCTGGCATACTGTAAATGCTAGTACGCATCACTGTTTTAAAAATTATTTTCATCAACAATTCTAATGTGAACATGGTATCACAATGGTATACTCACTAGGATGAGTGCCATGATAGTCTGAAGGAAGGATATGATTAAATGTATTACCCGGGTGAGTGAAGTGCTGCTTTAGCTAACTCTTTCTGAATTAATTTGTGGGTTTATGTGTTGGACATTTATGTAAAGACATTAACATAGCTAATATGGATTTTATTAAATCTTATATCATTTTTATTTAAAATAGTAATGCAATTCTACAGTAACGTATATCCAACCTGTAAAAAAATGAATAAAAGCTTGCATGGTTTTCAGGCAGGAAATCTATTGTATCTGTAGGTGATTTATCATGATCAAAAAAGTCAGTAAGATCTTGTAGGTAATGTTTCTCAACAAAAGTAGTTTATTACACAGAAAGCAGACATCTCCACAGCATTACAGTACAGTGAAACGCAAAGTACTGGGTGACCCTCAATGGCACTGAGAATCACAAAGGATTTGCGCTTAACAGTTCTAAAAAAATGTCCACAGTAGTGACAGTTTTATCCCTTTGTCAGACATTGGTTCTTCATCAGAAAATCAGTCTTCAATGATCCTGTTGTCTGAGAGTGAAAAGTTCTGTATGGTCAGCTGACTGTTTCTGCTCCCTGTACAGTTCCATGGATGTCTCTGCCTATGTCCTGTTGCTTGAATCACCATCAGAATCAGCAACAACGTCATTTCTCAGAACCAGCCTGGAAGTAAATAAAGTGCAGTATTCATTATTTTGTTAATATCTGGTTTCACTTGGACTTCAGTAGGGTCCGTCACTCCTTTATAACCACCAGAATCCGCTTAATTCTGTCTTGGGTTTTTTCATAGACTATCTACCCCATATTGTGAATATAGTATAAAATATCAGTTCCAAAATGGACCTGTAGAAGAGAAAGCCTGAGGCTTGTGTCTGTACTCTGAAAGTAACTCTAAATATTGTTATCTCTGTGTGTGGTTAGTAGCATTCCTTTTTCTGTACCAGAAAAAAAGTCAGACAGCTGCTCGTACAGAGGCTTGTTTCCCCTTTAAAGGTTTATGAAATTCACAAAACTTCTACTGCTCCCTTTTAACAATCACAGATAGGATGCATTTGTTTCTCTGTTGGCAAAACATCACCTTCATTGCTCACAATCTCCAAACTAAATTAGCTGCATCAGTGCACCTAGGAATTTCAGCTCTCTAAGCTTGCTTATCAGTGTTACCATAGTTACAGAACCAGTCTCTCTCTTGTGGCAAGACTCCCAAAGCACATATCAAAATAAAAGTAGAAAAGAAAAGTTACAAAGAAAATTATTCAAAAGTTCATGTTTCACTGTCACTTTTTCTTTATTATCAGCAACACATTGTTTGCACCACCTTTCATAAACAGGTTGTCATTCTCATTCATTTTCTTTTCTAAATTGTAATTGGGTGTCAGTATTAAGAGATTCTTTTGTATTCCCTCTGTAAGATTTTTAACATCGTCTTGTAATCGGTTATGTTGTTGTTTAATCTTGCATGCATTCTCTTGACATAAAGTTAACTTCGTATCTGCACTTTGTGACTTGCCTGCAAGCCCAGCAGTGCGGTAGCTACTTTATAAACGTCTTATTTTATTTTGCATGTTTCTCAATATACTATAAAATTTCTCCCATTGTCCTTAATGGCAAAGAACAACTACGGCAAAATATACTGCTCCTATTCTACTAGGTTATCTATATGCAATATTGTAAAAATATTCAAAAAATCTTTTCTCTACGCTGGGTGTGAAAAATAACTGACGTGTCAATGCGTGTACTCCTGGCATCTTATTGAAACTGAATAGCAACAAAAATAAAATAAAACAAAACACGCTTAATTAATGGCTCCAGCCGTCCGGACAGAACAAGCCTCCTTGTTCTACTCTGATGCATTATGAGCATCAACAATTTACTCAAAGCCTCCACTAGTGTTTTCTACTATTACAACAACCTTCTTGCATAAAGAAAGAAAAACATTGAGTGAAATAGCTTGCATCACTTGATTTTCAAGGTGTAGTAGCCGAAACATAATCAACAACTACAGAGAAACATCATCTGTAATTGATAAACCAAGGACTGGAAGACCCAAAAAGCTGTCTAACAAGGATGAGCAGTACTTGAAGATAATATCCTTAAGGAGGGATTCTCTGAATCTCTTTTGGGGGGAGTATACGATGTTCCTCTGCCAAAAAAGTTTTGTTCATAGATTTACTATTTTATTGTTTGTGTTTTAGCAGGCGGCACTGGGGTGCTCCAGATGAGGCTGTGCTCCAACTATTTTTACTTTAACTTCTTCAATCATTGTTTGGGTTCAATGTTTTTGGAAATCTGAAAGATTTTGTATTATAATAAAGGTGTTTACTTGTCCTGACTGAATCAGGTTCAATTAAATAAAGTCTCTAACAAACAGAGCACAAATAAGCTATGAGTTTCTTAGTAGATTTATTTCTTAGCAGATGCCCTTATCCAGGGCGACTTACAATTGTTACAAGACATCACACATTATTTTTTACATACAATTACCCATTTATACAGTTGGGTTTTTACTGGAGCAATCTAGGTAAAGTACCTTGCTCAAGGGTACAGCAGCAGTGTCCCCCACCTGGGATTGAACCCACGACCCTCCGGTCAAGAGTCCAGAGCCCTAACCACCACTCCACACTGCTGTATGTCATTTAATCAGTAAGTGATGATTTCCCCTTTAGTATTCCTGTTGAAGGAAATGCATCAGGGATTGGCTCTCCAATAGTCGAAGCAGCCACAGACATATACACAAATGGGGCCCTGTGCTCTTGTGAATTAGCACAGTCTCTCTCCTTTAGAAATGCTTCTAACGTGCCCTTTTTATACCTCCTTTCATAGCCAATTCCCAAAGGCAACAGTCAAAATGTACTTCATTGAGACCTAATCTGGTTATTACTGGGTTGATCCTTGTGTTTTAGATGTTATATACAAAAATAACTTTTTAACACCACTTAATACTCCCCTGGCATTCCTTCATGTATCTAAACTAACTTTTACTTAGCTTTCATTTGCACATCCTGTGCTTGAATTGTAACTTGGGTTAACCTTATCTATAGTACAGTTGCAACATTAAAGCATTCTGTTTCTTTAAACATATTCTGCGTCTGTTTCATAAAACAAAGGCTCCAAGGCTGCTGCTATCCTACCAATCAATTCATTAACAATTCATAAACACTCACACACAAATATGTTATTTCCACATTTTGAATATGTTTTTCATAGACGTTTCGAAATTACATAAAAGAGATGCTAATCCTGTAAATCAGTGGTTCTCAATTCTGGACCTCGGGGACCCCTGTGTCTTCTGGTTTTCATTCCACCTGAGCTCTTAATTACTTAACTAAACCCTTAATTGAACTAACAAGTAGCTTAATTAAGCCTTTTTAATTGTTCTCAGCTCCTAAAATGTTGCAGATTTCAAGTTACTTACAATATTTTATAGTTAAGATGAAATCTCCAACTGTAGCATGCGGTCTAGCATGCGTGGGATTTGATGAAAGTATAACCTTCAGTTTGCAAGCGTGTTGTGTTATACTGCCATCAGTGCTACACGATTAGTTGAGAAAACAAGCAGTATTTTGAAAGATGAAGTCAGCCAGCTGAGAATTCTCGGGACTTTGTTATTTTATTTAATATTTTACATTTTCTGGGGATGTTTTTGGAGATTTTAGCTATGCTGAAGGATAGCCTATATATTTGGTAAAAGTAAAACATAAATAAATAAATTCATTAATAAATATTGAAATAAATTAAAACACAAATCAATACATAGACATTTCTTTCTTTCTTTATCTATCTTGATATTTATTTATTTTTCACTATCAGATATAAACACTGTCATTTAATACTGTATGAAACGAAAATAAATACTCACCAGTTCGTGTTCAATTGTATATTAGTGAAGATTTTTATACATAAAGGTTGTCATGCTTTCATATATTTTTACTTTCAAATTAAAAAAATATATTGTAACGACCCAGACAACTGCTTTGTTGCAGGACTTGTTGTCTGTTCAGTTTGTCTCGTCTGTCTTTTATGTTACATGTATTGTAAAGGGAACGGGTTACGCCATTACTTAGCATGGGAAGGGGGAGTGAGTGAATGAGTGGGGAGAATGTGTTGCTGTTTTCAGGGGTTGCACAGCATTGATGTGACTGGTTCATGAGCCGCACAGCGGCGGGAAACGACGGGAGGTTATATAATAAGGAAGTGCATGAGCCTAGGGACTGGAGACAGTCCAGCGCTGAACTTGAATGAGAAACTGTGGGTGTGACTGAGTGAGCGTGTGAGCTATGACCGTAGAGAATATGCAGTGAAAGTGCCAAGACTAAAATGTAGGGTTATTATTTTGGTGCCGTGAATTCCGGCCCCTGACAGGAATTCTCTGTAGTTTCAAATAAAATAAACATTTTGAGAATTCAACACTGCTGTTGCACCCTTGAGCAAGGTACTTCACCTAGATTGCTCCAGTAAACACCCAACTGTATAAATGGGTAATTGTATGTAATGTGAAATAATGTATAATGTGATATCTTGTAACAATTGTAAGTCGCCCTGGATAAGGGCGCCTGCTAAGAAATAAATAATAATAATAATAATAATAATAATAATAATAATAATAATTTAGAAAATCTTGTTTGTCTCATTACTTGTTGATAAAAAGTGTAACTTTACTGCTATACTTGCAAATTATTATTATTACATATTTCTTAGCAGACACCCTTATCCAGGGCGACCTACAGTCATAAACAAAAATACATTTAAAAAATGCAAGGGCAAACTTTGTGGTGTGAAAGCTAGGACGTCTGCATTGCAAGCTGCATTGGAAGCATGTCTTGGGTTCGATTCCCACACAGGGTTTACATTGCAAACAATATAAGGCAGGATTTTAACCCTAACAAAGTCATACTTTCACTCCAACTACATATAACCACTACACTACATAGATTCACATCTTAACCCTTTCAACAGACTAGGCTATTATTTATATTTACCCTATCCAAGCCTCAATATAGGTTGAACAATTTTGCTATTCCCATAATCTGTATGTGTTATTATCCATTAAATGAAAAAATAAGTGATAGCTGAAACAAAAACACATTGGAAATGTGAAAAAATGGCAAGTTATCAAAAGTGCCCAGCCATTTAAAAAGTGGAGATATCAAAAACACAAGCCAAGTTTCAAGAAACAATTAGGGCAACCTTGACCCCCACCGCTTTTACAGTTGTGCCTATTTGCTTTGTGCTGGGCAAGGCTACATTATACTACAACTACATAAATAATCACTTTGAAAACCAACATCACATGCATATTAATATAAGTAGTAATAACATTTGGTTGTCATAAAAATGTTTTGCTATAATGCTGCAAAATTACAGTAATAGTATAAATGGCTGGTTTTTCAGTTACAGTATGTTTTGTTGGTAACAAATGTTAGGACAACATTTTATGACCCTGTGACAGGGCAGAGACCCTGCACAAGCAAAGTTTGTGTTTTGTGGCTATAAATGCACAGCCACAGGTGAATTTAATTGTATAATTGTTTTATTAGGTAATTAGAAAAGTTTGGAATGTGGCCAGATGGCAATTGAATGATTGGAGTCCATTTCCCCTGGCCACACCCTATAAAAAGACAAGGCCATGTTTGTTTGGGGGAGCCACTACCATCTCTGGAATCAGAAAGGGGGGAGTTGCCTGCCCAAGAGCCAGAGAGGGAGGAGTGGCCAACCCCATCTACAGAGAAGAGGGGGGAAGGTGGAGACCACCTCCACCACAGCCCCGACCACCACTCTTGTGCAACAGTCCAGCGCCTGTGAATTGGGTCCCTTGACCTCGGCTCCCAGACACTGACCTTTGAGTCTGGACCTCTGGTTGCTGGTCCAAGTTCCCAGGTTGCTGCAGCACCAGGCACACTCATTCACCTGGTCTCCCGTTCCTTTCCCCCTGTGAACCAGCCGTCTCTGCACAGTCACCGGGGCTGTCACCTCTGCCGGCTGCTGCAGCCACCCGGTCACCGTCCTGCACTCTGAATGGGGACCAACCCGTCCTCCAATCCACTCGCAAGAAGGTCAAACGATGGACACTTTGGGAATTGTAGGCAATTGGTTGGGTTTTATAAATGGGGAGGGGGTGAAGAGTTGGCCTTGGGATGGCCATGTGTGTTTTACACAAGTGGGAGGATGTTTGACAGGGCAGAGGCCCCACACAAGCAAAGTGTGTGTTTTGTGGCTATATATGCACAGCCACAGGTGAATCTAATTGTTTAATTGTAGAATTGTTTTATGTGGCCAGGTGGCAATTGAATGATTGAAGTCAATTTCCCCTGGCCACACCTTATAAAAAAGACAGTGATAACTACGATGTATAGCAAAATATGAATGACATTTATGCGATTGTTTCATGTGTTCACAATGAGCCAATATTTCTAACAGTAAGTTGTGGGAAGGAGGAATTAATAACTATACAAGGCATGAAATGAAAAAGCACAGTTTTCAAACTTTATGATGTTCCAGTAATACAGTATTATTGTTGATAATTGAAGTGTACACATTATACTGATTGCATGTATCATTTGTGGAAAACTGAAAAAGCCCACAGAAATATAACGATTATAACCACTATTCAGTATTGGGTGTACTATTTTAAGGAAATCAAATTATTATGCTGTATGTACACTAAGTCAGAAAACAACATAAAAACAAACAGAATTCTCAATTTTGAAACTTAAATCGCTTGACTCATTTTTAACCCACAAAATCAGCATCATATGCTAATTTGTTTCAGCTGTTCTTGCTTAAAATGACTAGGATAGAAAGTCAAAACTACTCCAGTTAGCACTTCCAGCAATGCCCTACATCCTTAGCACTGACCCCACTAGACCTCCCAACATCCTCCCCTGTGCAGGAGTTTCTCAACGGATGTTTAGGCTGAGAACTGGCCCCTAGACCTCAACAATGTCCTGAGGCTTTGACACCATCAAGTGTCTCTGGGATTCATGTAAATATGTTTTAGTCTCACCTTCTGCAGATATCATGTTTGAATGAAGGTGTTAAGAACCGTCATTCCATCTTGTCCAAAATGACTAATGACACAAGCTTGTTTTCACAAGTGTTTTCTTTGGAACCGTATATAAAAAAGTCTGTAAACATGCTTCTAAGTCTCAACCTAGACAGTGTATTAAGGCATGGGATTGGAGGGTAGTGCATTGGACTGAAGACATAAGACCAGGTACAGTAAGTTCCCATTTAAAGTTACTGAGTTATATTTTGTGGGTGATGGATGTGAAGAAACCAAACCATTGTTGGGATTACATGTACTCATAATATATTGGATAAACAATTGATGTTGACTGTTGTGAAAGCAAAAAGCAGTATAGGAATGTACTGCATACTGTAGAACAAATCAGGCTGTGCTGAATGAACAATAGTACTATTCTATGTGTAGTTAAATTGCAACTAAAACACAAGTATAGGCACATTTAAATAACACTCTTCTGAAAATTCCAGGTAGAAATCAGACACTATGGAAATAGGATTGTTGACCGTGTGTTAAAAGAAACAATCAAACAACAAAGAAAAAACAAACAGAGAAAATGCCATGCAGCTCAAACACATTACTTGCTTTGTATTTTGCATAACTCATTTTTTCCCTGTAATTTATTTATTTCACTCTCCAACACTTCATTAACATCCACATGTTCTCTTTTTTCATATTTCACTGTAATTGAATAGCTGGTGAAAATATATATTTTAATAGAGAGGCTAAGGAACCCGGTACTTAACATAATCTTCAACAACAATACAACACCACAAGCATGCACTTGCAAATTCAAGCATGCATGACGCCAACAACTGTATATAGTGACTTGAAATATAAACCTATACGTATTCAGTGGACTTGGTTAAAAATCTGATGGGAATTCCAATGGTTTTAGATCAGTCTGCTCAGAGGCAGCAGGACCGAGAGAAATCAAAAAGAGGATGGTCGTGGCGGTGGGGATGACTTCCATTGCGAGGACGGGACAGGAAAGGGGAGGCTGAGGTGAAGGGTCCTGTGCTTTTAAAAATAATAGATCACTTTTTTGTGGAAAGAGGCTATACAATGCATTCAAATACACATTTAGTTTTATTAACCTGCCTCACTGAAACATCCATGTGAGGTCTAGAAACTGTTATAAAATAATAATCTTTTGCTGATGTTACCATTTATCATAAATCGTTTTTATGATTTGGTTCTCCTCCTACCTCTACAATCACAGGTACCGGGTTTCCTGGCGTGGCTCACCCTCTGCCTCTTGCTCTCTTTCTACAGGTGTCCCCCAAGGCTCAGTCCTGGGACCTCTTCTGTTTTCTCTCTACACTCGCTCCCTGGATCCCCTTGTCTCCTCCCATAGCTTCTCATATCATTTCTATGCTGATGATACCCAGATCTTCTTCTCCTTTCCCCTCTCTGACTCCCACATCTCCTCCCGTATCTCTACCTGCCTCTCGGCCATCTCCTCCTGGATGCACTGGCATCATCTTAAACTCAACCTCTCCAAATTAGACCTCCTTTTCTTCCCCCCTTTTCCTCCCTCACCACTGATCTCTCTATCTATATTCTTCTTGAATCCACCACCATCTCTCCCTCCTCATCCACCAGAACCTTGGTGTCACCCTTGACTCCTCCCTCTCCTACTCTCAGCACCTCTAGCACACTCCTGTTGCTTTTTCATCAGCAACATACCCAGAATTCGCCCCTTCCTCATCGACTACTCCACCCAGCTCATAGTTCAGGCTTCCGCTATCCGTCCGCTCCAGCTCACCCAAAACTCTGCTGCTCTCATTGTCTCTTCCCTTCCCTGTTTCTCCCACGCTACTCTGCTGCTCCACTCCCTCCACTGGCTCCCTATCGCCGCTCGCATCCAATTCAAAATTCTTGTACTTGCCTATCGCTGTCTCGACTTTTCTGCCCCCTCCTACCTCCAGACTATTATTTCTCCCTACACCCCCTCTCACCCCCTCTGTTCCTCTGCCACTGACAGATTAGCTGTACCCCCCCTCCGCTCCCATGCCTCCAGAGCCCGCTCTTTCTCGACCCTTGCCCCTCAGTGGTGGAACGACATACCCACGGATATCAGGACTGCTCAGTCCCTGACCACCAGGGCCAGACGGAAAACTCGCCGCTGAAAATGTAAAAAAAACTAGAATTCCCACATAATTCAATGTATTCAAATGATGCTCAAAATAAACTATTGCCTACAGAATCACACTACATGAGTAACACAAGTACTAGCATGCACTACACAGACCTAAAAACAGTAACCATTCATGGCAATTAACTACATCCGGATTCATGTTGGTGTATATTACACTGTCGATGGCATTGGCAGAGTTCGTTGCTATGACAGTTGCATTTCCGGTCACACGATCAGTGCACAATACTACAAGTATTGAGTACTGTAGTTATTGAAAACGAGACCAATGCTAAAATCACACAAAAACAGGAAGCAAAACACTGAT